>NC_140658.1:5537291-6089791 GCF_978046115.1 Saccoglossus kowalevskii | reverse complement strand
TTTCAGCCATCTGGCCTCTGCCTGTCCCTCTCTGGCTCTCCTTTGCTGCATCTCTACCTCTCTTGGGTCCCATCTTTGTGTGTTTTGGTAGTTTTTCAGGTTCAGGATACTTCTTTTTCGTTTGGAAACAATGCAATGATTGGCAATCAAGTCGCAGCGCTATTTTTAGGGATGGAGACAGAGCGTGGGTATCGTAGGAGCACGTGAAAGAGCGTGAGAAAGCGTGAGGAAGCTTGCCAAGCGTAACAAAGCCTAACAAAGCGTGTCAATCCTTGATAAAAACGTCTCAATTCGTGGCAAAGCGTGAGAGTCCTTCATGAAAGCGTAACAAAGCGTAACAAAGCGTGTCAGATCTTGATGAAAGCGTCTCACCTCGTATCAGATCTTCCTGCCAGATCGTAGCAAATCTTGAGACATCTTAACGAAGCGTGTCAAGTGGTGACAGATCGTGAAGACTGGGGGCCCCGCTTTGAACCAAGCTCTGTTAAGCTTTCCTACGCTTTGAGTCAAGCTTTGCTGAGCTTTGTTACGCTTTGTTAAGCTTTGATACGATCGTGGCGCTTTAATCAATTCGTGACAGAGCGCCCCAAATTTTTAAACAGTTTAAAATTTGTTGGCGCTCTTGCCGAATGTCCCACTTTACTCCAAGCTTTCCCACGATCTATTACGACCCTGACGCTTTAATCAAGCTTTGTTACGCTTTGGTGCCGCTTTGCACGCCGCTTTAAAGCGCCGTCAAAGCGCCATCAAGGCGCCGTTGGTGTGAACTAAGCATTAGCTGGCGTTGTACGGTTTACTGAGAACGAGTATTCAAATAAAAAAACACTGCAGTTAGCGGAGGTCGGAAATTTAACTGCGCATCATATTTGGGATGTTATATTGTAACTTCGTATCTAATTTTACCATCAACTATTATACTAAATATTCACCAAAAAAGAGTGCGTGTGTCTGTGTGCCATGCTCTCTAAAACCCCACATCTATGGGACATTGGTCAAAATATACTGTGAATTCCCGTGATTTCAGTTGTGACAATGATATTTTGATTAACGGCCCACGACACGGTATCTTCTTGCCTATCAATATTATTTTTTTGCTTTACTTTGGCTCAAGAGTCTCATGAAATCTGTATAAAGTAACATCAAGTTTATTTTAACAATTTGATGAACCCAATTTGTTTTTGCATGTGACTTTGTATAACAAAAAGCATTATATACAAAGTATTTTCAAGAATGTCCATGAAAACTTACGGAAGTACTTGTATACTGGGCAACGCTATATTTGTTTACATTGTGCGCATGCGTAACACTGACTTGATTAATTCGGCATATCATCTAGGTACCATAGTCAGTATTATCATGATGCAGTGGCAACTACGTCACCTTGAAGGTAAAATAATTATCGAAAACGAAATTCTAGAATTTACCATATTATTATATATATATAAATAAAATACAAATATTCTCACGTGAACATATTTCTTGTTCGATGAGAGACATCTTGAAGTTATCAATCCCAGCATCACTCAATTCTTTTACGTCATGTGAGGTATACAGATTGCGAAATGCTTTGCGCATGCTCAATACAAATTCGTCCTGAAATGTATAAGAATGGGAACATGATAATTTGAAACAAAATATTTATATTTCAAACCTAAGCGATGACGTAATGATCGCATACCTTTGAAGATAGTGGAGTTGCCAAGAATACGGAGGATAGATTGTGTGACGTCATAGTTTCTCGTATTGCGTCGATTACAACGTTACTTCCGGTACTGTTTATATAATCGCAAGTCGATCTGTCTTCTTGATTACTCATGTGACACCTATGAAATATATATCAACCATAATGATGCATGGTATAGAAATATTGCCAGTTGTTTCTCATTATAAGATTATGTGCAATTTCAATCACTTATTTTCATACACCTCATGTAGGACGTAGCAGACAAGTATCGATTTAATCTCAATAAGACTAGTCGTTATCTACAAAACCCATTGTTTATTAGTTTGAACGAAAGAAGACAGTGCGTTTGTTTTTAAAGGTAGCATACGCACCAAAGGCCCTAGCATAGTGAATAAACTAGTGGTAAGAGAGATGGGGATGTTGGAGTGAAGGTGATAAAATCGATAAACTCAAAAGTGTCTCTTTTTGTCACACAGTCTGATAGAATGCTGATCCTTAGAGTTATTTTAAAGCCTTAAATCTAAGTATGAAAAGGATTCTTGGTCTCCTTAATCTCAGGTTTAGCAAGATATCAAACATTGAAATATAATCAATGAATTTACGATTTTTGATAGAAGTACATTACTTAATGTAAAATTTGCAATTTGATATATATTTTCCAAACTCGACAAATATGTTGACAATCAGAAATTCGTACATAATGATACTTTGATCTTGAAAACATATATAGTTTATCACTATATATTCAAGTCAATCCAGACAAATCAAACGATTATAGTGTATCACGTTATCATATCTCACATACCCGACCATGTCCACTGCCACATTTACCTACCCCGATACCTTAAACACACGATGTATGTAAGTATATTGTATGATATAACAGCAGTATTCCCTATATTTAACAGCTCTGTTTCACCTGCCTTCTAAAAGTAAATACCATTTAAGCTAGATAACCTTTTAATTAACATGTACGAGTTACACACCCAAATAATCATCTGTCATCTTATTTTGCCATGGCAACCATCCACCTTCACTTACTCCAATAACTCAGGTATAATGACTACGAGAATCTATGAACTATTTGTATCTATGAGTCACCATACGTATAATATCTACCCCGTGACACCCCCTGAGCCTCCCAGGACCCAAACACAATGAATATTATCACTTATTTCAACTTATATCAACAACCCAAAATCGTGCCCACCAACCAACCTAGGTGCGTCGCCTCTGACCAGACAAATAGTGCCTTTTTAGAGGATTGACCATAAATCCAAAATTAATAAAATTCAAATATTCTAGATATAACAATTTAAAATCAGTGACGATTGGTCATTGTATGATGTATACTCATTTCTTACCATTGTTGCTGCCATTCATTGTTATATCTCCAATGAAACCCAAGAAATGGTTGTTTTTTAATAACTTTATCGATAAATTGTGTTGCTATATTCCGTATTTCAGTTGGCCTTAGTACATACTGTGCTAATATAGGCAAATAGTCGTAATAGTAAAATCGTCCGAGCAGTCCGTACGGATAGACAATTCCAACACACTGTTCATCGGATTCGAACAAACCACATTTGTCTATTACTGTGCGAAGAGCGTGATAACCATTCGGTATATGTTGCGGGAGCTGGATTACCCTCTCAGGTTCCTTAAACAAGTCGGGAATGTTAAGCCCGGTGGTTTCAGCGAATTGCTGCGACCTGGAATTCACGTAACGTAGGACACTCTCGTAATATTCCAGTGTGATGTCATTAGTCATGTTAACCCCACTGAAAACCACGTCCACGCGTTGTTTGCAATTGACGCCGAATTCCTCCATAGATGTTGTCTGGATGAACTCTTCAAAAATACTGACGTCGATTATTTCATTGCTATGGCGTAAATCGTTGACGGTCAAATGATTGAAAAACGGACTTAAGACGATCGATCTGTCTCGATGGGCTGCTATGACAGTGGACAGCTTAAAACTCTGTAACTGGTTGTTTGGGCCTTGATTACCAAGCAAAATTGGCATCAAGTATCTCTTATTCTGCTGCTGCTGTTGTTGTTGTTGTTGTTGTTGTTGCTGCTGCTGCTGTTGCTGCTGCTGTTTATTCGGCGCAAATGTACGATTTGCTACAGCATCTCTTTTTCCTACCATGCGTGCCTGGCGTCTTGAAGCATTTCGGTTTTTATCTTCCACAAAAAACAGTGTCCATACAAGTAGTACAGTGATCACCAACAGAATGTTCACACTGATTCGCTTCACCTTTTTAGATGGAATATACTGATTATATCTCAGCATATTGAGACACAACCAAACTCATTACGTACATATCATCACATCAAGTGCGTGATAACGTAATCACGTGACCATTGTCATACTGCATCATGGGACAAAGATTTTTTCCGTTTGGACGGATTCGTTAATTAAACTGTTGTTATATTGATAATCAAACTGTACCGTACCGTACCGTTCAACATTCAACGTTACTGTTAACTGATTGCACACATATTTGGCAAATTCCCTTGCCTGTTGTCCACATATAACATATTATCATTGTGTTGAAGATTTTCACACATGGTGCATAAAGCAGCACAGTGAATGTCGCAATGTGACGCATGCATTTCCGATGTATGTGCCGTATTCCTAGGACACAGCACGATTGAGTCGATAGTAATGCTATCATCTCTTCTATTGACACGCAAAGGGTGATTGTCTCATTTGGGACAAAGCAGAAACTGGTCGGTCTCTTGTTGTGTCAGTGATCGGATAGACACATTTTTAGAACGTAGGTATGGAAGTTGCATACTAAAGCCTCTTTATATACTAGCTAGCTTCCGGCAGATTTTCGGGTCAATACACGTAAAATTTGGAACTTTACGCAGGAGGGGAACAACAAAGATTTGAATTTTGGTTGTTGAGTCAAATAATCTGATTAAAATATGCCAATAATTTCACTGGATAGACGTATTATGCACTACACGTGCACTACAGGGAAAACGAGAAGTGTAAATGACTGTGACCACTGTTGAATACGTACGCCATTCGAATGAACACCATGGGGCCTTCCCAAAACAAAGATTTGAATTTTGGTTGTTGAGTCAAATAATCTGATTAAAATATGCCAATAATTTCACTGGATAGACGTATTATGCACTACACGTGCACTACAGGGAACACGAGAAGTGTAAATGACTGTGACCACTGTTGAATACGTACGCCATTCGAATGAACACCATGGGGCTTCCCCATGGTGTATAGCAAAAGCATCATAATTGCTTGATTTGTCTAGGATGCCCGGTTTACCTAATTCATATCGGCAGAGACTTACCTGAATTAGAATAATATGATATAATAGAAATAACATTATTACATCTCCACTTTGTATGGTCTGCATTATCATTATCTTCCATCACATCCTAGATCAATAGAATAGTCAACGCCATCACTGGAGAGAATAGAATTTATTACAATTTACATGAACGGACGGAGCAGCTAATTGGGGCATATATTATTCTAAGAGGACCTGTGACAGTGCTGAGTGCACTACGGTCATCATACCAGTTTTGGTCTGAGCCCAAAATAACATAATCGTTCAAGCTTATGCTTTCCTTATGCTACTGAAAGCAATGTCAGCTTTTGCACAGAGAAGCTGGCCAAGCAGTTATTATAAGTATGACCAGAATATAATTGAATGTATAGTTAGATAACATAGAGTGTCACAAATTCTCATGACTCACAAAATGATTGAATTAGAGTTTAGTGATTTAGACAAGCATCATGGTGTTCGTCTACTACCACTGTAAATAAAGAGCAGGATTCCTGTCACAATTAAACACATCCCAGCACATTGGTAAATGGGACCACCTGAAAGACGTTACATTATTTGCTTATTTGATTTTTGTTTATAGAAAATAATGTTCCTGTCGCATACACACCACATAGGATCAAAACTAAACCCTGTGGAAGCGTTCGTGCTACCAAAACAGTCGGATATTTTGGAATAAAGTAAGACATGATGAGGATCTTAGGAACAGTTTTACCAGGCTATAGGGTAGAAATAACTGTTTTTTATCCAATTAATTCCCAGAGCACTGTGTAGACACAAGAAAAGAATAGACTAACTATTCAAAGGAAAGGCGACTAAGTTGAACATATATAAAGATGGACATTATTACACAGATTTACCTTTCTGAGATGAAAAGAGATGATTAGAGATCATAAAATTGTGCCAGTGGTTGGAACAAGTATTATGTATTTTAATGCAGTAGCCATGCGACTGCCACAGTGTAAGTACATTAAAGGGCGTTGTCGTTGCGCTGCGCATGTGCGACATTTGTGTTGATTTTCCCACGATTCAATGCGCTCTTCTAATTGAAATCAGCAGTAGAATATGCCGGTGACTCCTTCAATACCTTCTAATCACCTAAATATACCTAATTAAAGCTTGGTAACGTCTCAGTTTGTACTCATTGATCTGCGCAACAGTCAAAATCGCCATCTTTGTTTATATGCGACCCATATATTCCGCGCATGCGTGGCGCGACGACTACCGCCCCATAACACTCATTAAAGGCTAGTATATACATGCTGAAATGTTCTCACATAATCACAATACGGACATTCTACACACACGTTTGTAATCGTATGGGAAACACACAGTAAAACAATGCAAAGGAGTGCAATATGAATCAAAACTGGGGTTGTAGTCCATGTAATTGTATAGTATGTGTGAGAAGCATCTGGCTCTCGTAGTAGTACCATACTGTACAGCGCAGTATATAAAGGCAACACTGTTTATCTGTGTTTGTGTTTGTCTGAGGAGTGAACCTGTCTTGTGCATTTAACAGTCTTCTTATTCATTTGTCATCGCCTTGGAATGGTTCCAGTCATTGCCAGTTTGTTATGCTTTATGAATACTTTGTATTTTTCATTTTGTGATATTGTTATTTATTTAATCCTATTGTGTTGCTCTGTGTGTGCCTTTCACTGCAACACATCACCCAACCAGCTCCCTTCTTTTACAGTGTAAGGCCTGCTTATTGATGTTTAGTGGGACACCCACAGAACTCACAATGGACAGGGGGGATTCTTCACTGCTAGAATGGGGTAGACAAGACAATAGTAATGGAAATGAAATACACATACACTTCTCAAAATAATTACAAGAACAAAAACACAGAATAATACATGGCATAAATTCGCTAAAATAGGGAATTGTCTAGGGAAGTGTGCATTGGTGATGACCCATAGCTCCAGGATGTGGAAATTGACGACAGTCGATGGCTTCTACAACAAAACTTGCTTGCAGATGAACACTGTTATACTGGAGGATACCGCTGAAAGCAGGAGATCGCAGAGCAATTCATACAAATCTCATAGAATGATGGTTGAAACCTGTATCACTTGTTTCACAATATCGCAGCAGCAACACACAGAGTACTCAATTGAAATGGTGGACCCCAATAGTTCTCAATCTAGCCAATTTATAGGCACAAATGGTCCGGTTTCAGTTACACCACCTGGGTTTCCACAGGAGCCAATCAAAATGTGATCTTGCTAGCAGCTGTCTCACGATGACATGCAACTAAGTATGATTTGTCAATCACTATTATAACAGTTATCATACTGCAATGCACATCGTTTCTTCCCATGATTCCATGCACATTTCTATTTGCAAGGTTTGAAAGGTAACATGAAAAAAACATAGAATAAAGGATGCTGACAAAGACAAAGATCATTGGAACTCTGAATTGTGTGTTGGTCTAAAACATAACAAAACTGCTAGGTCTCTGACCTTGGTTTCCGCTTTTGCAACAGTCATATTAGATCCGTGTTCGCATGGTTCCATAATGACTACCATGCTTTCATCTAAGTTGCTGCTACTACTGAGGATAGAGTCCAATTTGAACATCCCAGGTATGCATATCACCAGTAGCAAACACCATCACACATATTTACCATAAGCAAACACTAAACTAAACAGAGTCGGGTAATACATGGGACAGATGGTAAACAAATTTAATTTTTAACATAATTTGAAGCAAACAAAAATTTAGACAATGTAGACTTGCTTGCAGTCTGTTGCGATTCCGACGAAAAATTCTTTGCATACACGTCATACGGTGGGTGGAGCAGCCTAGCCACGGATCATAACAATAAATCGGACATCGCACGTGCCTGCATTTACTTGTCTCGCGCTATGTTACCATGTTCTCCGAGAACGCAAGAAATTATCTGTATTGTGTGCGGTCTTGATATGTTAATTAGCCTGTCTTCTGATTGGTTGAAACATATTAGACATGTCAATCATTACAAGCCCGAATCTGGCCGGTAATGTGAGGGCGCTTACACTGATGGCAAGTCTGTTGGGATTTCGCGGTCACATGACTTTCGTGTTCACCCCTCGTTTACGCAATTTATATTTTTTTCCAAGAATTTTTCATCGGAATCGCAACAGACTGTAAGCAAGTCTACAAGCAATGTGCTGTTACCGAACCTTCTAGAACCTTCATCTATTTGAAAATGAAAGAAGTAATCTGAAAATACCTGCCCGTTTCCAAGGGTGCAGAAGTATGCTGGTCTTCAGAAAAAAAAAATTCTGAAAAGGTATTTTAACAGATCTAATTTTGACAGACTGGTCAATTGGGGCGCTTGAGCACCCCAGGCTGTAGATTTTATTGTCACCTAGAGGTGCTTATTTTGGAACTAGGGTTAAACGCGGGCGATGAAATCACTTAGTTCTTCAATGATAACTGCGTGTAGGAAAATCCATTTAAGGTAGTAGGAAGGGTGTCATGACATATTTGAACAAATAATTGTTATCTTATTCAAAACGTTTATTAACCAAATTCTATTTGAACGACTTGGTATAGAGAATTCCTTTATTTCGCTTTTGTCAAATCCCACGCGATGATTTATGTTCGATTTCACGCATGACGCGGGATCTCGCAGTGAACGGAAAATGATCTATTGTTTTGCTGAATTGCAACAGGGTGCCACTGAAATAAGCCAATGGTGAAAAAGCTAACTAAGCACACTGATATAGTGCTATCACAATATTACTGTATTACATCTAATGAATTGGAAAACTTATTCGCAATTATTAGTTTTAAATATGTTACATAAATATTATTTTGTGCATAAGTTATCAACTTTGGCTTTTTTTACCAAATTTGTCATATTTTACGGAGTTTAATTTTCAAACATTATGTTCACATATGATTTGTTCAGCGTATTTTACCGAATAAAATGTACGATAAAAATGTGCATGGATGTTTTGGTCCGTAAGATATTTTTGTAGCAGTGTCTGGATTTGGTGTGCAGCCGCCATGTCTGGATTTGGTGTGCAGCCGCCATACAATAAAGTGATTGAAAAGACAATGGGAACAAAATATTACATTACTTCACCATAACAGAATCTGGCATCTCAATAACTATACTTGAGTTCTTATTGTTTAAGTGATTTTCGTTCTTCACTTTGACATATCCAAATGTTTTAAACACTCGATCAGGGCAGATTTTCTGAATTCTCTTCACCTCGTCCCAGGACAATTTATTTCTCCAAGCCTGCCCGTTTCCAAGTTTATTTCCAGGAGAATTGATCATCTTCAAAATTGTCGGATGCAGGGGTAAGCTAATAAATTCGTACATTTTGGGTACGATTTCTTCTGGTCTGTCTGCAAGATCCTCATATCTAATTAGCATATAGTTTCTCCGGAACCAATCATCTGCATTCATAGCGCTTAGATAATTTGTGTCCAACCAAGTGCAGTCGTCTTTCACAACCTCTTCTAGTTTTTCGGGGAGTTTGAATGTTTTATTGTTCACTCCAGTTGGTAAATGTTCGAATTGTCTTCTTGAATATGCCATTCCCCGCGGGTCACGAACGAGGTGGATTACTTTAATTTCGTCTGCTTTCAGTACAGGTGCAGCGAGTAATATGTTGTTGAGTCGAATGGTCTTGGAGACGATGTGGCGCTTTGATTTGCAGATTTGGGTGATAGTCTTTTCCTGCATTGGTACTTCTAAGTGTGTTATGTTTGAGAACCTTCGGAGAAACAGACTGTTGTTTATACTGGTATAAAAGTACTTACGACCCGTGAAATCGCAATGATAGAACGCGTGCATGAAATCTACTAATGTTGGTCTTATTGCTTCCAGGTAATCAAAACTGTCCCTCAATACATTTAGTCTTTTATACCATGCGATCATGAGTCCAGGCTCATAGATGTAGAAAAAGTCAGGATGGTTTGCAAAGTAACTTCCCGTTAGCGTTGAACCTGTTCTCATTCTTGAATGTACCAGAACTCGTCGTGGTGTTTGGAGTTGGTCTTTGATAAAAGCGGTGTCTGTCCCGAATACATCTCTTGGTTCTTCACGCTGCTGGCTCCTGTGATGATCACTGTTAATAGTGGACATTGTTAAGCCGAATACAATCACTCCCAGGCCGATTACAATCATCACAAATATAGCCCATATTCGCTTTGGTGTCATGTCGCAATTCTGAGTGTTCGTGCTGTTATCACAACTAAGGTGCACTGCTAGTTTTAGTTGTAAAATATCAAACTAAATGAATAGAGAGTACCCCCTAAGCGTGCGTGTATTATACTTATGACTCCTGGTTTACCCCTGCGTTACAAATACAGCGTAGATAATCATTATAATTATATAATTACATGCGTGTATAAATAAAACCTAAATTTATTTTTAAATGCTTTATTACACACACTTACAAAAACAAGAATACACACTTTTTTCTACAAAATCGCTAAATTGTTAAATTAATATATTGTCAAATGCATATTACTTGTGACCAACCTGAAAGATAATCCGTTTTCGGTGTGACTATACATAATGTTAGAAGGTTATTATTTGTACAGCCTAGATATTTTGTTTTAATTATTAAATATTAGCCTTGAATTTGAATATATACATTATACACAGCAGTATTGTAATATTAATTCATGATCAAACAACAATATCACGTCATGCGCCTTACTACGATTGCAGTTATGAATATGTAACTAATATACTAATATGTAACTAATATACTAATATGTAACTAATATACTAATATGTAACTAATATACTAATATGTAACTAATATACTAATATGTAACTACGAAAACAATAAACAATTATCAACGGCAACTGATGGGTGTATGTGAAAAAAACAAAAACTTCTGAAAAGGTATTTTAACAGATCTAATTTTGACAGACTGGTCAATTGGGGCGCTTGAGCACCTCATGCTCTAGATTTTATTGTCACCTAGAGGTGCTTATTTTGGAACTAGGGTTAAACGCGGGCGATGAAATCACTGAGTTCTTCAATGATAACTGCGTGTAGGAAAATCCATTTAAGGTAGTAGGAAGGGTGTCATGACATATTTGAACAAATAATTGTTATCTTATTCAAAACGTTTATTAACCAAATTCTATTTGAACGACTTGGTATAGAGAATTCCTTTATTTCGCTTTTGTCAAATCCCACGCGATGATTTATGTTCGATTTCACGCATGACGCGGGATCTCGCAGTGAACGGAAAATGATCTATTGTTTTGCTGAATTGCAACAGGGTGCCACTGAAATAAGCCAATGGTGAAAAAGCTAACTAAGCACACTGATATAGTGCTATCACAATATTACTGTATTACATCTAATGAATTGGAAAACTTATTCGCAATTATTAGTTTTAAATATGTTACATAAATATTATTTTGTGCATAAGTTATCAACTTTGGCTTTTTTTACCAAATTTGTCATATTTTACGGAGTTTAATTTTCAAACATTATGTTCACATATGATTTGTTCAGCGTATTTTACCGAATAAAATGTACGATAAAAATGTGCATGGATGTTTTGGTCCGTAAGATATTTTTGTAGCAGTGTCTGGATTTGGTGTGCAGCCGCCATGTCTGGATTTGGTGTGCAGCCGCCATACAATAAAGTGATTGAAAAGACAATGGGAACAAAATATTACATTACTTCACCATAACAGAATCTGGCATCTCAATAACTATACTTGAGTTCTTATTGTTTAAGTGATTTTCGTTCTTCACTTTGACATATCCAAATGTTTTAAACACTCGATCAGGGCAGATTTTCTGAATTCTCTTCACCTCGTCCCAGGACAATTTATTTCTCCAAGCCTGCCCGTTTCCAAGTTTATTTCCAGGAGAATTGATCATCTTCAAAATTGTCGGATGCAGGGGTAAGCTAATAAATTCGTACATTTTGGGTACGATTTCTTCTGGTCTGTCTGCAAGATCCTCATATCTAATTAGCATATAGTTTCTCCGGAACCAATCATCTGCATTCATAGCGCTTAGATAATTTGTGTCCAACCAAGTGCAGTCGTCTTTCACAACCTCTTCTAGTTTTTCGGGGAGTTTGAATGTTTTATTGTTCACTCCAGTTGGTAAATGTTCGAATTGTCTTCTTGAATATGCCATTCCCCGCGGGTCACGAACGAGGTGGATTACTTTAATTTCGTCTGCTTTCAGTACAGGTGCAGCGAGTAATATGTTGTTGAGTCGAATGGTCTTGGAGACGATGTGGCGCTTTGATTTGCAGATTTGGGTGATAGTCTTTTCCTGCATTGGTACTTCTAAGTGTGTTATGTTTGAGAACCTTCGGAGAAACAGACTGTTGTTTATACTGGTATAAAAGTACTTACGACCCGTGAAATCGCAATGATAGAACGCGTGCATGAAATCTACTAATGTTGGTCTTATTGCTTCCAGGTAATCAAAACTGTCCCTCAATACATTTAGTCTTTTATACCATGCGATCATGAGTCCAGGCTCATAGATGTAGAAAAAGTCAGGATGGTTTGCAAAGTAACTTCCCGTTAGCGTTGAACCTGTTCTCATTCTTGAATGTACCAGAACTCGTCGTGGTGTTTGGAGTTGGTCTTTGATAAAAGCGGTGTCTGTCCCGAATACATCTCTTGGTTCTTCACGCTGCTGGCTCCTGTGATGATCACTGTTAATAGTGGACATTGTTAAGCCGAATACAATCACTCCCAGGCCGATTACAATCATCACAAATATAGCCCATATTCGCTTTGGTGTCATGTCGCAATTCTGAGTGTTCGTGCTGTTATCACAACTAAGGTGCACTGCTAGTTTTAGTTGTAAAATATCAAACTAAATGAATAGAGAGTACCCCCTAAGCGTGCGTGTATTATACTTATGACTCCTGGTTTACCCCTGCGTTACAAATACAGCGTAGATAATCATTATAATTATATAATTACATGCGTGTATAAATAAAACCTAAATTTATTTTTAAATGCTTTATTACACACACTTACAAAAACAAGAATACACACTTTTTTCTACAAAATCGCTAAATTGTTAAATTAATATATTGTCAAATGCATATTACTTGTGACCAACCTGAAAGATAATCCGTTTTCGGTGTGACTATACATAATGTTAGAAGGTTATTATTTGTACAGCCTAGATATTTTGTTTTAATTATTAAATATTAGCCTTGAATTTGAATATATACATTATACACAGCAGTATTGTAATATTAATTCATGATCAAACAACAATATCACGTCATGCGCCTTACTACGATTGCAGTTATGAATATGTAACTAATATACTAATATGTAACTAATATACTAATATGTAACTAATATACTAATATGTAACTAATATACTAATATGTAACTAATATACTAATATGTAACTACGAAAACAATAAACAATTATCAACGGCAACTGATGGGTGTATGTGAAAAAAACAAAAACTTCTGAAAAGGTATTTTAACAGATCTAATTTTGACAGACTGGTCAATTGGGGCGCTTGAGCACCTCATGCTCTAGATTTTATTGTCACCTAGAGGTGCTTATTTTGGAACTAGGGTTAAACGCGGGCGATGAAATCACTTAGTTCTTCAATGATAACTGCGTGTAGGAAAATCCATTTAAGGTAGTAGGAAGGGTGTCATGACATATTTGAACAAATAATTGTTATCTTATTCAAAACGTTTATTAACCAAATTCTATTTGAACGACTTGGTATAGAGAATTCCTTTATTTCGCTTTTGTCAAATCCCACGCGATGATTTATGTTCGATTTCACGCATGACGCGGGATCTCGCAGTGAACGGAAAATGATCTATTGTTTTGCTGAATTGCAACAGGGTGCCACTGAAATAAGCCAATGGTGAAAAAGCTAACTAAGCACACTGATATAGTGCTATCACAATATTACTGTATTACATCTAATGAATTGGAAAACTTATTCGCAATTATTAGTTTTAAATATGTTACATAAATATTATTTTGTGCATAAGTTATCAACTTTGGCTTTTTTTACCAAATTTGTCATATTTTACGGAGTACAATTTTCAAAAAATATGTTCACATATGATTTGTTCAGCGTATTTTACCGAATAAAATGTACGATAAAAATGTGCATGGATGTTTTGGTCCGTAAGATATTTTTGTAGCAGTGTCTGGATTTGGTGTGCAGCCGCCATGTCTGGATTTGGTGTACAGCCGCCATGTCTGGATTTGGTGTGCAGCCGCCATGTCTGGATTTGGTGTGCAGCCGCCATACAATAAAGTGATTGAAAAGACAATGGGAACAAAATATTAAATTACTTCACCATAACAGAATCTGGCATCTCAATAACTATACTTGAGTTCTTATTGTTTAAGTGATTTTCGTTCTTCACTTTGACATATCCAAATGTTTTAAACACTCGATCAGGGCAGATTTTCTGAATTCTCTTCACCTCGTCCCAAGACAATTTATTTCTCCAAGCCTGCCCGTTTCCAAGTTTATTTCCAGGAGAATTGATCATCTTCAAAATTGTCGGATGCAGGGGTAAGCCAATAAATTCGTACATTTCGGGTACGATCTCTTCTGGTCTGTCTGCAAGATCCTCATATCTAATTAGCATATAGTTTCTCCGGAACCAACCATCTGCATTCATAGCGCTTAGATAATTTGTGTCCAACCAAGTGCAGTCGTCTTTCACAACCTCTTCTAGTTTTTCGGGGAGTTTGAATGTTTTATTGTTCACTCCAGTTGGTAAATGTTCGAATTGTCTTCTTGAATATGCCATTCCCCGCGGGTCACGAACGAGGTGGATTACTTTAATGTCGTCTGCTTTCAGTACAGGTGCAGCGAGTAATATGTTGTTGAGTCGAATGGTCTTGGAGACGATGTGGCGCTTTGATTTGCAGATTTGGGTGATAGTCTTTTCCTGTATTGGTACTTCTAAGTGTGTTATGTTTGAGAACCTTCGGAGAAACAGACTGTTGTTTATACTGGTATAAAAGTACTTACGACCCGTGAAATCGCAATGATAGAACGCGTGCATGAAATCTACTAATGTTGGTCTTATTGCTTCCAGGTAATCAAAACTGTCCCTCAATACATTTAGTCTTTTATACCATGCGATCATGAGTCCAGGCTCATAGATGTAGAAAAAGTCAGGATGGTTTGCAAAGTAACTTCCCGTTAGCGTTGAACCTGTTCTCATTCTTGAATGTACCAGAACTCGTCGTGGTGTTTGGAGTTGGTCTTTGATAAAAGCGGTGTCTGTCCTGAATACATCTTTTGGTTCTTCACGCTGCTGGCTCCTATGATGGTCACTGTCAATAGTGGACATTGTTAAGCCGAACACAATCACTCCCAGGCCGATTACAATCATCACAAATATAGCCCATATTCGCTTTGGTGTCATGTCGCAATGTTCGTGCTATTATCACAACTAAGGTCCACTGCTAGTTTTAGTTGTAAAATATCAAACTAAATGAATAGAGAGTACCCCCTAAGCGTGCGTGTATTATACTTATGACTCCTGGTTTACCCCTGCGTTACAAATACAGCGTAGATAATCATTATAATTATATAATTACATGCGTGTATAAGTAAAACCTAAATTTATTTTTAAATGCTTTATTACACACACTTACAAAAACAAGAATACACACTTTTTTCTACAAAATCGCTAAATTGTTAAATTAATATATTGTCAAATGCATATTACTTGTGACCAACCTGAAAGATAATCCGTTTTCGGTGTGACTATACATAATGTTAGAAGGTTATTATTTGCACAGCCTAGATATTTTGTTTTAATTATTAAATATTAGCCTTGAATTTGAATATATACATTATACACAGCAGTATTGTAATATTAATTCATGATCAAACAACAATATCACGTCATGCGCCTTACTACGATTGCAGTTATGAATATGTAACTAATATACTAATATGTAACTAATATACTAATATGTAACTAATATACTAATATGTAACTACGAAAACAATAAACAATTATCAACGGCAACTGATGGGTGTATGTGAAAATTTGTCTTCTTGATGTGACAATTAGTTGCACATGCGCAGCAAGTCTATTGGTCAAGTCGAGTATGGGTGAACATATTGCTAAAGAGCATTTCTTTTGAATTAATCATTTTAGATGGTGATTACTCAAATGAAATCTAATAATGTGTTATCGTAATTAATCATTTGTTATCGTAGTTCATCATTTGTTAGCGTTGTTCATCATTTGTTATCGTAGTTCATCATTTGTTATCGTAGTTCATCATTTGTTAGCATTGTTAAGCAATTGTTTGCTATTAATTTCATGATTATATTTTCATGTGTTTAGATATCGGTTCATATTTTGGCAATTACTACGAAACTCACTGATTATGGCTTGATGATTGGTTTCCGATGAAAGGACGGGCGAGATCCTTCACGCTCGCTAATACTCTGTTATCATTTGAGTGGTGAATCAGTGATTGGAACTAATTAAAGATGTACACTTTGCCAACGGACTGTTATTTTACCACACATGATAACCCTGACACTCCACGAGTGTATTCTGACGGTGTTTTATATGAGAGATCTTCCAACATAATGAATAATTAATCAAGTATATAATAGCATGTTAAATACTTTCATGTGATTGGCTACGTGAGTGAAATGGGTGGAGGCCACGCCTCAAGATCTTAAATTACCGTGTAGTAGATTATGATTTGAAAGAGGAATAAGGTCAGTATTCACGAGGGGACTGAGACTAGCGTTGACACGATACCATCTGTGTGTGTGTTTTTTCTTGGTTGAAAGGTTTGTGAACAAGACGATCCCGAGTACCGGTTAATAACAAAAGGATTAAACCGTTATATTAATTTTATTTTTCATACACATTTTCAATTTTGTTTTGTTTATTTTAATGATTTCTGGGTCTGTGATTATATAATATATGTCTGTGTTTGTTTTTTCTTTATCAATTAGTTGTGTATCAGCTACTATTCAGTTCTTTGTTTACAGTGACGAGTTGGATATGTTTATTTCACGATTATAACATGTTTTACAACATGTTTTATAACATGTTGTTGAACTCAACAATCGCTCTTTCATGATAGCTGTTTCAGACTCAGATATTACTACACGGTGGGTCACAAACATGGAATGCCAGCATGATGAGTAGATGTTCGTGCACTTTGTATTCACCTTACTCGCCCACGATTGTAAAAATAGCATTTCGTTGCTAATTGACGTCACGTAAACACGCAGTGGCGGCGGCACCGGCGGGCAGCCCCCCACCCCGAAAAAATATTGGGGGCGTCCCCCCCCCCAAACACACACACACAAATCAAGCTGAAACCCTTTGTGTCAGAAAATTTGCCCATCAAAATGCAGGAAATAGCGTTTCAGAGGGTCTAGATTTTTTCCGGGGGACCATGCCCCGGACCCTCCTAGTAAGGTCGCGTTTTCGGCGCGTAGGATGGTGAGTATATCCCGCCCTGTCCATGCAAAATTTCGTGCCGCCGCCTATGACACATTATAAAGCTACTATTGGCAATCTGATTTTATTCCACATCAAAGGTCTTTCCCGAAGTCACGATTCATCTATCATTTTGGTTTGGCTGATGGTAATGCTATTTTTACAAATTTGTTTTTTTTCTGTATCTTGTTTCATAGATTCCATACCCTGATGGCAATGACTTATGCTATGCACTTACCGAAATATTTTTAGAACTACTCCAGGAAAATTTGACCTTGCAGTCTGACGGCGTGTACACGGTAGTCTATATCTTTAAAGCTTATATCGCATGCGCAATATCAATTTCTATAAGTAGCGCCCTCTATTGTCGAAGAACGTCAGTAATAAAATGTCTCGTCGTGTAATCATTTTTTACAGGTGACCCTCTTTACGTCCCAGAAACGATTCATTGCTAGAGGGCAGGCTTTACAGAAGAGGTGTATTGAGTAGTTATTTGATAGTTTTCGGTTCTCTGGCTGCCCAGCTACTATGCGCGCGACGGTGAGGGGGGGGGGGTCGTTCGTTCATGTAACATTTCCTGCCAGCAGGAATACGCATTTTAGGCAGATATTTTCCTATGCCATTTTATGAACCCATATACAAATATTTTAAAGGGCGGTAGTCGTAGCGCCACGCATGCGCGAAATATATGGGTCTCATATAATCAAAAATGACGACTTTGGCTGTTGCGCAATTCAACGAGTGCAAACTGGGACGTCCTAAGCTTTCATTAGGTATTTTTTTTAGCTGATTGGAAGGTATCAAAGAAGTCAAAGGCTGTAATTGGTGTGAGTCCCGCCCAGGTCAAGCCTCGTACTTGTGATGTACATTAGAAGACGCATTGAATTTTTTGAAAATCAATGTTTATCAACACAAATTTCGCACATGCGCAGTGCGGCGACAACCGCCCTTTGATCTAATTAGTATATCAATAAACGATGATGAATAAAGACAAACAAACAAACATTCAATTGTATATTACATCTTTAATTTTTAGTATTTTGATTTTATCAGAATACAAATTATTTATTTCAATTGAATATGCGTGCCCCTAAATGTCTGATTAAATTGTAATGTACATCAGACCAAACGGTGATTGTGGGATATGACACCAATCAGAGCTCGTGTTTCATACCACTTTTTAAGTAAGGCGCGCCGTGATTGATTTACAAACGACAGATTCATTTTGCATGAACGCGATTTGCATATTCATTTGCTTTGATGTACGTTAGTGACTGAAATTGTAAGCGAATAATTATTATACCTACTTCAGAATTTAATCAAATTGGCTGTAATGTGGTACATTATATATCCAGACACAGCAATGATTATGGCGTTAAATAAAAGAAATTTCTGAAATTGATCAATGTGCACACAAAATAACAATCTTTGATTTTAAACTTAAAATATCTCCAATGTTTAAAAGTTTCAAGTTTCACCCAACTCACGTGACAAAATGGCGATCATCTTCCAGCGTATAATTTTATGGTTAATATTTTTTTTACAGACTGAAACAAATAAACTTTCAACTTTCAACATTGAGCAAAGTTAGATTCTAGCGGTTTTGTGAATATCTTAGGATAGGAAAATGCCTTGTAATTTGGTCCATTGCGTTGCATAACATTAACTGTCAAACCTTTCCTGTAAGCCGTGTCCTTCTAGCGACAAATCGTTTCTGTGACGTAAATGGGGGAAGGGATGGAACAACGTACATTTGTCTCTTTCAAAATACATTTGTCAATGTCTTTCACCATCCACCGCATTTTACGCCACGGACGGGATTCGTCGTTAGAGGGCGCGTGTACGAGAGATTGAATTGGTTGTACTATGAGTCACCATCGACTTCCTGGTTCATCCGGGTATTCAAATGTTGTCCAACAGAAACATGCTACTTCGAGGGAGGTCGCCGACTAAAGAAAAGTTCTTATTCATCAGTATACCGCCTCTGTTTATCATGCGATATCCAAACATATCGTAGACCGTAGGAGAGCACATTTCCTGGGCCCGTCTTGCTAGTTCCATTCCGGTTTTGAACCTCCAAGCTTCAGCGTCCATCGGCTTTTCCTCTTCCAACGTGCGTATTTTTTGCCGGACTTTGTCAGTGATCGGCAATCCTACAAATTTGTACAGAGCTGCCGCACTCTCTGCGGGTCTGGCCACGAGATCTTCAAAGCGTACGATTTTGTAGTTGTTTCTCAACCACTCCGGTCCGTGCATGACGGATACGTAGTTTGTCTCCATCCATGCACAGTAATTCCGCACAATGTCGTCCAACTTGTCTAGCATTTCATCCCGGCTCGGAGTGTTCTTGTATTTCTTGTATATTTGAAAGCGCGCGCGTGACGAGGACATACCTCGCGGGTCGCGCACAACTTGAATGACCTTCACGTTATTTTTGCGGATCATTTGGGCAGCCATTATGATGTTGTTTAATCTTACAGTTTTAATTAACTTATGCTGGCGGTATTTACAAACATTCAGTATGCCTCTTTCATTGACTGTCGTTAAAAACTCTGTGCGCGTGAGTTTTTTCATCCATGGAACCTCGTTCATGGCTCTTAAAAATTGCTCCTTTCCAGTGAAATTTAAGTTACAGTTGTATATGCCATCCATGAACCCCGTGAGTTCCTCTCTTATTCCTTCGAGAAACATCCAGGAATCATCCCACACATCTCGACGAAATCTGTTAAGAATGAATCCTGGCTCGTATACGTAGAAAAAATCCGGATTTAAACTAAAATAATCGGCGCTGAGACTCGAACCCGTGCGCATGCGCGCAAACACCAATATGTTAACTGCGTTACTAGGCGGGCTTTCTTTTGAAATGGGAAAATTGGAGTCTTCATTCAATCCAACATTCGCACCATTAACATCTCGACATATCTCACTGGAGTTTCTCGCACTCCTGTGATTCGATATTATCACAGCCACGTTCAATATACAGACGAAAATAAGAAATGCGAACGTCAACGGGGACGCGGGTGGTCGCCTCGTTCGCAGGTACTCCAGTGTTCTCCGCACATTAAGTGCCTTCATTTCTGTAATCAGAAAAAGGGGTTAGGAATATACACGAACAATCAACTGACAATAAACTGGGTTTATATATTTGGGAACCTCGTTAAATATGTGGTATAACGACTTAGAGGGCCATATTCTGAGTAATGAAAACCAATGCCAATCATGATGGACTCGGAGGGCGTACTCACATGCAAGCCGTTGTATGACCTTCATTGTTGTCCTTCCTTGTCACAGCTTGTCCAAAGAAATGTCGAATATTAGCTATAAATCAGTTTTCGTAAATCAGGTCAAAGGGTAATTTTCCACATATTACAACTTGAATGAATATTTGTGGTAAAATTATGCTTGTATTTAATATTTTCCATTATTGACTCAGTATTTAGTGGTACATTACAATACACATAATGTACTATAACAATATTAAATAGATTTAAAATGCAAGCGTTTTTGCCATAATGTTACCATGACAACACGCTTCTAATATATGAATCTGAAAACAAAACATGAAACATAATTATGCACTTTTGAACGTCCATCCCATTCTTTGCATTGACATGCTTTCTATGTGATGTAATTCTACAGCAATATGAAACATGGTTATATTAAAATGGTCGAAATAAGAAGTCCAACCTACCGTAATGATATGTATTCACCGAATAATGTAATGCTTTAACAAATTATGTCCGATTTCTTCATCAGAACATCGTCTGGAACTAATAGTAAATCGGCCCAGGCCGTGCCAGGTACATGATATGACAGAATCGACTAGGGGAATGACACAAGCGAATCGTATTTTTCGGTTACAGTGTCAGCGCTGCCACGTTTGCTCACATCCATTATAAAAAATGCAAAGCATGCATGCGACAGGTGATAAGGATTAAAGAACTAAACACTGGATTATCATTGTTTCCATTGTGTATGCGCAAATGTCCATTTTACTGTAATTTAAATGTTGTACATCCAGTTAAAAAAATTAGTCTTGTCCTGGAATGTTTACTGCGTGTAAATCGACACGATTTAATAATACTTTTGAAAATTGTATGATGTATGGTCACGCAAAAGAATACGGCACTAGAAATTGAAAAAATAATGATGGTAATATCAATATTGAATTACATGATTAATTATTGTCGTTGACTACAGATGGGTCGGGACACTCACGTGACCTAATAGCTCGCAGCGAGTATTGCCGGCTGTAATAGAGTATTCGAATATCTATTGCCAGTTATTTGCATATATTAACAGCGGGTGCAATGCTGGCACTTTCAAGATTTGCAGTCGTCATTTGTACATTCAGAGCAATAGATCACGCTTAATAAATACATAAATTAATTAATTAATTAATCAATCAATCAAATTGATGATCATTGGGTCATATTAATCTATGTCATTTGCTGAAATGTCGTCACTTTGGAACTGTAAAACTACAAGTTGTGATTACTATATTAAAATAAATCTGGACAACATATTTGCCATCGACTGAATGTGTAAACTTCAATGAATGTGTTCTAGACTCTAAATATATTATTTAACATGCTTGTTAACAAATGATTCTTACGAAAGAGGGACTACTTAAAATAATTGCAAACACTTTCCAGTTTCACCCACTCCCGTGCACCACAAAGACACACACAACAACATTTTTTTTTGTTCGATAAAATATATTTATATAAATTATGTATGAATTTCTGGAGGCAGCGATACAAGTTGACTTTATCGTACAAGAAAGTAAAATGTGAAAAAGAATTCAGATAATTGACAACTACTGCGTTATATTAAACAAAAAGAAATTATAACTTTCAACATTTTTTATTGGTATTCAAAAGAGTTTAAACAAATTTTTGAAAAACAGTGAGAAAATTATTCACACATCGTCAATGGTAAGCAAATGGTTTTATCTAACAAGGGAAGAATATATATATTGGTTGAGAATCAGTTTAAAGCCTTGCTCATTGTGTTAAAAAAATACTGGTAGACAAATTATAGTCATAAATTATAGTCATAAAAGTTGAAAGTGTGACAAAATCAAGATGAAGATTAAAAATACTTTGTTACCAGTTGCATCGGGGGGAGATAGTCTTCACCAACAAAGCATATCATATCTTAGATTTTCTGTCGTGTCATTTACTTCAATTACTGGACTTTCTCTATCGCCATCCATATCGTAACAGATATTTTTCCTCGTCCCACTCGCATCATACCTTAGACTTTGCATCATGCTACTCACATTGTATGATAAACATTTAGTCATGTCATCCACATCACATCTTATACTACTCTTTCTGCCTCTGACTTCAAACTTTCTCTCCTGCTACCCACATCTTACCTTATATGTTCCCGTGTACCACCCACATTACACAATCAGGCCAGTAACCATATGAGATTCTTTAGCTGAACCTGTATTTGGAGTCTCTACAAAACGAAATGACATTTTCCCTTGTGTTACCCACATCATACTTTAAACTTTCATTAGTGTCACCCACATCATACTTTAAACTTTCCCTAGTGTCACCCACATCATACTTTAAACTTTCCCTAGTGTCACCCACATCATACTTTAAACTTTCATTAGTGTCACCCACATCATACTTTAAACTTTCCCTAGTGTCACCCACATCATACTTTAAACTTTCATTAGTGTCACCCACATCATACTTTAAACTTTCATTAGTGTCACCCACATCATACTTTAAACTTTTCCTAGTGTCACCCACATCATACTTTAAACTTTCATTAGTGTCACCCACATCATACTTTAAACTTTCCCTAGTGTCACTCACATCATACTTTAAACTTTCATTAGTGTCACCCACATCATACTTTAAACTTTCCCTAGTGTCACCCACATCATACTTTAAACTTTCCCTTGTGTCACCCACATCATACTTTAAACTTTCCCTTGTGTCACCCACATCATACTTTAAACTTTCCCTAGTTTCACCCACATCATACTTTAAGCTTTCCCTAGTGTCACCCACATCATACTTTAAACTTTCCCTTGTGTCACCCACGTCATACTTTAAACTTTCCCTAGTGTCACCCACATCATACTTTAAACTTTCCTTGTGTCACCCACATCATACTTTAAACTTTCCCTAGTGTCACCCACATCATACTTTAAACCTTCCCTAGTGTCACCCACATCATACTTTAAACTTTCCCTAGTGTCACCCACATCATACTTTAAACTTTCCCTTGTGTCACCTACATCGTACTTTAAACTTTCCCTAGTGTCACCCACATCATACTTTAAACTTTCCCTAGTGTCACCACATCATACTTTAAACTTTCCCTTGTGTCACCCACATCATACTTTAAACTTTCCCTTGTGTCACCCACATCATACTTTAAACTTTCCCTAGTGTCACCCACATCATACTTTAAACTTTCCCTAGTGTCACCCACATCATACTTTAAACTTTCCCTTGTGTCACCCACATCATACTTTAAACTTTCCCTAGTGTCACCCACACCATACTTTAAACTTTCCCTAGCGTCACCCACATCATACTTTACACTTTCCCTAGTGTCACCCACATCATACTTTAAGCTTTCCCTAGTGTCACCCACATCATACTTTAAACTTTCCCTAGTGTCACCCACATCATACTTTAAACTTTCCCTAGTGTCACCCACATCATACTTTAAACTTTCCCTAGTGTCACCCACATCATACTTTAAGCTTTCCCTAGTGTCACCCACATCATACTTTAAGCTTTCCCTAGTGTCACCCACATCATACTTTACACTCTCCCTAGTGTCACCCACATCATACTTTAAACCTTCCCTAGTGTCACCCACATCATATTTTAAACTTTCCCTTGTGTCACCCACGTCATACTTTAAACTTTCCCTAATGTCACCCACATCATATTTTAAACTTTCCCTTGTGTCACCCACGTCATACTTTAAACTTTCCCTAGTGTCACCCACATCATACTTTAAGCTTTCCCTAGTGTCACCCACATCATACTTTAAGCTTTCCCTAGTGTCACCCACATCATACTTTACACTCTCCCTAGTGTCACCCACATCATACTTTAAACCTTCCCTAGTGTCACCCACATCATATTTTAAACTTTCCCTTGTGTCACCCACGTCATACTTTAAACTTTCCCTAGTGTCACCCACATCATACTTTAAGCTTTCCCTAGTGTCACCCACATCATACTTTAAGCTTTCCCTAGTGTCACCCACATCATACTTTATACTCTCCCTAGTGTCACCCACATCATACTTTAAACCTTCCCTAGTGTCACCCACATCATACTTTAAACTTTCCATAGTGTCACCCACATCATACTTTAAGCTTTCCCTAGTGTCACCCACATCATACTTTAAGCTTTCCCTAGTGTCACCCACATCATACTTTACACTCTCCCTAGTGTCACCCACATCATACTTTAAACCTTCCCTAGTGTCACCCACATCATATTTTAAACTTTCCCTTGTGTCACCCACGTCATACTTTAAACTTTCCCTAGTGTCACCCACATCATACTTTAAGCTTTCCCTAGTGTCACCCACATCATACTTTAAGCTTTCCCTAGTGTCACCCACATCATACTTTACACTCTCCCTAGTGTCACCCACATCATACTTTAAACCTTCCCTAGTGTCACCCACATCATATTTTAAACTTTCCCTTGTGTCACCCACGTCATACTTTAAACTTTCCCTAATGTCACCCACATCATATTTTAAACTTTCCCTAGTGTCACCCACATCATACTTTAAACTTTCCCTAGTGTCACCCACGTCATACTTTAAACTTTCCCTAGTGTCACCCACATAATACTTTAAACTTTCCCTTGTGTCACCCACATCATACTTTAAACTTTCCCTAGTGTCACCCACATCATACTTTAAACTTTCCCTAGTGTCCCCCACATCATACTTTAAGCTTTCCCTAGTGTCACCCACATCATACTTTAAACTTTCCCGAGTGTCACCCACATCATACTTTAAACTTTCCTTGTGTCACCCACATCATACTTTAAGCTTTTCCTAGTGTCACCCACATCATACTTTAAACTTTCCCTAGTGTCACCCACATCATACTTTAAACTTTCCCTAGTGTCACCCACATCATACTTTAAGCTTTTCCTAGTGTCACCCACATCATACTTTAAACTTTCCCTAGTGTCACCCACATCATACTTTAAACTTTCCCTAGTGTCACCCACATCATACTTTAAGCTTTCCCTAGTGTCACCCACATCATACTTTAAACTTTCCTTAGTGTCACCCACATCATACTTTAAGCTTTCCCTTGAGTCACCCACATCATACTTTAAACTTACCCTAGTGTCACCCACATCATACTTTAAACTTTCCCTAGTGTCACCCACATCATACTTTAAACTTTCCCGAGTGTCACCTACATCATACTTTAAACTTTCCCTAGTGTCACCCACATCATACTTTAAACTTTCCCTTGTGTCACCCACATCATACTTTAAACTTTCCCTAGTGTCACCCACATCATACTTTAAACTTTCCCTAGTGTCACCTACATCATACTTTAAACTTACCCTAGTGTCACCCACATCATACTTTAAACTTTCCCTAGTGTCACCCACATCATACTTTAAACTTTCCCTAGTGTCACCCACATCATACTTTAAACTTTCCCTAGTGTCACCTACATCATACTTTAAACTTTCCCTAGTGTCACCCACATCATACTTTAAGCTTTCCCTAGTGTCACCCACATCATACTTTAAACTTTCCCCTGTGTCACCCACATCATACTTTAAACTTTCCCGTGTGTCACCCACATCATACTTTAAACTTTCCCTAGTGTCACCCACATCATACTTTAAACTTTCCCTAGTGTCACCCACATCATACTTTAAACTTTCCCTTGTGTCACCCACATCATACTTTAAGCTTTCCCTAGTGTCACCCACATCATACTTTAAACTTTCCCTAGTGTCACCCACATCATACTTTAAGCTTTCCCTAGTGTCACCCACATCATACTTTAAACTTTCCCTTGTGTCACCCACATCATACTTTAAACTTTCCCTAGTGTCACCCACATCATACTTTAAACTTTCCCTAGTGTCCCCCACATCATACTTTAAGTTTTCCCTCGTGTCACCCACATCATACTTTAAACTTTCCCGAGTGTCACCCACATCATACTTTAAACTTTCCCGAGTGTCACCCACATCATACTTTAAGCTTTTCCTAGTGTCACCCACATCATACTTTAAACTTTCCCTAGTGTCACCCACATCATACTTTAAACTTTCCCTAGTGTCACCCACATCATACTTTAAGCTTTCCCTTGTGTCACCCACATCATACTTTAAGCTTTCCCTAGTGTCACCCACATCATACTTTAAACTTTCCCTAGTGTCCCCCACATCATACTTTAAGTTTTCCCGAGTGTCACCCACATCATACTTTAAACTTTCCCGAGTGTCACCCACATCATACTTTAAACTTTCCCGAGTGTCACCCACATCATACTTTAAGCTTTTCCTAGTGTCACCCACATCATACTTTAAACTTTCCCTAGTGTCACCCACATCATACTTTAAACTTTCCCTAGTGTCACCCACATCATACTTTAAGCTTTCCCTTGTGTCACCCACATCATACTTTAAGCTTTCCCTTGTGTCACCCACATCATACTTTAAACTTTCCCTAGTGTCACCCACATCATACTTTAAGCTTTCCCTAGTGTCACCCACATCATACTTTAAACTTTCCCGAGTGTCACCCACATCATACTTTAAACTTTCCCTAGTGTCACTCACATCATACTTTAAGCTTTCCCTAGTGTCACCCACATCATACTTTAAACTTTCCCTAGTGTCACCCACATCATACTTTAAACTTTCCCTAGTGTCACCCACATCATACTTTAAGGTTTCCCTAGTGTCACCCACATCATACTTTAAACTTTCCCTAGTGTCACCCACATCATACTTTAAGCTTTCCCTTGAGTCACCCACATCATACTTTAAACTTTCCCTAGTGTCACCACATCATACTTTAAACTTTCCCTAGTGTCACCCACATCATACTTTAAACTTTCCCTAGTGTCACCTACATCATACTTTAAACTTTCCCTAGTGTCACCCACATCATACTTTAAACTTTCCCTAGTGTCACCCACATCATACTTTAAACTTTCCCTAGTGTCACCCACATCATACTTTAAACTTTCCCTAGTGTCACCCACATCATACTTTAAACTTTTCCTTGTGTCACCCACATCATACTTTAAACTTTCCCTAGTGTCACCCACATCATACTTTAAACTTTCCCTAGTATCACCTACATCATACTTTAAACTTTCCCTAGTGTCACCCACATCATACTTTAAACTTTCCCTAGTGTCACCCACATCATACTTTAAACTTTCCCTTGTGTCACCCACATCATACTTTAAACTTTCCCTAGTGTCACCCACATCATACTTTAAACTTTTCCTTGTGTCACCCACATCATACTTTAAACTTTCCCTAGTGTCACCCACATCATACTTTAAACTTTCCCTAGTGTCACCTACATCATACTTTAAACTTTCCCTAGTGTCACCCACATCATACTTTAAACTTTCCCTAGTGTCCCCCACATCATACTTTAAGTTTTCCCTCGTGTCACCCACATCATACTTTAAACTTTCCCGAGTGTCACCCACATCATACTTTAAACTTTCCCGAGTGTCACCCACATCATACTTTAAGCTTTTCCTAGTGTCACCCACATCATACATTAAACTTTCCCTAGTGTCACCCACATCATACTTTAAACTTTCCCTAGTGTCACCCACATCATACTTTAAGCTTTCCCTTGTGTCACCCACATCATACTTTAAGCTTTCCCTAGTGTCACCCACATCATACTTTAAACTTTCCCTAGTGTCCCCCACATCATACTTTAAGTTTTCCCGAGTGTCACCCACATCATACTTTAAACTTTCCCGAGTGTCACCCACATCATACTTTAAACTTTCCCGAGTGTCACCCACATCATACTTTAAGCTTTTCCTAGTGTCACCCACATCATACTTTAAACTTTCCCTAGTGTCACCCACATCATACTTTAAACTTTCCCTAGTGTCACCCACATCATACTTTAAGCTTTCCCTTGTGTCACCCACATCATACTTTAAGCTTTCCCTTGTGTCACCCACATCATACTTTAAACTTTCCCTAGTGTCACCCACATCATACTTTAAGCTTTCCCTAGTGTCACCCACATCATACTTTAAACTTTCCCGAGTGTCACCCACATCATACTTTAAACTTTCCCTAGTGTCACTCACATCATACTTTAAGCTTTCCCTAGTGTCACCCACATCATACTTTAAACTTTCCCTAGTGTCACCCACATCATACTTTAAACTTTCCCTAGTGTCACCCACATCATACTTTAAGGTTTCCCTAGTGTCACCCACATCATACTTTAAACTTTCCCTAGTGTCACCCACATCATACTTTAAGCTTTCCCTTGAGTCACCCACATCATACTTTAAACTTTCCCTAGTGTCACCACATCATACTTTAAACTTTCCCTAGTGTCACCCACATCATACTTTAAACTTTCCCTAGTGTCACCTACATCATACTTTAAACTTTCCCTAGTGTCACCCACATCATACTTTAAACTTTCCCTAGTGTCACCCACATCATACTTTAAACTTTCCCTAGTGTCACCCACATCATACTTTAAACTTTCCCTAGTGTCACCCACATCATACTTTAAACTTTTCCTTGTGTCACCCACATCATACTTTAAACTTTCCCTAGTGTCACCCACATCATACTTTAAACTTTCCCTAGTGTCACCTACATCATACTTTAAACTTTCCCTAGTGTCACCCACATCATACTTTAAACTTTCCCTAGTGTCACCCACATCATACTTTAAACTTTCCCTTGTGTCACCCACATCATACTTTAAACTTTCCCGTGTGTCACCCACATCATACTTTAAACTTTCCCTAGTGTCACCCACATCATACTTTAAACTTTCCCTAGTGTCACCCACATCATACTTTAAACTTTCCCTTGTGTCACCCACATCATACGTTAAGCTTTCCGTAGTGTCACCCACATCATACTTTAAACTTTCCCTAGTGTCACCCACATCATACTTTAAACTTTCCCTTGTGTCACCCACATCATACTTTAAACTTTCCCTAGTGTCACCCACATCATACTTTAAACTTTCCCTGGTGTCACCTACATCATACTTTAAACTTTCCCTTGTGTCACCCACATCATACTTTAAACTTTCCCTTGTGTCACCCACATCATACGTTAAGCTTTCCCTAGTGTCACCCACATCATACTTTAAACTTTCCCTAGTGTCACCCACATCATACTTTAAGCTTTCCCTTGTGTCACCCACATCATACTTTAAACTTTCCCTTGTGTCACCCACATCATACTTTAAACTTTCCCTAGTGTCACCTACATCATACTTTAAACTTTCCCTAGTGTCACCCACATCATACTTTAAACTTTCCCTAGTGTCACCCACGTCATACTTTAAACTTTCCCTAGTGTCACCCACATCATACTTTAAACTTTCCCTAGTGTCACCCACATCATACTTTAAGCTTTCCCTAGTGTCACCCACATCATACTTTAAGCTTTCCCTTGTGTCACCCACATCATACTTTAAACTTTCCCTAGTTTCACCCACATCATACTTTAAACTTTCCCGTGTGTCACCCACATCATACTTTAAACTTTCCCTAGTGTCACCCACATCATACTTTAAGCTTTCCCTAGTGTCACCTACATCATACTTTAAACTTTCCCTAGTGTCACCCACATCATACTTCAAACTTTCCCTAGTGTCACCTACATCATACTTTAAACTTACCCTAGTGTCACCCACATCATACTTTAAACTTTCCCTAGTGTCACCCACATCATACTTTAAACTTTCCCTAGTGTCACCCACATCATACTTTAAACTTTCCCTAGTGTCACCTACATCATACTTTAAACTTTCCCTAGTGTCACCCACATCATACTTTAAACTTTCCCTAGTGTCACCCACATCATACTTTAAACTTTCCCTTGTGTCACCCACATCATACTTTAAACTTTCCCGTGTGTCACCCACATCATACTTTAAACTTTCCCGTGTGTCACCCACATCATACTTTAAACTTTCCCTAGTGTCACCCACATCATACTTTAAACTTTCCCTTGTGTCACCCACATCATACGTTAAGCTTTCCCTAGTGTCACCCACATCATACTTTAAACTTTCCCTAGTGTCACCCACATCATACTTTAAGCTTTCCCTAGTGTCACCCACATCATACTTTAAACTTTCCCTAGTGTCACCCACATCATACTTTAAACTTTTCCTGTTGTCACCTACATCATACTTTAAACTTTCCCTTGTGTCACCCACATCATACTTAAAACTTTCCCTTGTGTCACCCACATCATACTTTAAACTTTCCCGAGTGTCACCCACATCATACTTTAAACTTTCCCTTGTGTCACCCACATCATACTTTAAACTTTCCCTTGTTTCACCCACATCATACTTTAAACTTTCCCGAGTGTCACCCACATCATACTTTAAACTTTCCCTAGTGTCACCCACATCATACTTTAAGCTTTCCCTTGTGTCACCCACATCATACTTTAAACTTTCCCTAGTGTCACCCACATCATACTTTAAACTTTCCCTAGTGTCACCCACATCATACTTTAAACTTTCCCTAGTGTCACCTACATCATACTTTAAACTTTCCCTTGAGTCACCCACATCATACTTTAAACTTTCCCTAGTGTCACCCACATCATACTTTAAACTTTCCCTAGTGTCACCCACATCATACTTTAAGCTTTCCCTTGTGTCACCCACATCATACTTTAAACTTTCCCTAGTGTCACCCACATCATACTTTAAACTTTCCCTTGTGTCACTAACATCATACTTTAAACTTTCCCTAGTGTCACCTACATCATACTTTAAACTTTCCCTAGTGTCACCCACATCATACTTTAAACTTTCCCTAGTATCACCCACGTCATACTTTAAACTTTCCCTAGTGTCACCCACATCATACTTTAAACTTTCCCTAGTGTCACCCACATCATACTTTAAACTTTCCCTAGTGTCACCCACATTATACTTTAAACTTTCCCTAGTGTCACCCACATCATACTTTAAGCTTTCCCTAGTGTCACCCACATCATACTTTAAACTTTCCCTAGTGTCACCCACATCATACTTTAAGCTTTCCCTAGTGTCACCCACATCATACTTTAAGCTTTCCCTTGTGTCACCCACATCATACTTTAAACTTTCCCTAGTTTCACCCACATCATACTTTAAACTTTCCCGTGTGTCACCCACATCATACTTTAAGCTTTCCCTAGTGTCACCCACATCATACTTTAAGCTTTCCCTAGTGTCACCTACATCATACTTTAAACTTTCCCCAGTGTCACCCACATCATACTTTAAACTTTCCCTTGTGTCACCCACATCATACTTTAAACTTTCCCTAGTGTCACCCACATCATACTTTAAACTTTCCCTTGTGTCACCCACATCATACTTTAAACTTTCCCTAGTGTCACCCACATCATACTTTAAACTTTCCCTTGAGTCACCCTCATCATACTTTAAACTTTCCCTTGTGTCACCCACATCATACTTTAAACTTTCCCTTGTGTCACCCACATCATACTTTAAACTATCCCTTGTGTCACCCACATCATACTTTAAACTTTCCCTAGTGTCACCTACATCATACTTTAAACTTTCCTTAGTGTCACCCACATCATACTTTAAACTTTCCCTTGTGTCACCTACATCATACTTTAAACTTTCCCTAGTGTCACCCACATCATACTTTAAACTTTCCCTAGTGTCACCCACATCATACTTTAAACTTTCCCTAGTGTCACCCACATAATACTTTAAACTTTCCCTAGTGTCACCCACATCATACTTTAAACTTTCCCTAGCGTCACCCACATCATACTTTAAACTTTCCCTTGTGTCACCTACATCATACTTTAAACTTTCCCTAGTGTCACCCACATCATACTTTAAACTTTCCCTTGTGTCACCCACATCATACTTTAAACTTTCCCTAGTGTCACCTACATCATACTTTAAACTTTCCCTAGTGTCACCCACATCATACTTTAAACTTTCCCTAGTGTCACCCACATCATACTTTAAACTTTCCCTAGTGTCACCCACATCATACTTTAAACTTTCCCTTGTGTCACCCACATCATCCTTTAAACTTTCCTTTGAGTCACCCACATCATACTTTAAGCTTTCCCTTGAGTCACCCACATCATACTTTAAACTTTCCCTAGTGTCACCCACATCATACTTTAAACTTTCCCTAGTGTCACCCACATCATACTTTAAACTTTCCCTAGTGTCACCCACATCATACTTTAAACTTTCCCTAGTGTCACCCACATCATACTTTAAACCTTCCCTAGTGTCACCCACATCATACTTTAATCTTTCCCGTGTGTCACCCACATCATGCTTTAAACTTTCCCTAGTGTCACCCACATCATACTTTAAACTTTCCCTTGTGTCACCCACATCATACTTTAAGCTTTCCCTAGTGTCACCTACATCATACTTTAAACTTTCCCTAGTGTCACCCACATCATACTTTAAACTTTCCTGTGTGTCACCCACATCATACTTTAAACTTTCCCTTGTGTCACCCACATCATACTTTAAACTTTCCCTAGTGTCACCCACATCATACTTTAAACTTTCCCTAGCGTCACCCACATCATACTTTAAACTTTCCCTAGTGTCACCCACATCATACTTTACACTCTCACTAGTGTCACCCACATCATACTTTACACTCTCACTAGTGTCACCCACATCATACTTTAAACCTTCCCTAGTGTCACCCACATCATACTTTAAACTTTCCCTAGTGTCACCCACATCACACTTTAAACCTTCCCTAGTGTCACCCACATCATACTTTACACTCTCCCTAGTGTCACCCACATCATACTTTAAACTTTCCCTAGTGTCACCCACATCATACTTTACACTCTCCCTAGTGTCACCCACATCATACTTTAAACCTTCCCTAGTGTCACCCACATCATACTTTAAACCTTCCCTAGTGTCACCCACATCATACTTTAAACTTTCCCTAGTGTCACCCACATCATACTTTAAACTTTCCCTAATGTCACCCACATCATACTTTAAACTTTCCCTAATGTCACCCACATCATACTTTAAACTTTCCCTAGTGTCACCCACATCATACTTTAAACTTTCCCTAGTGTCACCCACATCATACTTTAAACTTTCCCTAGTGTCACCCACATCATACTTTAAGCTTTCCCTAGTGTCACCCACATTATACTTTAAACTTTCCCTTGAGTCACCCACATCATACTTTAAACCTTCCCTAGTTTCACCCACATCATACTTTAAACTTTCCCTAGTGTCACCCACAACATACTTTAAACTTTCCCTTGTGTCACCCACATCATACTTTAAACTTTCCCTAATGCTGTCCAATTAATATCTTAGACCTTCCTTCTTTATGGCGTAGATTTTCTCGTGTCACTCACATCATACCATAGACGTCTGTGGTCGTTTTAGTATTAGTCACAGTCGATTTGTTATTTGAGAAAAACATTCAAATAATATGGATAAAATTACAATTTATCAGTCACGTGATTTCTCAGAACCGAGTTCGGTGAACTCATTTTTTTTATTTCAACCTTGTTAATACATAAAATATCACATATGTAAAAATAAAAAAAAATTACATTATTATTGTAATTGAGTAACACTGTAACAGTTTAAATATCATCTCTCGTAACAAACGCTATTACATTGCTCAAAGGTCGCCATGCGTTTCATAATGCAATCAATTTTTTTAAAAATCAGACAAAACTCGGTTTTCAGGAAAATGTTCACGACAATTTGTAAATAAAAAACGCACGCACATCAAATTTGGGAAAAAAATGATCAGAAACTGTTTTTTCTTTTGTTCTGTGAGAAAAGATCAAAGTTGTACAGAACCAAACTCGTCTAATACTAAACTCGAATTCCCTTTCAACTGTTCCTCCGTGTCAACAAGGGCGTAACCGAACATTTTAAACACATTTGCTGGACACAACTCTTGTATTCGTTTGACCTGAGTATAAGTTAATTTGTGTCGCCAAGCCTGACCGTTATTGGGTCTGTTACTGGTTTCTATCTGTATCATGTTATCTACTTGCTCTGCTGTCGTCTGCATGCCAATAAAATCGTACAATTTTGGAACCCATTTTCGTGGGCTGTCGGCTATGTCCTCGTACCGAACTAAAATATAGTTACTTTTCATCCATTTTGGCGCATTTATTTCAACCATGTAGTTCGCTTCCATCCACATGCACGATTCTTTAATCGTTCTCTCCAATGTTCCGTGAAAAAGGCTTTGATTGGTTTCGAGGTGCTGAAATAGCTCGCGTGATGACGCCATCCCACGTGGGTCGCGAACGAGGTGAATGACCTTAACGTTTTGGGTTTTAATAATATTGGCAATTTGGAAAATGTTATAAAGCCGTATGGTTTTAACCAGTATATGCTCTTTTGATTCGCAAAATCTCGTTATATCGTGTGTCGTAATAGGAGGCGGCAGGGGCAATCTAACGTACGAACGAAAAAATGATATCTTGTTCAAATAACGAACAAAATATTCGTGTTTCGAGAAATCACAGCTGTAAATTCCTTGTAAAACGGAGATGAGGTGTGGTCGCATCTTCTCCAACGCACTAAAACTGTCATCTGCTGTTTGCGTTCCCGGTAACTGGTGAGCTATCATCCACCCTGGTTCGTATGCATAAAAGAAATCCGGATGGTACCCGATATAACGCGCTGTTAGGCTCGATCCAGACCTCATTCTTGCGTGAACCAAAACTCGGATTCTTCCGTCATCAGTAACAGCCGATTCTCGGGCACCTTCGGGTGCCGGTATCCCTTGAGTGATGTTGGTTTCATTCCATGCCATGTTTCCGAGGTCTACAGAAAGTCTATCAATACGTGGCTTTGACGTGTGTCTGGGAACCATGGTAACGAACCATACAATCACTACAGTCATCAGCACGGTCCCATAGACTAGGACCCGCTCCACGAATTTCATACTGCAGTAACTTGAATTCGGTCAACATCTGACCTGAACGCATATAATCAGCATGCTTATCACAGACAGTAGAAACACATCGAATACCACAGACTACTATTAATATTTAAATTCATATTCTGGCTCAAGCTGTTACACCAACATATTATTGAACTGCGTTCATCCAAACACTGGCGACAGATGGCGCTGTCCACATAAAATGCAAATCACGAAATATAACAAACCTGATTAATTTAGGTTCTCATTTAAACTCGACTTGGCAATATCACTTTATAGTTCGGCTTAAAAAATATTGATATTAACTTTAACAGTGCTTTCGTCCATTTGATTGTTTTGGGTCTAAATTTTAAATATAATCCTTCAAACGTTATGGTGAACTTGAATTGCAAATTGGTCGCCATTTTGAATGTTGGTGATATGTCCCACACAAATATGCGATGTGAAATACTCACTGTGGGTTCGGGACTCGAGAACGGAGCATAACAATAACTACCCAAAGTGATGTAATTACCATTCGGCTAGAGGGCCCACCAAAATAGGCACCTCCATCTTAACACGTATTCCCCTCATGGGAGGTTAAGCCGTAAAATAAACCAAGCTGTTACGTGTGTCGAGTATATTAAAAGTACCTTTAAAATGAAATAAATACTGGTTAAACATTTCCTGCCAAAAAGTAAGTGCAAATATCTTAATTGCTTTTCGAGCCTGTATATATATTTAATCAAACGCACATAATATGATATTACTTTAACTTTTTGGTCTCAAATTAAAAAAGTTATCAATATTGTTTTTAGAAACACCAAGCAAGTTTTAATATCTTTTGTGAAAAGTGAACACAAATTGACGGTGCGAGATCTTATTCGAGTATATTGTTGAAATTTAAGTCGTAAAGCCGAGGTCATCGACCAGTAGTAATCCCAACTTCGCTCGAGAGGAAGCAGATTTAAGTGCATGTACAACATTATCGTTATGTTTGGCCAAAAAATACAATTGTTTGAAGTTTCTTTAATTAAAATCTCGCTCCATGCTGCTCATATAAAAGATGATATAGTCGCCAACTGAAAGGATTTCATGCGAAAATAATCACTTTTGATACGGTTGCAGCGTGTCAACACGTGTGACCAGGTCGTAAATGAATTAATCCATTTCAAACCAGTGGTTCGATGTCATCAGCGTTTTATGCTTCACAACGGTTTTAACTGCCGAGATTTGTCTAGTCGGATGTCGAAAAAAGCGTCGAAACTGCAAATTTGTCGTGCTGGGAACTGACATGACGTCATAACAATACCAAGTTTATGGTTCGTAGCAGATTCACACTACGAGATTACCAACACATCACGTGACTCCAATAGAGGTAAGTGTGGTTATGCTGGAGCATTTAGTAGTTTACTTCCGTGCGGCATTTAACTGATAAATGAACGAATTTAATACTGTATTTCAACAAATCGTATAATAGAAATAATAATGTAAAACAAATGCATTGTATACAAATGCATTAAAAAAATAATTGATACAACTGGGTGTATTTTGCTGCAGCACTGATTTGATCTTTGACCCCGATTTGGCGTTGAATGAACCGTTCCTTTATATGTATATATGTGCATTCAACTACCAATTTATGCAAAATCTAAAGCGTTCGTGTCGCAAATTATCGCCAAATGTCATTTTTTTCTCCACGGGAGAGAAAATAAATGAACTGGTAAATGTAAACTGCGTCGGCGATCATTTGTTTCCAATTGACGATGATGATAGTACGCGAATAAGATTACCTCAATGACAGTAAGATCCATACTCGGACTGAAATTGAACACTACACTATATATAATATGTCGCTAGTTATGATTCAATCAATTTAATTCAAATCACATTGCATGTAAGCGCTGTGTCGTTTCTAAATTGCCATTATGTCAATATATAATAACCTGTTAATGGTCATGGTATCCACTAATGCGCATGCGTAGCTGAACACGTAAATGTCACACATGAACTGAGAAAATAAACAACCGATCGACTATGTGGGAACAACGCACTCGTTTGTATGTGATCAATTTTTTTATTTTTTTTAGTGTTGATATTTTTATGTAATTGTTATTTATGCACATGTTGCAATGCGCACATGTAGTACAAATTCCGTATTGAATTATAAATAATACCATATCCTATCAATATTTATATTCGTGAATCATGAAAATCCGAGACTGACAAACAATCTACAAGTACAAAACAACCGATTGGCGAACACTGAGTTCACAAGTACATGTACATTCAAACTTGGCTGACCAGTACATTACAATAAAATATATGGGTATCATGGCACTCAGCTAGGACGTGGGATCGTGATTTTTCGAAACAAGTCAAGTTAGTCTGCTCAACTTGTGAGAATACGTGTCTCAATGAAATAGTTCATATTAAAAGCATAGTTGAGGAAACACACTACATACAGGACAAAATAAATAATTTACTCTGATAAGCGTGTCTCATTTCATGAAAGGTTGGACAAATGAACAAACATTGTATTATAACAACAAAATGTATATACACATTTATTTCTCACTGAGAACAAATCTTGAAATGCCAGCTGGGTGAGATTAATTTGTTTTTCATTTATTTATTTATTTCATTTTCAATGGCTTTTGTTAGTTATGTCAGAAAAAATAAACATTAATATTTTGTTATCGATTCATTGTTTTTCTCAGTCATAGAATCATAGAAGAATCAATGTACGACACCGATTTTTAAAAATATTCTGGACATCACAATGCCGATTATTACGATTTGAAAAAAAATAGGACAGAACATAGAGAAACATATTTGTGTCGGTCGGTGCTTTGAAATCGGATAGAAGTGAAACAGCTGACGATGCATCTAATTACAAACTCTGACACAGTAATGGAATTACAGTAGGGGTCCGAATGGCTCATGAACAATAGGTCATACAACATAGAATACTTTTAGTTTTGATGTAATTTCCAAAAACGATAAATATTTTGCCGGAAATAACTGTTTTTCGAGCTAGACAGGGAAACCGGCTCAATCCAAAGGCGTGGGTGTAATTCCGAAATTTTCCCCAGACTTTATCGTCATAATTCAGATTGGAGAGTTGATGTGGGCTGTAAGTATGCCCAGGTTGTACTTTTAACTATAATACTTTTTTTTTTGTTTTATAATTATAATAAACCCGAGCATTGAAGCTCAGTCAGTTCCTTTCAAGTTTTGCTGTTGTTTAAGTTTACTACACATACTCAAATTCGATACGTGTGACTATAAATGTTACAACAGGGATTTGATACTAAAATTATAGAAGTGCACTGTGTATGTGTGGAGAATTCGTCATAGACGACTTTCCCGGAAGTAGCGAGACTGGGGTGCAAAAATACTTCTGCTTTGTCATAGCTGAAAATAAAAACATGTCAATTTGCTGATAGCCGATTGAAAGGAATTTTATTTTTTATTTTTGTGACAACGATTGGTGCTCCAAGGAGCATAGTATCACGACTGCAAGTTTACGTTACACCCCAAAATGACATGCGCGCATGCGAAACGCCGTATCTCCGACTACCGGGAAAGTCGTCTATTAAAGTGAAACGCAGACACGCTTCGTTCCAAGAGGGCGCAATTTACACGGAATGCGTATTACAAGAAACACCATATTAATGAATATTATAAATTAACAGTGTTCCACTTATTATGAACAAAAGAATAATAAATCTGTGCATTTGAGGGGGTCGAAAATTTATAAGATACATAACTTTGACAATCAATTGAAACTCTTCAGATATACGAAACAATTCGATTCACCATTCTCAGCACAGACTGAGAAATGAAATTCACAAAATATTTTCTTTATTTATAGAGAAATGATACGTATAAAGTGAAATCACAACAATGAAGAGACGGACTTGGAAGATGATCCTGGCGTGTATTTCAGTCTCAGTAGCACTGACATTGCGAATACGGGACAGATATCAACACATGATTCGAGAAGAGACATCGGAATGCACCGGGAGCGTAGAATGTAACCATGACGACAACCCTGTCAATATTCTCGTCTTTGCGAGGAAGCGGACTGGCTCGAAACTGACTGCCAGATATATCGCCAGTCACCCCGATGTGTTTTACGTGTACGAGCCTGGATTCATGGTGGCTGATCATTTTACGAAGATGAAGGGGAAAGAATCCAATGAATTCCTAGAGGGTATCAGGCCGAAATTGATCGATTTCTTAGATTCCATATTTCACTGCAACTTCACCAGCCATCCCTATTTTATCTGGTATTTAAATAATGTAGACATGTTTGAAAAAAGAGGAGAATATAATTTGACTCATCCTATTACTATGGAAACGATCACAGACCTTTGCGTATCAAAGAGGCATAAGCTCGTCAAAGTGATTCGACTTGATAGACTTCTGTTGACGGAACCACTCCTGAAAAGACACAACGTCAAAGTCATCCACCTCGTTCGAGACCCACGTGGCACTGCTAAATCACGAAAAGAGTTTGAAGGCAGTTTGAAGAAGTTGGCCGGGAACGAGGATCAAAGTCTTGAACGAGATGTGTTAGAGAAGGAGATTGGTGACGTGTGCAAATGGATGGAAGTTAACTACGCGGACGGAAAAGAGGGGTCAAAATGGATGAAAAAAAACTATATGTGGGTAAGATACGAAGACATCGCCGACCGTCCCTGGATGGCTGTGCCGAAAATGTACAACTTTCTCAATCTGTCTTTGCCAATCACCATAGATGAAGTCATGAATTCGAAAATGGAATTTCTTCCCAATAACGGGGAGGCCTGGAGGACGCATGCGCAGTTTGAGACGGTTAAAATGATTCAGGAAATATGCGGAACAAGCATTTTTGAAAAATTCGGCTACCAGATTGTCAACGCCTCAAGAGAGTTGGTCAGTCGTGACAATGAACTAGTAATACATATGGAACAATTATGAAATAGAATTTAAAAGTTACAAAGTTTGCTTTACCATAACGCGGTGAGATTTACTTAAAAAACAATTATATTTCTCAAAGTTAATTCATATATTAAATATGATTACTTATTTTATTACATATGAAACATTGACACTTTATTTGAAGTTGGACACAATCTCTTAAAACAGCCAGGTGTTGATTTCAATAAATCTTATTGCTGCAATAATTGGACTACCGGTACTTCAGGTAACAAGATAAGCTCTCTTTCACATTACGTTACGGTTGTATTGAGTCAGACCACAAAGCACGCCACCAAGTGTTTGTTTTCCTCTGCGAAGCTGAGAAAGGGGCAATCAATTTTAGTGATTTTCACAAAGATCTGAAGTCACACAAAAAAGTAACCTTGGTTACAGGCGTGCGTTGAGTTAAAGCTGTAAAAATGCTCCTAAAACATTCACAGAAACTATCACCAGCATTATGACATGCTAAACACCATCGAAACTGAATGTTTGGTCAATATTTCCAGCAAGTAAATGAAACTTGTTTCGTTTTACTCTTTATCTGCAAGGTTAAATTAAATGGTTTCATAACTGTCGAAACGCAGCTCACATTTCCTTTCAGTGGGTAAACAGTCCAACGTTTCGTCCATTCTACTCCGCAGTGATATGAATGAATAAAATAAACATCAATTTAATGTCATTATAAATTCTCTTTTTGCAGCCAGTCTTATGGAGAACCAGGATTGTGACTACAAGCTGCATGTATTCTTCCTCAATTAATATAGATGTGTCATATTCAACCACACATCACCACCCCCCACCCCCCACCCCTACCCCGCCTCTGCAATGAATTGATTTTTTGAGTACCGGTATTCAGGGTGTGGTGCACGAGAAACACAAGTAATGATATCATTCTAAACTCTGTATTCCGCAACAAACACACAAATAAAAGTCTGTACAAAATAAGTTGATAGAAAGTTTATTGAACCAAAGCTCACAATGTGACAAATACACCCGGAGAAAGAAAACCACCAGGAGAAATAAAATGCTGTCTCGGTTTATATTAAAATAATAGCACACTTGATAAGAGCATGTTAGAAATGATTTTTGAAATATCAATATTTACAAATTTTCAATTTATTCCTCATTCTTAGATAGTAAAAAAATGCTGTTTTCTCTTAACAGTGAGGGCGCTGTTTACAAACTAGCAGTTCACCAAATAGATTATCCCATTCTTAACACTGAGGGCACTATTTACAAAAATTGATTACTGACCTCCAAGCAAATCAAATATTCGTTACAATTTTTGCAATGGGAGTCATGTGACCTGTCCCAAACATGTAAATGTATTACTGATATTTATCTTGATAACCAAACAAGAATATAATGCATATAGCATTAGGAATAAATATTTCTCATTTTCATTCACATGTATAAATCCATTCCAATGCAATATGCATATTAACGCACTTATACATGCATACTTTTATCTTTGGTGATTTAAAACTATTTTTCAACTCAACATGACCACCACCTAACCTTCTCTCTCCCCTGAAAGTCTACTCAAAGATTACAATTTTACAATGTAATGTACGAATGATTCTGCAGTTTCCAGCAATGTATGCGTGAAAATTGGTCTTGACAATTATTTTGAAAAACTTAATTTCTAATGGATATGCAAATTTTTATTTGTTGCTTGAGGTAAAAGTAACTTGTCACAGAAATGAACTATAGCATTTCTCTATTCACCACTACTAAATTAAAATTACCGATTTTTATTTGTGAAACAAGAAATTAAACGATGCTGTTTTCTTATTGAGTAGTCATCTCAATCATCATGGATTGCATAGACAACTTAATATTTATAATTCCAGCAAGAGATATCAGAAACGTCAAAATGCTAAATGTTTTTTTTTTGCAAGTAATGCTGATGGTGTACGTGTAACTTCAATTAACTCTCATTCGGAATTGACTTTGACTGGACAGATAAATCAATCAAGATAAAATCTAGTGAAAATAATTCGTACACTGTGACCCTTTCATAAGCAATGAAAAAAGACTACATTTCATGAAAGTCGCTACAACTCTTTGTGTAACAGAACCGCAGCAAAATCTTTGCTGCTTACAAATTAAACAATTATCAGTGAAAATAGACATTTATAATAAAATATATTACTTGTACCAATGCATTCAGTCAGAATAAAGCAGATTACAGTACACATGTCTTTATTGTTCTGGAATGACTCAGTGAATCAGGAACATATCCATCCTCTTACAAGCGAAATCTAAAAGAGCTGAGAAACATTTGGAAACAGTTAGCACAATGACATTCAATCAAGTAAGACGGTGGACCATTACACATCTATGGGGTGGCGATGGCAGAAAAACTGTAAAATATTTTTTTTCCCCATGATGAATTACTGGTTCTCCCATACAATTTAGGCATAAATCTGTTATTGATCTTTGCAGGATTCCGTTTCAGATATTTTCTTTCTGTGCCATTTTTGTCACCCTACCCTGAGTTTCTATCCCAAAGTGATCGTGGTATAAGAATGGAGAAAACAGACATTGTAAAATGAATGGTCACAAGGAATATAGAATATCAAGAACCGTTTCATTTACAGCATACTACTATCATGCATACATCATGAGGTCCTCCTCTGGGTCAAAAAAACTCTAATTGATCCATTGGTGAGTGAGAAGCAAGAGACCTGCGTCAAGCAGCTATTATATTTGACCAGTTAATACTCAAACATACTATGTTATACATAAATGTTGTAATTTATTAACTTTATTGGAAAATGAAAAAACAAAGAGTTTGTTGCCTGTGCAGAAATGCATGCACTTGTTTAAAAGACTAAAGGGATGTCTGAGATCAAAATAAGATGCCTTTTAATGACCCAGTATACAATAAAAGCAATTTTTTATTTATAATGCATTTCTATTGGAGATGCGCTTCTAATAGAGGGAATATGGTATTAATTTCCTAGCTTTTTTTTGAAAATAATGACACTTCACAAGTATGCAAATGATGAGGGAAACAAAATGTATACATGTAAGACTCATTAATTGAGGTCTTGATTACTATCCTCAAATGACACGCCTCCTTCCAGTGAAACAATATTACTTACAGGATGGGGGGGGGGGACTTTTTTTAATTGTTTTGAAACACTTGCTCTCTTGTTCTGCATGGAAAGGTAATAAATCAGATTAATTGTAAGGAAGACTTACTTGACAAAGTCAGGTGCCTTGGAGATCACATGTTCAAACTCAGCAAATGACAATGACTCGTCATCATCTAAATCAGCTTCTTCAAATATCTAAGAAGGGAAAAAAAAAAGAATGGGCATCACAGGCTGACCTGAAATATAAAATCTTTTTTGGCCAAATACATATAGTTCCAACTTATTACGTTCCTTGGCTGTATTTTCAGAATGTGACAGGGTGTGTGTGAAAGAATTCTTAATGTCATTCAGAAAAGTATAGCGATACAAAGGTATTCACATAAGTCATTGCGACTCTAACCTAACCTAATTTCACTGCTCCCTCTCAAAATTACTGGTATTTATAGTAGCTGTAGATGGCAAAAGCAGTAATTCATAAATTTCACTAGCACAATCTTTACAGAGTTTGTGGAATTCTCCAAGATTTGACTTGTTACTGTTGATGCAATGTTCTCCTCAAAGCGTTTTAGCGTACCGAGGCCGCTACTCTATTATTTATGCCGCTACTCTGAGAGATTGCCCACTACTCTGAGAGATCACCCGCTACTCTGTTGCATTTCCTGTTATTCTTTATTTTAGCTTATAAACACACATGCGAATCTTTTAGTCAGCGTCATCAGCGTCCGGTACTGTGAACCAAATCAGGTGTGAATGGAAACAGTGATTATGCAAAGACAATGGACTAATACAGCTTCGTACTTCAACAATAAACACTTTCGCCATATTTAATGGAGGTAATCGCAAGCATTTTCTCAGTAGCATATTCGGCTTGAAGCAGCAACGATGTCAAGCAGCAGAAACATTACGTCGTGGTTCTGCGTAGAACACCCTGCTGGGCCCCCTGGTTCCGATCGATAAACCCACCAGCAACGTGGTCGCCGGTACCCCTGTCGGCCGTGGTACTAAACGTGTCCAAGATGACGTTACAACGAAAGGTGCAAAGAAAAGAAAGTCTGGATTTTGATGGACAATGGAAAACAAAACATACGTGGTAGAGAGAAACAACGATGGCAAAGGTAAAACAAGTATTTATTTGTAGCGTTTTACTTGGAAGCGTATTTTGACCTATTTTAGTAAACTTTTGTATGGCTTCATTTTTTTACGATCGTCGAAACATTTTTTTTGGAAACTTCTTTTTTTCTGGCTGTTGGCTACGATTTATCAAAATAACTAATACTAGTTTTGTGATTTGTGTAAATTTTATCATGGCAATTTTTTTAGATTTTAATAAAGTTTAGCGACTTTTCAAAATGGCGACAATTTGTTTATTTTCGTGTTGATCTTGACGATATTTTTTAAATACAAGTATTGATTCGCCCCTATTTCTTATCTTTTAGGAATGCTGTGTCACATATGTGGAAAATTCAACTTAAAATCATCCAGAAATAGTTCTTTGGTATGGAATTCTATGCCATGTATAAATATTACGAAATATGCTATAGATAAACACGCACACTCGGAGATGCACAAGAAGGCCATGTCATTAGAAGTGGGAAGCAAAGAAAATTACGGCGTTCTCAAAAGCTGCAGACCACTGGGCTTCCATGAAAGTCAGAAGAATCATCATTACATAGAATGCACACAGCAGCAGATTTATGTAATCTTGTACATAAATTCGCTAAAAAATAAAGACATTTTCATCCATGCAAGCCTGTTTTCTTTATCTCCATACATATGCTAATGCATATGTAAATTATATGCAAATTAGCCACCACTATGAGACATTTTTCTGGGGAGAACACTGTGATGGTGGTGTACTTGAGGAACTCAAATCAGTTTTTGTCACATCAAAATTTCACACCTAAATCTATGTGATTTTTACAAATACAATAAATTATTCATGAAGTTAAAATTTAGCAAATACCCATAGCAACTTGAAAACTCGAACACGAAAGTTTCCTCTAAAGAACAAAGGCGTGATGAAGTCGTGTTGTCAATTTCTGTGGAAAATTCAGTGTTAGAGATATGTGACTACAATCAGTAATGTAATTCTGTCAAAAGAAATCTGAATAAAATGCTGAAAACAAAGCAGATTAAATGTTTCCTGGTCAAGAGACTGTTTGTCTTCCTAGTTGTTCAAGTGTGCATCGCACATATCTGTTAAAGCGGGAGAGTCATCACCTGCGCATGTGTCAGACGGCCATAGCGCGTCATTGTTTACAAACAAGTGTCTACCCATGAGCCTTTGCGTTTTAACATGTGATGTTATCATCGCTTGGGACTCAATTCCCGCGCGTACACAGGTGACGAACCTCTCGCTTTAAGAATATAAGAATATTTGAATATCCAAATTCTCCTGTGGCAGAGACTGAATGAGTGCACACAGTGGATGCCTGGAGAATGAGTTACTTACATTATCAATAAGTTGTTGCATATCTTCATCTGTCAAAGACTGATCTCCAGTCAGTCTACCGACAACCTCTTTTAAATCAGCACTGTCAATAAAGTCATCTTCATTGAAGTCTGTAAAGGAAACAAAATATATACACATGAACATAACAAATAAACTGAAATCTTTCTGGACTGAACACAGAGGTCTGCTGTTTATTTTACAGAAGTCTGCTGTGGGCTTTACAGAGGTCTGCTGTGGGCTTTACAGAGGTCTGCCGTGGGCTTTACAGAGGTCTGCCGTGGGCTTTACAGAAGTCTTCTGTAGGCTTTACAGAGGTCTGATGTGGGCTTTACAGAGGTCTGCTGTGGGCTTCACAGAAGTCTGCTGTGGGCTTTACAGAAGTCTGCTGTGGGCTTTACAGAAGTCTGCCGTGGGCTTTACAGAGGTCTGCCGTGGGCTTTACAGAGGTCTGCCGTGGGCTTTACAGAGGTCTGCCGTGGGCTTTACAGAGGTCTGCCGTGGGCTTTACAGAGGTCTGCCGTGGGCTTTACAGAGGTCTGCCGTGGGCTTTACAGAGGTCTGCTGTAGGATTTACAAAGGTCTGCTGTGGGCTTCACATAGATCTGCTGTAGGCTTTACAGTGGTCTGATGTAGACTCTACAGAGGGCTGCTGTTTATTTTACAGAAGTCTGCTGTGGGCTTTACAGAAGTCTGCTGTGGGCTTTACAGAAGTCTGCTGTGGGCTTTACAGAAGTCTGCTGTGGGCTTTACAGAAGTCTGCTGTGGGCTTTACAGAAGTCTGCTGTGGGCTTTACAGAGGTCTGCTGTGGGCTTTACAGAAGTCTGCTGTGGGCTTTACAGAAGTCTGATGTGGGCTTTACAGAGGTCTGCTGTGGGCTTTACAGAAGTCTGATGTGGGCTTTACAGAGGTCTGCTGTGGGCTTTACAGAAGTCTGCTGTGGGCTTTACAGAGGTCTGCTGTGGGCTTAACAGAGGTCTGCCGTAGGCTTTACAGAGGTCTGCCGTAGGCTTTACAGAGGTCTGCCGTAGGCTTTACAGAGGTCTGCCGTAGGCTTTACAGAGGTCTGCCGTGGGCTTTACAGAGGTCTGATGTGGGCTTTACAGAGGTCTGCTGTAGGCTTTACAGAGGTCTGATGTGGGCTTTACAGAGGTCTGCTGTTTATTTTACAAAAGTCTGCTGTGGGCTTTACAGAGGTCTGCTGTAGGTTTTACAGAGGTCTGATGTGGGCTTTACAGAGGTCTGCTGTAGGCTTTACAGAGATCTGCTGTGGGCTTTACAGAGGTCTGATGTGGGCTTTACAGAGGTCGGATGTGGGCTTTACAGAGGGCTGCTGTTTATTTTACAGAAGTCTGCTGTGGGCTTTACAGAGGTCTGCTGTGGGCTTTACAGAGGTCTGCCGTAGGCTTTACAGAGGTCTGCTGTGGGCTTTACAGAGATCTGATGTGGGCTTTACAGAGGTCTGATGTGGGCTTTACAGAGGTCTGCTGTAGGCTTTACAGAGGTCTGATGTGGGCTTTACAGAAGTCTGCTGTGGGCTTTACAGAAGTCTGCTGTGGGCTTTACAGAAGTCTGCTGTGGGCTTTACAGAGGTCTGCTGTGGGCTTTACAGAAGTCTGCTGTGGGCTTTACAGAAGTCTGATGTGGGCTTTACAGAGGTCTGCTGTGGGCTTTACAGAAGTCTGATGTGGGCTTTACAGAGGTCTGCTGTGGGCTTTACAGAAGTCTGCTGTGGGCTTTACAGAGGTCTGCTGTGGGCTTAACAGAGGTCTGTCGTAGGCTTTACAGAGGTCTGCCGTAGGCTTTACAGAGGTCTGCCGTAGGCTTTACAGAGGTCTGCCGTAGGCTTTACAGAGGTCTGCCGTGGGCTTTACAGAGGTCTGATGTGGGCTTTACAGAGGTCTGCTGTAGGCTTTACAGAGGTCTGATGTGGGCTTTACAGAGGTCTGCTGTTTATTTTACAAAAGTCTGCTGTGGGCTTTACAGAGGTCTGCTGTAGGTTTTACAGAGGTCTGATGTGGGCTTTACAGAGGTCTGCTGTAGGCTTTACAGAGATCTGCTGTGGGCTTTACAGAGGTCTGATGTGGGCTTTACAGAGGTCGGATGTGGGCTTTACAGAGGGCTGCTGTTTATTTTACAGAAGTCTGCTGTGGGCTTTACAGAGGTCTGCTGTGGGCTTTACAGAGGTCTGCCGTAGGCTTTACAGAGGTCTGCTGTGGGCTTTACAGAGATCTGATGTGGGCTTTACAGAGGTCTGATGTGGGCTTTACAGAGGTCTGCTGTAGGCTTTACAGAGGTCTGATGTGGGCTTTACAGAGGTATGCTGTTTATTTTACAAAAGTCTGCTGTGGGCTTTACAGAGGTCTGCTGTAGGCTTTACAGAGGTCTGCTGTGGGCTTTACAAAGGTCTGCTGTGGGCTTTACAGAAGTCTGCTGTGGGCTTTACAGAAGTCTGCTGTGGGCTTTACAGAAGTCTGCTGTGGGCTTTACAGAAGTCTGCCGTGGGCTTTACAGAAGTCTGCTGTGGGCTTTACAGAGGTCTGTTGTGGGCTTTACCAAAGTCTTCTGTGGGCTGCACAGAAGTCTGCTGTGGGCTTTACAGAAGTCTGCTGTGGGCTTTACAGAGATCAGGAGTTGGTTTTACAGAGGTCTGAATTTGGTTTCACAGAGGTTTAGTGTTCTTTTTACAGAGGTCTGCTGTGGGCTTTACAGAAGTAAGGAGTTAGTTTTACAGAGGTTTTGAACTGGTTTTACCAAGGCCTGAAGTTGTTTTTACAGAGGTCTGGAGTTGTTTTTACATAGGTCTGGAGTTGGTTCTACATAGGTCTAGAGTTGTTTTTACAGAGGTCTGGAGTTGGTTCTATAGAGGTCTGGAGTTGGTGTTCATTTTACAGAAGTCTGGTGTTAGTTTTGAAGAGATTTTGAACTGGCTTTACAGAGGTCTGAAGTTGTTTTTTACAATCTGAGTAAGAACCACATGTAGTACCTATATATGTATATATAACAACCTTTATTGATATCGTATCCCTTCTGGGATATAGATTAGAATACAATAAGGATATAAGGAACAATAAAATACATAAGTAATAATAATAATAAAAAAGAAATAAATAGTAATACTGTGAAAATATTATTATATAAATATTTTTTTGGTGTTATTTTGAGGCAGCTGGTAAATTGCTTTTCATGAAATTCTCTCTTTTATTGAAACAGTCGCTGATAAACTTGGCAATTGCTTGGACGGTTTCAGAATTTTTGTTATTGAGAAGTGCTTTCAGATTACCGGATAAGTTTACGTTTTCAAACAAAGCATCTCTTTCAAATTTGTACTGGTTACAATTGAAGAGGAAGTGTTCTTCATCTTCAATTTCATTGGAGTCACAGACAGGGCATGTTCTATTTAAGACATCTATGTTGTGATATCGCCCAACTTCAATCTGAAGTATGTGGGCACTTATCCTCAGTTTAGTCATAGATGATCTGTATGTAATATGTAATATCAAAGCAATTGGACTTGCAGTTTTCAACAAGAAGTCGAAAATATCACTTTTTACCAAAAATGACAAAAATATTCTCCAAAATTAGAGAATTAGAGATATCATCACAAAATGAACAAATCTGAGAGAAGTCTACATGTAGTACCTATATATGTAATATCAAAACAATTGGATTTGGGGTTTTCAACAAGAAGTCAAAAATATCACTTTTTACCAAAAATGACAAAAATATTCACCAAAATTAGAGAATAGAAGATATCATCACGAAATGAACAAATCTATGAGAGGTCTACCCAAGGTACATATACACCAAGTATCAAAGCATTCAGGCTTGTAGTTTTCAAGAAGAAGTCGAAAAAGTAAAACATTGACACGGACGACGACGCACAATCACTCATATGATAAGCTAAAAAAGTGATTTCTTGGTCATATTTTATTTTGAAAACCAAACTGCCGTTTAACGTCGAAGGGCCAATTTACGACAGAATCCGGTACATTGTATAGACAGGATTTCTCTGATTGTAAGGTAACGTTACCGTAGTTCTGAGTATGTGAAAAAATGACTGACCTCAATAAAGTGCCATTTGCAACAAATTTGCCAAATGGTGACCTCAAATTAGCGCCAGACAAAAATGAAAATGCATCAAAGTGTTGCCTATATGAGGTATTATATGATACTCACCATAAATTCTGAACGCATACTCTGCCTTGACTCCCTTGGGGGCATTGTCACTGAACACAGACATCATATCCAAGAAATCTTCAAACGTTAAGTCACCATCATTAGATGATGAGAAGACTTTACAGATACGGTCGTTGAATGGATTTACCTGAACACAGAGAACAATACAGGACTCAACTTTTCATTTGCAAAATTAAAAGTAGCCAAGCAACAGCAAAAGGCATGCAGTGCCAACAATGGAAAATATATAATTACATTATTAAGCCTGCATACATCAAAGAAATTATTTTTTTTTTACCTTCAACTCCGAAAGTTCTAATATTGTGTTCATAGGAAGTCTCACATTTCTGTCTTGCCTTACAGCATCTGGGTCCAATAAATGAAAACGCTTGAAGGCACTGAAAAGTAAAAAAGCAAAAGTTTTATTTAAATAGATTATAAGCGTTCTTCCCAGACAATGGCATGCAGTATCAGACATTTTGCATAACAATAGAATGTGTTCTATTGTGTTTATTGTCATGCTAAATTTGTTCTATTGTTGCAAACCCATACTCTATAACGCTCCAGGAAGAACCTTGAGCGGTTATGTATGAGGACACTAATTTGCACTCTGGGATAGCAAAAATTTCATTAAACAAACATACAATGTCATATTATAGAAGACATTTTACACTTTATTGCAGAATGTACTTTTTAATATATGTGAAGGAAATGACATTTCAAAGACAATGACAAGAAGAACAAGTTCACATGCATCTGTATCAATATTCAAGAATTTACCACAATTCTACATGTTTTGTGAAAACCAAAAAATTTTCCTTGAGGTTGTAAATAAATAAAGCAATATTGTAATCTATAAGAAGTCAGATTCAATTTCAAAAACAATCAGAGAATATATTGAATTGGATGATGAATAGTATTTGTATTTTTGAGAAGAAAAAAAATATTGCTCTGGAGGGATTCTAGTGAATTGTTGGAAAATTGGAGTACTTTCTTTAACATCAATAAACATAGCATAGCAACCAGAGTGCTTTTGGAAAGTACACTGCAATGTAAGCCCCCGATTTTGTTAGCATGTTGAAAGAATTGGGAATGAGATTAACTGAGCCAATTTATACTTACTGAAGAATTTCTTTCTTACTGAAGTAGGTCAACTCCTGAAAAATAAATATAATGTAATATTATTATTATACATTTGCCAGCAAAAACCAAAGGACGAAATAAACTAGATGTTCAAATGTATGGATGTGATTAAATGTGTAATGTATGACTGCATTATTTGGAAAACACTTTTCTTTGTTTTCATGGCAGAAAACAAATGTTGTATGCCCTCTATGTTAATTTGATGAGTCACAAATGCACAGATTGAACTAAATCCTTGACGTATCAGAAAATCCTACATTAATTGATATATCGTAATCGTCTGACTTAGCGTCCATGAAAATCGCAGTAAAAAAATGAAGTGAAAATGTCTGTTTTAGGACATTTTAAAATCGTTTCCTATGGCAAGAATATACTAGTATATCTCAACATTTTACCATTGTTTCCTATGCCAAGAATATATCTCAACATTTTACCATTGTTTCCTATGGCAAGAATATATCTCAACATTTTACCATTGTTTCCTATGGCAAGAATATATCTCAATATTTTACCATTGTTTCCTATGGCAAAAATATATCTCAACATTTTACCATTGTTTCCTATGGCAAGAATATATCTCAACATTTTACCATTGTTTCCTATGGCAAGAATATATCTCAACATTTTACCATTGTTTCCTATGGCAAGAATATATCTCAACATTTTACCATTGTTTCCTATGGCAAGAATATATCTCAACATTTTATCATTGTTTCCTATGGCAAGAATATATTTCAACATTTTATCATTGTTTCCTATGGCAAGAATATATTTCAACATTTTACCATTGTTTCCTATGGCAAGAATATATCTCAACATTTTACCATTGTTTCCTATGGCAAGAATATATCTCAACATTTTATCATTGTTTCCTATGGCAAAAATATATTTCAACATTTTACCATTGTTTCCTATGGCAAGAATATATCTCAACATTTTACCATTGTTTCCTATGGCAAGAATATATCTCAACATTTTATCATTGTTTCCTATGGCAAGAATATATTTCAACATTTTACCATTGTTTCCTATGGCAAGAATATATCTCAACATTTTACCATTGTTTCCTATGGCAAGAATATATCTCAACATTTTACCATTGTTTCCTATGGCAGGAATATATCTCAACATTTTGCTCAGTGACATATGGTGAAAAAAAGGTACATGTACTTTTTGATGTCTAGAAGTATTAACAATTTTTAGTTGGTTTTTAATGAGGATATGTGCTTTCATTGTGGTCTATCGAAACCACTGCTAAAATGATATTTTATGCATTAGCATTTTAGCATACTACTGACTAATGCTAAAACGATTAATTGTAGACAGGATTTTGACAGAAATATGGTCACTGCTTTTATGTGCTGAAAAGAATATTGAAAATACACTGGCCAATGAGGATCACAAATCAGGAAATCAGACGTCGTGCAAACATTCAAACAATAAGTGAGATTGTAAGAAACAGGAGGTGGAAGTGAATTGGACATGTGTTATGCATGGAAAGGAATGACATACTGTAGAATACTTTATTTTCGCTTGGAATTTATTTTCGCTATTTTCGCTGAATGGATGATTCCGTGAAAATAAAATCCAGCGAATATACTCTTTTTCCTATATTTCACATTAAATTCATCAAAAATCAGTGAAAATAAGTTCCATACAAAACGCCCAAAAAGCCTTTTCAGCGAAAATTAATTCCAGCGAAAATAAAGTATTCCACAGTACCAAGATTCGCTTTAACATAGGAACCAGAGGGCAAAAGGAATGTGGGAAGACCAAAGGGAATTGGAGAAGAAATTTGGAAAAGAAAGAAATCAATTGGGATACAAGACTTGGGCGGAGGCAGAAGTAGCGGTGCAAGACAGAGAAGCATGGAAGAGGAGAGATGCTGGCCCTATTCTCCACCAGGAGACAAGGAAATAATGATGATGACTTTATGTGCTGAAATATGCCACATGTAAAAAAAACCATTTAAGTATAGTTGCCCTATTCAGTAGCAGTGTGCCCTCTAATAAGACTGATTTACCCGGTAGTAGGGAAGCAGAGTCAAAATGGAATCCATCGAGTCAGCTTGTTGACTGCTGAGAAGATCAGTATCAGAAACAAAATATTGTGGTCCCTGATTTACTTTGTATTAACATTTATTTTGTGTATAAAATGGGAATTTCATTTTTATCAAATTACAAATTCCACAATTATAGTAAGGCGTTTTTCAAGATAACTATATCATTGTACGATTTTCTGCTTTTGATGTAGTTGCAATTTGTAAGAAAGCAGTGCATCATATCGGCTTAGAGGACAGTAGGGTGTAACCTTATATTGTTTATAAGGTAATTAAATGTCATTTATTTCCATAATTGTGTTTAAATTGGTCTTATATAAGTTTATTCATATTTGTCACTCATAATCAGTTCATAACATGAAAAGCAAAATTTATATTACCATGCAACCAACCATAAGGTACGTAATTTGTGTAAGACACATGTATTACTCCTACATGTATTATTCCCAGTAAAAAACAAATTATATATTTTGGCGTATTAAGTTGTGCCTGGTACAAAAGATCAGAAGCTCAGAACCTTGCATTCACACCAGGAATTTGTTGAGGCATAAACAATCGACCAGAAGCATGGTTTCCATGGAATCAGATCGTTCACGGATGGTTTATATCACAAATTTAACCATGGCTCCATTGAAATAGAATAAGACACTATTGCGTCGATTTACGCTATTGTTGAATGTAATACTAACAATGATAACTATGATACAGTGACTGTATGACAATAACGGATGTAACGAATGCATGATCAAATCGGGTGCCTACTTCCGTGTTGACAGAGTCCGCCATTTTGAATCCGCGTGTCATTCAAAACAAGACGGCTATCGTCCGTTTTGTTGTTGCACAGTCGTCAGTAAAATTATGACATGCACAGATATTATGCTGTCAAGGTATGTGGGTGTCATTATGTTGTAAAATTGACGTCAATGTGTAAGTCAACTCATTAAGTGGCGGCAGAACGAACCGTTTATGTGTAAAACACGAACGACGTCAACAAGTCTAATGACATGACAGTGAATTGATATAAAAGACCTGTTGCTTTGAAGAACGTGGCGACTTCTCGCGACAACTGAAGTTCCAGACCAAAAGTGTAGTACTGACCTGGTAGTCTTCTAGCTCAGCTTCGGTAAACTGACTATTTGAAGCTCCCATTTTCACAAATTAAACCAATAGTTTAACAAATGACCTGGGACTGGCTTGTCGGCTCACCTCACAAAGAATGTGTCATTATTTGCGTTTCTAAAGGCTCCTGTGACGTCATACCGAAAACAAAAGTAAATACGTACTCTCTAACGTGGTGACAATTCTAGATACCGTATCCACACGCCGGTAATAAAAATGTAATAACAATACAACAAGTTGTTTAATGACCAAAAATGTGTGCCATTAACCTTTTCATCACCAGTTCCTTCTTTTCATCACAAATTCACAAAATACTCCTGTTTATAGTCCGCACTTTCCTCCAGAAGATTGGGACCAAAATAGCCAATTTGTTTGGTAAAAACTGAAAATTGACTCAAATTTTGCTTGTTGGCTCCAAAATTAGTGTTCAATTCCAGAAAGATTGAAGAATATAAGAAAAAAAGTGCAGAAAAATGTGGGCGAGAAAGTATGGTGGTTGAAAGCAGTTATTAATGGGCAACATACAAATCCCTTTCCCTTGTATTTGTTCTCTGTGACGTTATTTTGTATAGCACCTTATGTTGTTTTCATAATTTATATAAATTCTTGTTTTCCAAACAAACCGATGGCACAATGCATTTTTACTAACAGCGCCACCTAGAATCGCCAGGTGCAGCCAACGAGTCAATACTCTGGGACAACATTTTATTTATTTTATGGGCCTTTTGAAGTATGCTAATTAATATAAAGGAAAGAGGGGAAATTAAAAGCTGTTCATAAGCTACCCTCCACCTGAAAAAAAAACTGTCTTCCCCTCCTGCTGACCAAATTTATCTTTCCCCTGCCCTCATTAAAAAAAAACACTTTTTGCCTACTCCCCTACCGCCAACTTGCCTTTCTTGTCCTCCTGCTGACCAAATTCATCTTTCCCCTCCCCTCATAAGAAAGCGCTTTTTCCCCTACTCTTCTCTCATTGTGTTGCCTTCCCTGGGGAGGATGCTGCCCTTCCCCCACTGCCCACATTTAGCAGATGTTATTTTCCTCAATGCGTTTTTTTTTATTATACCATGCCCTTGTTTTGCCCACCCTTCGATATTTTTTTATGTAAGTACCCTACCCACTAAAAAAAGTTTCCCCGTCCTTGCATTTTTTTAGAAATCTGCCCTGCCCACTGGGGGTACTGATATTTCCCGCCCCCAACGAAAAATAGAAAAAAATGAACAGCTCCATTGGCTGCACCTGAATCGTGTGTGAATAGTGATTCCTCAAAAATGAACATGCCAAACGTGACAAAAACGCGAAACGAGCAAGACAGTCAGCGCCTGAAGTCGCCTAAAATAACAAGAACGAGATGAGTTAAACGTGCTGATGGACTCCACAAGTCATCTTGTATGCATTATAAAGGGATCTGGTCCTAATTTTCCATCGCGGAGGTAGTTTTTAGCCTACATTTGGATATTTTGGGAGAGGTTAATACAAAGTACTGGTCGTACACTGTGATCGCTTAGCCTGACAAGGTCGCATGAATTGCGCCCTCCGCGGTGCTCCAAACCCAATACAGTGGGTGGGGGTCTGATGCCATGCGGCCGGCGAGGGCGTCGCTCACGCCTACATGTCAGGCTTGTGATCGCTCAGTGGCTCAAGAGTGGAGTGTGCCGATAGAGGGCGGTTATAACGGCGAAGATCATTGTTGCTCTGGTTTCAGCATAGACTTTAATATGATCTATGGTTTCAGAAAGAAAATTTAACTCAGACCAATAAAAGAGCACATCATGGGAATATGAACCAATAGCCCCATTTGTTTATTCAACGGCTTTGCCTCTGCGTGTTTAAATAAGGATTGCATCTTAGCAACAACGCAAAATTTTATTATTGTACGAATATCAAATACGTAAGTTTTTTTCTTGTTTTTGTTTTTTTTAAAGGTTGTGGATAAACACGAACTCCATGAACAAACTGATTTACTGGAATACTTAAATCGATCAGAAGCAACATTTAACCCGTATCTATTTTAATTTAATGGGAAACTTACTGGGGTTTTTTTCTAAATTTAAATAAATTAGTAATTATGAGCCAGTTTCATTTTATTTTCATCCAACACAAAGACTGGATTTAAAATGTACTGGTTGCCATGCCAGTTGTAAACTAGTATTTTTCATAAATTGAACATCCGATTAAACATCACAAAGGTCAGGGCTTGTCCAGAGTTGTCATGGACACGGAAGTACAAAAATGTACTCATAATATTGGATATTAGTACCAACTTATAAAGCCAAAATCTGAATTGAACAACATGTTGGCGTATGAGATTATGTATACCCAAACAGTACTGGTTATTAAAACAACTCGAAAAACGAAAACAAAATTGAACTTGAAACCAGCAAGCTAGAAAACTAAAAATAGATGATGACATTGAACTATGGGACATGGCATATGGTGACGTATGGTGTCTCATGCTTCTCAACATACGTTAGCATAATTTCAAGTTCACAAACAAAATTACAAATTACACAACTACATCTGTCTCTGAAACACATTCCCTCTTGTCTTCCATCTCACTTCATGTACAGCATAATCGTTTTGTTCACGGACTATTCCCGTGCAAAAAAAAAAAAAAAAAAAAAAAAAAAAAAAAAAAAAAAAACTCACGCAAAAATATTCACCCAATAACAACAAAAAACGAGAACGATGTTCAAAATTTTATTTTTATTTTATTTCTGTTTCAAGATGTCGGACAGAAAAAAATAACATGCTTGAACGGGTCACGGAGGTTTATTGCAGAAGCGGAAAATGGTAAAGAAAGAAAGTACAAAACACCCTGCTTTTAAATGAGGCATAGTATCGCCGTACATTCATTGTTCGGTTATTTCATTAACGGGTAGAAACACGTCGAGAATTACCGTGAGCCACGACCAGGCTAGACGATATGCTAGTGACGTCATTGTTTTCACACAGTGGGAACGAAACCTTTGACTATTATAATCGTATCAGAAATTGGTGACTATTGTCAAATTATTTGATTTTAATTGGGTCGTTGAAGTGTTGAGTTGAATTGTTAGGCGCTAATAAGGATTTGAGTGTGAAACGGTGTGATGACTGTCCCATATAACGGTAGGACATATACCGTGTCAGTTGTGTGATATGACCGGATGTAACATCCAGAATATGCAATGTGGCGAGTCAGAAATTGATAAGGTAACTTGTCTAGTGTTATGTATTACAGATAACTCCAAGTATGGTGGTGGAGGGGTGGAGTGACACTAAAAGTAAAAGCGGAAATAATACGGGTATTCCATTACTGCGCTATTGTTGTGCCTTCCTCTTTTGTCCATGCAAATTACGTCCAATCTCATGCACTGACCAAGGAAGCTGTCACGTGACGTTCTCCACACTGAAAACTGAGTAACAATGAACACACACTATATGTCTTTATACGTAATGGATTTCTGGTGACTGGTGACTGGTCGTCAAACATTTTTCGTAATCTGGGGGTCAATGTAAAATGATTTTCCGGCAATAATGATTAATAATTCTCGCACACAGCGAAAATAGTTGCATTTTTACCATAGCCATTTTACTCCAATGATTCTGCATCTGTAGATCTTTTTTCTCTGTAATTTATTCATTTATTCGGGAAAAAAACAGATGGTAACCTGCGTCAACACATTTTTGTTGCAAGTTACTGTACCAGTGAAGTGCGCCACACACGGTAGAATCGGGAAATTATTATTTTTTGGGTACAGTCTGAAGACATGTACTAGTATTTCTTTTCGGAGGATGAAAAAAACGCTCGTATTCAGGAGTATTATCTTATGGTATAAAACGTCGAAAATGGACCATTTTATAATCAATAATTCTAACGCAAGAACAAACAAAAAGCGCATCATTTTTCAATTTGTGTTCGGGCGTAAAGCAAAAACTTTTTGTTGCCTTACAAATGTACACCCCCCCCTAAAACAGAGAGCCACGTGGCACGTTCTACCACATGAGATTACTTAATGATTACCGGTTTTATGTGCCTATTCAATGAAAATAAAGACGTTTTACTGGACTCCACTAGAAGCACAGCGTGTGCATGTGTAATGTTGCTTTTTTTAAAAACTAATTATAAAACCCGCGTACACGTTATAACAATGATCGAAGTTCCACAACTAGAGTTGCACTTGGAAAATCCCTTTGTACAAAAAAGCTATTTTCATGTAAATTTTATAATTACAAAAATGACAGCGTGTTATAATATGCAAATGGTCCTTGTTAAAAGGGGTATGGTGCGTATGTTTTTGAGAGGGTTTCAAATTTACGTGACCACAGATCACGTTACCACAAGCTGGTGCATTGAAATTGAACATCACGGATATACATCATTAACGAACGACTGGTTTCCATGACAATCACAGGCAACAGGCGTTTTGTTAGGTTTTGAACTGATGTCGTAAATGCAGTTTTACATAAAAATTGTGTTATGTCATCAATCTGAATAAATATAAGAGAACACATGTTTCTCATTCATTCTAAATCACGTAACGTCAATGGTATTTTCTGAATATGATTTTTTTATCTATCCGGGTGATATGTCGATAATTAGTTATTTTTGGATTTGTGGTTAAATCTCAGTGTCAATATAGTTTGCTGCATATGAGTTATCTGTCCCTTGGATACATTGGACGCCATTTACTTTTCCATTGTTGGAATACCGTCAATATCAGTACAATCTCGGTGACGTTTTTTGCGTTGTAATTCTGGAATCGTTCTTTTGTGTGGTGACACTAATATCATCTCACGCTGTTTTGTCAAATGAGTGTGTGTTTTTTTTCTGGTTGACCGAATAGACATTGAACATAGCCTACTTCAGATTTATATATAATAACAATGAACTCGTTATGTACGTTTGGCAAACTTTACAGTTGACGCAGTATAGTGTCATGCAATGAACTTACACGTGTTGATTTACATATACTTCTTGCGTTAAAATTGCGAAATTTAATTCCCTCGAATTGTCTTTTAGAATAATTACTGTAATCTGTTTAAAACTCCAAGACTTAGCAGACAATGTTAAGCCTTTGTTTCATTTCATCGCATCAATGACCAGAGAACAGATAGCCGCGAGGGCTTGTTTATACACAGACAAAGGAACTGTTTGTTTTATACATTCAGTCAAAAGACTGGGAATAATTTGATTTAAAATGTTCTGCTCAGCTGTTGCCAAATACAAACCTGACGCTAAAAATGGTTTCCAAATTTGCTAAGTTAAGATAATATACTGATACGCCATCCATCCAACTTTATGATGAGAACTCGCATTCCTTGCTTCATAATCGGAAGAATAGATTCACCAATTGTGTGAATTATTAGAATGCACTCACATCTCGTGTACAATTTAGTATATTTTCAATCCTTTGTTTAAAACGAACTCGTTTGTAAATTATTAGAATATACACGCGATTTAAATTTAAATTGAATTGAAGAAATCAGTAAACGTGACAGAAAATTACAAAGTGTTCAGTTTCTGGTTGAGACGGAATTTTAGTATGGTATATATAACATCGTGTAGCGGAACTATCGATGATACGCACGGAGTAATACCCATTATTGATTGAACCAGTGTTTGTACATGTATAGTAGTCTGGCGGCGTGTTTGTATTTATATAACTTATGTGTACAACCAATGTTAAACCATAGAAAGAGAATCATCGATAGTTAAACATCTGCTTAAATTGTTTTTAATTTTTGCAAGTTGATGTTATTGAGTTAAACGACTGTACTGGTTCTCAGGGTTCACAATGAAATGTACATACACTGGTTGTTGACAGCTGCGGTGAATTCGTTCTCGAATACAAAACAAAACAAAACAAAAAGATGATTACTGACTCGGGGTAATCTGCTCAACTTTCACAACACGAACGTAGAGGGAGGTGTTAGCACAGTAACACGTGTTAGTTCGTTGTCTGACATCACTGCACGAACTGTCACTTTTGACAAACGTACTGTATATTTAAAGTGGCTACGTCTATTATTTATATGATTTTGTTCATTATTTGACACAGTGACGTAACAACATCAGTGTCAGCAACACACATAAAAATGATTCAAGAATACGAAAAAAAACGACTGTAATACGTTGCTATGGTGATACGCACGATTGACGCCCAACATTCGCATAGAACAACAAAGACGTTGACGCAAATCATCGACTCATTTCAACATACAATCACATCACATCACACACACACCCCCCATGAAAAAAATATTGATTTCACGTTAGTATTTTGAGGTGAACCACGTGATATCGTAAAATTTGACGATACGTCAGCAGTACACCCATCAGCAATATGTGAGCTGAATTCACGACACCAATTGTTGATTTCAAAATCCGAAATAAATGAAAAAGTACAGAACGCGTGTTGCGTATAATCGTGATGATGGAATTTAGTGGCGCCCATTGATTATGTCCTTGAGTGCGACACTTTCCATGCACCAGCCTGTGATCAGTCTCACCATATTTGACGATTGTATTTGCATAATAATAACATACAGCCATTGTTATGGTAATGTGGTAATATTATTATTATGGTATTATAGGTTTTTTAACAAAAGGGTTTTCCCCACTGGGAGGAACGAAAAGTTGTTTTCACGTGTGCACAGGTGATATAATTTGTCGATATTTAAATTTGCACATGAAGTCCAGTGAAAAATGAAAACCATGAGTGGGGCCATGTGGTTGGGCGTGTCACATGATTCTTGTTCATTTTGCGGGAACAGTTAGCTTTTTTTATAAATACATCACTGAAATATATCTAGTAAAGAAAATTTATTGAAATAAATTGGTCAAAATAACAAAACACAAAATCAAGAAGGGTCACGTGCGACTAATTGTCAGCTTTGTTTTACTCAACATTAAAAATGTTTGACTGAAGAAAACAATTCCCTCAAAAATGTGTACGTAAAATGTATAACAAAAGTTGTCGGTTTCACTTTCACAACGAGAATAAAACGCCTGTATGCTCTAACTTGTACAGCTTCTATGACCCGGAGTGTGACATCCATCGTACGAGTGTTTTCCATAAGAAAAGAACGCACAATAGACTAAACGGGGACATAGCGGAACCACAAAAATACACAGTGATAATGGAATAGCCGTATTATTTCCGCTTTCCCTTTTAGTGTTCCCCTCCCCATGGTGATGTTGTTGATTGATTGGCAGGAAAGATATCAATTTTCACTGGCCATAATTCACTTCTAAGATGTTACATCCGGGCATATCACAATAAGGTATATTGAGGACAGTCTTCATCCCGTTTGATGCTCGTATCATTATTATAAACAATTTAACTCATAATAAATTAGACTTAATTAAAATCTAATAATTTGACAATAGTCACTAATTACAGATACGATTGCAAACAATTAAAGGTTTCATTAACATTGCGCAAAAACGGTCATGACGTCACTAGCATATCGTTTTCCGTGCTACTTTTTTGAAAAAAGTCCGGCCATGGCTGACGGTAATTCCCAACGTAAATTACCGGCGTGTTGCTGTATGTTCAGGAAGTAGACGAACAATGACGGTTTGTCGAACATAATGTCTCATTTAATTTACGAGTGCAAGTTCTTTTCTTTCTTTATCGGGTTTCGCTTCTCTGTAATCAGTCTCCAGAACCCGTCTAAACCTGTTCAACTATTTTATTATATTGATTACAATATACATACAGCATAGAGTAGAATGGTGAGCTTAAACATCATTCCTGTTTTTTCGTGTGTGTGTGTGTGTGTGTGACCCGGATGATGTCTGACGTCATCGTAGACCCACTGAGATCCATGCCGCCGTCCAAATAACACGTACACGCTGTTTTGAGGAATTTGTGAAACTAGTGCTGTACGTAAATGAATGAAACTAAATGAGAAGCAAATCGAGAAGGATTGACAACATAATACTCACTTTGGTCACTATAATACCTACAGTTTGACAATGTATATGGCTTGCTTATATGTCATAAAGTCTGCCCTCTAGAGTTACCGATAGAATTGACTACCATCATCTATTGCTGATCATATTTATATTCGCTTTTGTTTCCTTTTTACAGTTGTCTCATTGAGCAAAATTGGTACTCTCTGTTTATTAAAAAACAAAAGATAAATCGCTTCAAAATGAGCAGCTCAGCTGTTACTAAATACAAACCTGACGCCAAATTTGTTGTTCGAATCCATTCAATTTAAACAAAAATAATAGCGTTAATCTAGTGGGTTAATATATGTCCGTATCTATGGCAACACCACATGAGCCATGACCTATTGCTCTTCTTAACCAGGTGAATAAATTGGGAGAATCATGATATTCAATTTTTAAAGTTTTTTATTTTTAAACAAACTTGCCGATACATTGTGACGTCACAAACCTGCTCTGTGATGTGTATTTGCAAGAGTCAAAGTTCAACATTCCAGTACAAGATTTGGAACCCACTTGGTAGAGGATCGGCAAGGGGTATTTTCGTAAGCTGTAATCAATTGTTTTGTTAATAATGTAATTTAAATAAATAAAAAAACGTGAATTTGTAGACATGGGCAAGGTGTAAAATGTAATCAGCTATTTTATTCGTCCGGCATTTCCTATATTAAATGTCGTAATTCAAACACCCCCCTCCCCGGTATAATTTAGGGCTGTATGCGGGATTGTACATACTGTACGTGTGTATTGTCTCTATGTATACGATTGGTAAGGTTTGATTTTTGTGTAATAACGATTATGATCGATGACATCTGCTGCAATAATGTTGTCTCTCATTATTTCTTCATGAATATGTAAATTACAAATACAATTATTAATTAAAATCAAATACTAATGACAATACAGTGAATTCTTGCAACAGCCGTATGCCGTGTTTTTGGCCATACGAAACGGCCGTGTGACTATATTTCGACCACAATGGCATGATTTAATACTCTAGAGTCCCAGCGCCAACCAGACTCAGTCGGTCGAGCATAATCACCCGTGAATCTCAACCAAGATTCCCCCAAAGTTGCATTCAAGTTCGTTAGAAAAGAATCTCGGCCAGTGGTTCTGGTTTTTCAACTGAGTCGGCACTCACATATAGTTGGGATCGACCATTTTGGGGGTTCAACCGATCATAAGTCTAGAACGACATTCACCATTGATCTAGTCAGAGATTATACGCTGTAAACTTTTCAATTTTCGTTCAGTGCTTGAAATGTTTGCGACTAAAGGATTCTATGGCGTTCTTGAGGACTAACTGAGAATTTCGCGGCGAAACCACGTGTTGTAGGAGTCCAGAGAAATGTATGACTACTACAAAATTTCGCGATGTCCATTGTCTCGCGGAATTCGTGAATATTTGTCTTTCGCGTGATCAACTTGAAAGTGGGTTACAGTATTCAAGACGGGGTGCCCCAGGTCGTAATTATGCAATACGCATGTATTATTTTAACCAATTATTGTACCCGGATGTTGAGATTTCCATGGTATATTATGAAATATTCACAACCAGTATTGATTATTGGCAGTTGTTGTGAGTTCGTTTTATTATTAGGATTATTGAACGACCAAGGAAATCTGCTCAACTTTCACCTAACGTAGAGGGGAGTGTGTACACAAATCAACACGTTTAAATTCGTTGTCTGACAATACTGCACGAACTGTCGCTTTTAACAAATATATTTGAAGTGGTCTACATTCAGTGTTTATATGATAAGCAAAAAATCACTTGTTTGATAAAAAAAATGACAAAATGAAGTGTCACTCTGACAAAAGATTGATTCAAGAATTTGAAAACAGAACGTCAAGAATGAAAACATCACCTGTTCGTTTCTCATGGCGATATACGTTTGTCAAATAATGTTATTGTGGGGGTATTGTTATCAATAAATCACGAGAATAGATTTACAAAAAAAAAAATATTATATTGAAGACAACTGGCAAAAATAACAAAACAGTTCATAATAAAATGAAAATGATCACATGACAGACGAAAGCCATCAACAACCGAGATGAAGAGCCATGCTTTGACAAGCACCATTTTCTTAATTTATTTGTGCCAGACAGGGCTTTGTGACCATCTCTTTTTCCTAATGCCGTTAAGGGAAGTTAAAACGCTATTTCGGTGTCGGCCAGGTTTGAAACACAAGGTTTCCGCTAAGTTGAACTCGTTATTGAATCAATTTCGACCAGCGGCTTTGGGCTGATTATTGAATCTGCGGCACTCTCACCCATACCAGGGTTCAAACCCAGGTAGGATTTTATATGACCCTTTATATGGGGCAGTTATCATTTACGTTTCCTATTAATATTCAATTATTGAAATTTAAATGAATAGACCAAATTAAAACCTAATAATTAAACAATATGAATTAATTTCTGATTGGATTACAATTTTAATGAAAGATTGTGTTCCAACTTTATGAAAACAATGACGTCACTACTCTTTCAAGTTCTTCTGTCATTCTGCATGCATTTTCATGAAAAAAAAAAACGGTCGTGGCTCATGATAATCCCCGACGTGAATTGCCAGCGTGTTGCTGTATGCCCAGGAAGTAGACAAACAATGACGGTATGTCGAACATAATGTCTCATATCGGAGTGCAAGCTCTTTTCTTTCTTTAACAGGTTTCGCTTCAATCTCTGTAATCAGTCTCCGGGACTCGTTCAAACATGTCCCACCGTTTTATTTGTTAATTATAATATATATACAATACAGAATAGAGTTCTGATCTTAAATATCTTTCCCGTTCTGTGGTTAGATTGTTGTGTGAAACACAAGTCCAAGCGTGGTTCATGTCATGTAAATGAATATGAATATGCAAATCGATGCAATCATTGTAGAGTGACTTCTCTGGAGTAATTCATGAATCGTGCTTTTGATAGTGTCATCGAAACCGTGACCGTGTTGAAAAAAATATGTTTACACGAAAGGGGACGGGATATATCGTAAATCTGCCCCTCCAGAGTTTATATTTGAACCAAACTACTATCATCTGTTTTAAGCTAAAAGTACCTTACTGGGCGTATTTATTTTATTAACCGCTGTTTCTTAGTTACTGCCGTAAACGTTCAGACAAAAGACAGAATACAATACCAAATGCAAACCTTTTATCCAAAAGTTTATGTTCCAAGATTATCTATTAAATTTAGAAAATATATACATGTTAATATCATCCGTATCCATGACAACGTCACATGAACCCCAGGTTCTGCTTTTCAGAATTGCTATTCATGGCTAATGCAAACAGTTGTTCAAAACGAACTCGTAGGACATTGTTTGAAGATAATAATATTAAGAATACATTTGATTTGAATCCTCCCAAATAAAAATTATTATTATTATTATTATTTGCAAATGTAAATTTCATCAACATGTCAGCACAAAATTTGATGCAAAATCGGTGCATTTATTACATAAATACGTGAAATACATGACACTTAAGTTACACATCGCGCAATATGCGAGATTACGCCCTAAGTCACTCGAGACAGGGATAAGACCCATCCACTGTTTCCAGTCATACGGGTCTTGATTATAATTAACTGTTTTTTGCTTTGTTTTTGTAGATTTTTTTTTCCATTATGCCAGCGACAGATCCGGGTGTAATATTGGTGGGCATATTGTCTCTTCAAGGTTTACGTGCAAATTACATGTGCATTGTTACCGCAGAAACCATATGGTGGAATCGTAGTAAGATATTATGACGTCTTTTTCAGGCGTCAACCACTGAGTCCCGGCTGAACACACCATTAAGTTATACTGCCCCTTCCGTGTCCCTTCCCCAACACATGCACACACCATCACCACTGCGGTGTCACGTGGATTACTGTCACCCAGTGTCAGTGCTGGTATATCCGTGTGTGCTCAACCCTTGACCTATTGATCATAAACCAAGTGCAACAACCATTATTGATTGAATCAGAAAGTGTTTATTCGTGTAGAAAATGGCAGTGTATCTGTATTTACACAACATATTATGCTAACCATCGTTGAACAATAAAAAGGACATCTCTATGGTTAAAAACCAAAGTGTTTTCAATTATTGTTGATTTTATTGATTTTAACAATTGTACCCGGATGTTAGCGCTCTCATCGTTCACAATGAAATGTACACATTCAACATTGGTTGTTGGCGATTCAGATGAATTCGTTCTCGAACAGACTCGTTCCTTGCCCCAGGGTTCCTTGCGCAACGACACTCATCCGTTTCGGCCAAGTATCTGAAGTATCAACGGCAATATCAGTCAACGAAATGATTTCTTTCTCGCTTCTCCACTATTAATTTGCTGTTGATCGCATCCTAACATATAGTTTGAGAAAATTAATTCACGGTTTCAGAAAAATACGATGACATAATTCATATACAAAAGAGGATTTCGGACCCCTTTTGTTGAATTCCGGTAAATAGTTTTGAATGAATCATTAGGTGTTACACTAAGTAAAGTTGTCGTGTGTTTGTATACTGCGTCCGATAGTTCGATCGAAAACGTATATTTCTCGGGATTAAATCATTGTAAAATAGACTTAAAGTGCCTGTGAAATGCCCACCCACACATTTCCCGTTTCTTCTGAGATAGACAGGTATTGATTTTTTGGTTGAAAATGATTATTCGTATCCGAGTAAATTTGAGATATTTCTCGTGTTGTAACCAGGGTCGTATAAACAAATAAAACATTTATTGTTTTTTTTTAATTTGATGAACTCTTTTTGTGATACCGTGCGAGGTCCATCTGCCAGATCTTAATTTGTGTTGTTAATCAAGACGTTTGTTATCATACGAGCGTTTCATGAGCACCAGAACGGAGTGATGTGTTCCCTTATATACCCCTGCCAGCATTCGAGCACCTCTCCAAAGTGCAACAAGTTGGTAATACGGGAGTTAGTTTTCTAGATAAGAGAGGTCAGCTGTTTCAGTTCAGTGAGAAATACCTTAAATGTTGCGTATAAACAACTATCAATTTGTGCATTTCCTTTATGTGTTCAGGCACTTCGTTTAATTATATTGTCTCATCTTCAGCTTCCCTTCAAATTGCCTGATTGTTCATTTGCTCAATTTCTGGTAGTATTTTTTTCATGATTTTTTTTTTTTTAGATCTGTCTAGTATATGCGTGAGAGCTTTTGTGGAGTGATGACCTAATGTAATCTGGCGAGAAAAAAAAACGCGTGGTCTCTATGTTTTTCCCACTTTGCGTAGCCTAATGTAAATGGATCTACGAATAGAAATGACTAGCTGTGATTTAATGATTCATATCTGATACTCGAGTGACAAATTAGACAACGCCTGTTGCATTTGGTTGTTATGGAAACCAGTCATCCGCTGATGGTGTCGCCGGGTGTTCACTTTCAGTGCACCAGCTTGTGATCACGTGATTTGTTACGTTCAATGCGGGACACAGTTTGGGGCACGATTTACATAACATTACCATACCGGCATTTTTTACGTCAGAGACACCAAATTTACATATCAATAGGTGTTCGCAACAAAAGAATTTTCCCCGTAGAACTGAGAAGTTCATCTTGTCTTCGCGGATGTTATAATTACTTTTTTTTAAATACAGTATTATTAGCGCTCTCGATATTTCTAGTGGAGTTCAGTAAGACGTTTTTATTTAGGGTGAATATCAATCGTAAACCACTAATCATGACATCGTGTGCCTAATCTTATTTTACAACAAAATTTTAAAATGCTAGCCGTTCGATCAGTCGCCCAAAATACTTACGAACAACTGCAGAAAAAAAAATATTTTTCATGCGTTCATAATCTCTTATTTTTCAGTGCAGGCAATGTCACGTGACATCTTCCATGGTCAGTGAGAGGTTGGACGTAATTTGCATTCTAAAGGGCACAGAATATACAAAGAGTAGACCTAACAGAAGGTATCGCAATAGCACAGTAATGGAATACCCGTATTATTTCGGCTTTTACTTTTAGTGTCACCCCACCTTCTATAGTTCCTGTTACATCCGGGCATACAAGATGGTATCGTAGATGTATTGTCGTTAAACATAATAAATTATACATAATTAAATTCCAATATTCATCACTTTCAGACACGATTGCAGTAATAAAATGCTTCGTTCGCATCTGGAAACAATGACACCAAACGCCTTTTTTTCTCTCTCGTCGCATACGTTTTTGTGAAGAAAGATGGGTGGCTAAAGGCGATTCCCGACGTAAATTACCGGCGTGTTGCGGCTGTCTCTTCAGGAAGTAAACGAACAATGACTATATGTCGAACATAATTCCTCATTCAAAAGTAGAAGTTCTTTTTATTACTTTTCTATATCTGGTTTCACATCTAAAAACTGCCCCCAGAACCCGTCTAAACATGCTCTGCCATTCTGTGTATGACACCGCGACTAATAAATAAAAGAATGTCGAATTTTAACATCGTTTCCGTTCAGAGTCTTCCGGTGATATTGCCTGGTTGTACCAAAACGATCGTGGAGTGCATTTGTTCATTTTTTGTAATAATGTACATCGTTGTGAAATGAAATGAAGTTAAGATAATCGTTATTCATGATGTCTCCCGGTAAGAACTTGAAATCGTTCGTTTCATGAAATGAACACACCACGGCTTCTATTGAGAGAAATGAGCTAGCATATGTTATGAGTCTGTTACATAGTTAATTATTACCATCTATCCGTTATTTCCATGTTCTTGATTGTTTTAATGACCACAGACTTTAATGTGATCTGATCAGCTGTTGCCAAATAACAAACGTGACGTCACAATTTTGTCTTCGTATCTACGCAATTGAGATTTGTACCTTGTTTTAGTTGTATGTTAATGTCTGGAATGGCACTGTGAGTTCGCCCGTACCCATGACAACATCAGATAACCCTGGCCACTGTTATGAAAAACACCAGTTTATATTACTGGCATACCAACCAGTACATTATAAATCCTGCCTTTAGTTTTAAATAAAAATAAACTGAAACTGACATACATTGATTAATTCATCTAAATTTAGAGAAAAACAGTAAGTTTCTTGTTATACTTAAAATAGATATGGGGTAAATGTTGTTTCTGATCGATTCAAGGTTCTATTAAATCTATTTGATCACGTGATTTATCATCAACCTAACAATAACTTGAAAATAACGTTTTTAACATTTGTATTACTTGAAAATTTTAACTGCTTGCAACGTGACGTTCAGTCAGTTCAATATCGTAGCTGACACACTGAATAATATTCTCTAATAACATCGCCCTCTATCGGCAAAATTCAACATGTTGAGTCACACTGCAGAATGCATGGTTTCACATATGAAATACGATTAACTCGAACAGTCACGAATTTCTGCACACTGTCACAGATGTTGTGGTACTCGACTATCCCTAAAACAAAATGTATGTTTCTAACTGTTGTTGTTGTTGTTTTTGCATGACACCCCAGTGGGATAGTTTTATTATTTATCTAAGGGTGTGCGAGACATCATGGTAAAACGGTCCTAACATTGCCACGTACTAGTGTCGGACATTGTCCCAAAAAAATCTTTTGATTCCTAAAAATGGCAAATGACCATTTCTCGAAATAGTACCTGCATCACAACAATTCTCCAAATTCATCCGAAGGTTATGTAAAAATCCTAAAACGTGCTTAAAATAAAATAAAATATGCTTGTCAGCGGAACGCATTTGGTAATTCCTAACCAGCGAGATATCGAAACGATACGGGCCATGACACATAAATTGACATAAAATGGAACACTGTGTGAGCTTTGACCTGTGTGCACCATCCGAGTAATCTGATAATCTTGCAGACGATAACTAGACATCACAAGCATTTTACCAACAACCTTGACCACAAATATTGTTTAATCATTTTAACCTCCAGGGCAAAAATCATACAGACCTTTGCTGCAATGTCACCAAAGTGACGAAGGTCATAGGTCAGCAGTAAGAAATAAAACGTATCAAATGAAGTTACAAAAACTTTCATTTTAACATCAATTGCTGAACTCCATGAATAATTACTAATAGATACGGCATTTATTGCTGATATTAAAACATTCTCAACCATATCGGCATTTCAAACCAACTTCTAGTTTTGTTCTTTACTTATGCGCATTGTGCATTCTACTGTATTCTGTGTAATGTATTTTACTTATATCTGTATTCTGTGTAATGTATTTTACTTATATCTGTATTCTGTGTAATGTATTTTACTTACATCTGTATTCTGTGTAATGTATTTTACTTATATCTGTATTCTGTGTAATGTATTTTACTTACATCTGTATTCTGTGTAATGTATTTTACTTACATCTGTATTCTGTGTAATGTATTTTACTTATATCTGTATTCTGTGTAATGTATTTTACTTACATCTGTATTCTGTGTAATGTATTTTACTTATATCTGTATTCTGTGTAATGTATTTTACTTACATCTGTATTCTGTGGATTGTATATTACTTACATCTGTATTCTGTAGAATGTATATTACTTACATCTGTATTCTGTAGAATGTATATTACTTATATCTGTATTCTGTAGAATGTATATTACTTACATCTGTATTCTGTAGAATGTATATTACTTATATCTGTATTCTGTAGAATGTATATTACTTATAGCGATATTCGGTGGAATGTATATTACTTACATCTGTATTCTGTGGAATGTATATTACTTATATCTGTATTCTGTGTAATGTATTTTACTTATATCTGTATTCTGTGTAATGTATTTTACTTACATCTGTATTCTGTGGATTGTATATTACTTACATCTGTATTCTGTAGAATGTATATTACTTACATCTGTATTCTGTAGAATGTATATTACTTACATCTGTATTCTGTGTAATGTATTTTACTTATATCTGTATTCTGTGTAATGTATTTTACTTATATCTGTATTCTGTGTAATGTATTTTACTTACATCTGTATTCTGTGGATTGTATATTACTTACATCTGTATTCTGTAGAATGTATATTACTTACATCTGTATTCTGTAGAATGTATATTACTTATATCTGTATTCTGTAGAATGTATATTACTTACATCTGTATTCTGTAGAATGTATATTACTTATAGCGATATTCGGTGGAATGTATATTACTTACATCTGTATTCTGTGGAATGTATATTACTTACATCTGTATTCTGTGTAATGTATTTTACTTATATCTGTATTCTGTGTAATGTATTTTACTTATATCTGTATTCTGTGTAATGTATTTTACTTACATCTGTATTCTGTGGATTGTATATTACTTACATCTGTATTCTGTAGAATGTATATTACTTACATCTGTATTCTGTAGAATGTATATTACTTATATCTGTATTCTGTAGAATGTATATTACTTACATCTGTATTCTGTAGAATGTATATTACTTATATCTGTATTCTGTAGAATGTATATTACTTACATCTGTATTCTGTAGAATGTATATTACTTATAGCGATATTCGGTGGAATGTATATTACTTACATCTGTATTCTGTGGAATGTATATTACTTACATCTGTATTCTGTGTAATGTATTTTACTTATATCTGTATTCTGTGTAATGTATTTTACTTATATCTGTATTCTGTGTAATGTATTTTACTTACATCTGTATTCTGTGGATTGTATATTACTTACATCTGTATTCTGTAGAATGTATATTACTTACATCTGTATTCTGTAGAATGTATATTACTTATATCTGTATTCTGTAGAATGTATATTACTTACATCTGTATTCTGTAGAATGTATATTACTTATATCTGTATTCTGTAGAATGTATATTACTTATAGCGATATTCGGTGGAATGTATATTACTTACATCTGTATTCTGTGGAATGTATATTACTTATATCTGTATTCTGTGGAATGTATATTACTTACATCTGTCTTCTGTAGAATGTATATTACTTACATCTGTATTCTATGGAATGTATATTACTTATATCTGTATTATATGGAAAGTATACGCTTACCACTATATTATATGGAAAGTATACTGTTTACCATTGTATTATATGGAAAGTATACTGCTTACCACTGTATTATATGGGACGTATACTGCTTACCGCTGTATTATATGGAAAGTATACTGTTTACCATTGTATTATATGGAAAGTATACTGTTTACCATTGTATTATATGGAAAGTATACTGTTTACCATTGTATTATATGGAAAGTATATTGCTTACCATTGTATTATATGGAAAGTGCACTGCTTACCACTGTATTATATGGAAAGTATATTGCTTACCATTGTATTATATGGGAAGTATACTGTTTACCATTGTATTATATGGGAAGTGCACTGCTTGCCATTGTATTGTATGGAATGTATACTGCTTAACACTGTATTATATGGGAAGTATATTGCTTACCATTGTATTATATGGAAAGTATACTGTTTACCACTGTATTATATGGAAAATATATTGCTTACCATTGTATTATATGGAGAGTATACTGCTTACCACTGTATTATATTGGGAAGTATACTGCTTACCATTGTATTATATGGAAAGTATACTGCTTACCATTGTATTATATGGAAAATATATTGCTAACCATTGTATTGTATGGAATGTATACTGCTTAACACTGTATTATATGGGAAGTATATTGCTTACCATTGTATTATATGGAAAGTATACTGTTTACCACTGTATTATATGGAAAATATATTGCTTACCATTGTATTATATGGAGAGTATACTGCTTACCACTGTATTATATTGGGAAGTATACTGCTTACCATTGTATTATATGGAAAGTATACTGCTTACCATTGTATTATATGGAAAATATATTGCTTACCATTGTATTATATGGAGAGTATACTGCTTACCACTGTATTATATGGGAAGTATACTGCTTACCATTGTATTATATGGAAAGTATACTGCTTACCACTGTATTATATGGGAAGTATACTGCTTACCATTGTATTATATGGAAAGTATACAGCTTACCATTGTATTATATAGAAAATATAATGTTTACCACTGTATTATATGGGACGTATATTGCTTACCATTGTATTGTATTATATGGAAAGTATATTGCTTACCATTGTATTATATGGAAAGTATACTGTTTACCATTGTATTATATGGAAAGTATATTGCATATCATTAGATTATATGGCTAGCATATTGCTTACCATTGTATTATATGGAAAGTATATTGCTTACCATTGTATTGTATTATATGGAAAGTATATTGCTTACCATTGTATTATATGGAAATATACTGCTTACCATTGTATTATATGGAAAGTATATTGCATATCATTAGATTATATGGCTAGCATATTGCTTACCATTGTATTATATGGAAAGTATATTGCTTACCATTGTATTGTATTATATGGAAAGTATATTGCTTACCATTGTATTATATGGAAAATATACTGCTTACCATTGTATTATATGGAAAGTATATTGCTTACCATTGTATTATATGGGAAGTATATTGCTTACCATTGTATTATATGGAAAGTATACTGTTTACCACTGTATTATATGGAAAGTATACTGCTTACCATTGTATTATATGGAAAGTATATTGCTTACCATTGTATTATATGGAAAGTATACTGTTTACCATTGTATTATATGGAAAGTATACTGCTTACCATTGTATTATATGGAAAGTATATTGCTTACCATTGTATTGTATTATATGGAAAGTATACAGCTTACCATTGAATTATATGGAAAATATACTGCTTACCATTGTATTATATGGAAAGTATACTGTTTACCATTGTATTATATGGAAAGTATACTGTTTACCATTGTATTATATGGAAAGTATACTGTTTACCATTGTATTATATGGAAAGTATACTGCTTACCATTGTATTATATGGAAATATACTGCTTACCATTGAATTATATGGAAAGTATACTGCTTGTCATTGTATTATATGGAAAGTATACTGCTTACCATTGTATTATATGGAAAGTATACTGCTTACCATTGTATTATATGGAAAGTATACTGCTTACCATTGTATTATATGGAAATATACTGCTTACCATTGAATTATATGGAAAGTATACTGCTTGTCATTGTATTATATGGAAAGTATACTGCTTACCATTGTATTATATGGAAAGTATACTGCTTACCATTGTATTATATGGAAAGTATACTGTTTACCATTGTATTATATGGGAAGTATACTTGTAATTTATTCATTTAGAACAGTACATCCATAAATGGTTTTTCATGCACAGCATATAGATATAAAAATTAACATAGAATTAAACAAACCACTGTAAAAATGACAGAGAACACAATAAAGAAAAGTATAAATAGGGTATAAAATAAAATGACTACGAAATAATATGATAAAATTACAATAAAATAAATGACAATAACATAGCAGTCCGAACAAAACGATAAAATGCATAAATGGGGTAAAATATGAATTGACAACAAAGTAGTAAGATAAAATTAAACAATATTATATAATTAGCAGCTGTAGCTGCGCGATATTTAAAAGAGCGAGTGTGAGATTTTGAAATATGAAATCGGTTTCTGGTGTTGTAGGAATGGATGGCAGAGTTTAAAATGAGAAGGTCAGATACTGCTCACCATTGTATTATATTATATGTAGAACTTATCGGGGAATATTTTCACAACATAATTGTATAGTATCTTTTTCTCTGTTAAAATTAAAAAGATCTATGTCACCCTTTCTGGCAGAGAGTTCTGATCTCTGACATGACGATACTATTGGTGACATAAACGGGTCGGTACTATATGAATTCAGTCAATATAAGGTGTGTTTACCAGGGCATCCATCATCGCCTGGAAGGTCGCCAAGTCAGAAAACAGTTAGTGTGTCTACCATGATAAGATAGAGACATTAATATTCTAAATCAGCATTCATATCAATTGACATAGTACGCGTTGACATTCCGTACACAGTAAGTACAGTGTATACAATACTGGATAAGAGCGATCTCGAGTTGAAGCCGGTGTCCATCGCGCATCGTGCGTTCGAATTCCGAGTAAAAACAATGTAATATTTACGCGCGTTGTAAACAGAGTAGTGGGACACATGTCGAAAGAACACGTCATATCGCGACGTTTATCGCCCGTAAAAAACATTTTTTATATACTAGTACTAGTAAATAATGTTTCTGTGTCGGGACAAAGTGGGGAAAATTTGGATGAACAAAATTCGGTAAAACAAATTTGTCAAGGCATCAGAATAAGAAATGAATGAGATAAATAGTCATTGCAGTAAATAGTGTGCGCAACTGTCCCCTTTATATAGACAAGGGTACGCAATGTTTAACTAAAAATGGGTAGAGGATTCAGCTAGTATTTAAAATTGATTTTTAAAAGTCGGTGATTGTTTTCAATGCGTGGTATTTAAATGCATATAACGCTCTACTGAAATTTGAAAAAAAAGATTCCCTTCAATTTCAAGGGTCAGAAAATGTTGCTCTCCGCTCCACTCCAACCTTTTTTTCAGTCTCGCACACGACACTTATCACCTCTGATAATATTTTTGTTTTGCTATTCAAGTTGAAATTTGAAGTTGTGTCAAATTATACGTAATATAAAGAGTGGACGCAGAAGATATCGCCAATGGGATTTTCCCAGTCATTTATTTATTATTTGTTTGTTTATTTACATACAAATGTTAACGGGTGTTACGGTTCATTGAGGCGATGCGCGCGCATGTCGAGGTGAACTCAGCTCAAATGTATCGGTACAGATAAGGTTGCCTTGACTACGGATACTATATCTGTGCCATACATACTTCATTCATAAAGTCACTAAATGCCGCCTGATGTGTGACGTCTATCTGGTTCTCACATCAGATATGGCCGGGTGATACAACTTTTGAATGACGCAATTTTGGGGTGAATTGCGGAGCTTTTTAGTAAGATGCTCCGCGAAGTGAGCAATCGTGCAACTCTCGCTTCGCTGCGTGGCAAATCTCGCGCAACCTCCCTCGAGAAAGCTGTCAAGTTTCGTATTTTTGAAACGGGTATGGTTGGGCACCCAATCAAAACAACTGTTACATATATCACCTATACGTGCATGAAATGACAGTTGTTGCCTTGACCGCCAGAATGGTACATACGGCGCACTAGATGGGGTATGAGAAAACGCTTCTGGTCTCAGATAAGACTATCAGCTGTCTGAAAGCTGGCATGCTTTTGTCGTTTTTAACACATCTTCATATGGGGCATAGACCCTGCTTCGGCTTGTTTCTTGACGTCGCTCTGTTTACAGTAATTCAGTTTGGGGTGTGTTTAGTGTCTATTATGATAACGTTCACGCTCGCTTCCATGGGCAAAAACGTTCATTAGTTATCATTTTAGTACTAAAAGGTTTTTCAGAAATGTCCAAGTGTTATTCTATTTCAAAACAATGGGTGCGTAGCACACATTAAAATAAGGCCACTCAATGCAGCCGTCGGAATTACTGTGCACTGTGTATTATTTTGTTTTGTTTTTGCAAAGACATTAGAAAGAGATTGTCTTTGGTTTTTGAGACTCAGGGAAAAGTGATCGCTTACTTAATGAACTATTTTTGTTCTCGGAGAACTCTAGCTATATATCGCACACCTTCTCCACCAACATGACCGGCGGGTTGATATACTAGTAATATGCCGGCTGTTTCACTTCAAGTTGTTTAATGTATTCAATCCTTAATGTTACGTCACTGCGGAGTCTTTGTACGCCTCACCATACGGTTCTCGTCCGAGTATCAATTATTCAAATCTTAGTAATGCACGAATGCAGACAACGTATGGTGGCCCACATGTGACAAAAACAAGTATCTTTGTTACTAAAGCAAAAGTGGGCGGACATGCGGGCTATAGCTATTTATTTGGCACAGGTCCGAGTCCGATTATTAGCAAATAGCGTTCAACTTGAAAGGTTGTGTAAATCAGAAGGTGATGGTCTGCTTGATTGATGGCGTGATGTGTAATGTCAACTAAAAGTAACTTAATTTTAAGATAGTTTATGATATAGTCTTCAAGTAAAGAATACGGTCAAAACTAAATTACAACAAATTTTAAAGAAAGATTGAATCGCTTATATTGTAGAATTGGGGTTATTAAAATAAAATCGTAAGACAGTTTAATAAGTTAAGTTACAATCGGGATAGTGATATTAAAGATTATGAAACTGAATTTAATCTTAACTAGACTCACAATTATTTATATTTCATTACAATTGCTTGATAATATCAGCATTTCTCGTATCGTCTAGTTTTATTCAAATCTGTTGCATGCGTGCTCCAGATCTGAAGGAGCATCAGTGTTACTGGCTCCTGACAAACGATCAAAGCTGTCTCCTTGATTTGAGTTACAGCGCAGTTCCACAAAGCGTTAGTGTGCTCATGCACTGTGCGCTATGGCAGTGACGTCATTTTCACAAAATTTGTTTTCAGATGCCTTGTTATCCGTGTGTGGTTGACCACGTGATATGTGTCATATAAATGCATGTCATTGGGTTTTTTTTTCTTTCTTTCATCTCTAGTAGTAAGATACTCTTTTCAGAAATTCACTTTTGGAGTAAAAATGCAATATAAGTCCAAATCCTGGTTGAGAAAGTTTAAAATTAGAAGGGGTTAACAAACAACAAAACAACTCTACAGCTGACACCATCCCGATTTGTTTAGCGCAAAACTATGCGAAGGAAACACAAATAATGTTTCTATCATCTCCCAATTCCAGTGTTTCTAATAGTGAGTTTTCTTGGAGCGCGCTTAATATGCTAATATGCAAGCTACCGTCCTTTGCTTCATTTTTCAGTGTTTTTGAAGAACTAGACCTGTCACTATAATTGAGTTTTCGAATTCCAAGAGACACTTATTATAAGTGTATATCATTTAAGTTGGGTCTGAGTCGGTTTGTTTTGAATATCGAATCCAAATAAACACTCGACACACATAATTGTTTGACAAAAAGGGCGATCTCACAAATATAGAAATGTGATTTTATATTATATGCTGTTTCTTGGTATTTGAAACGAAAACTAGTATGTATCTCTGATGACAACTGTGGTGCTTCTTGTGGCCACGTTTGCAGGTAGCGTCTGGAGTGTCAGCGTACTTATCGTCACCTAGCGCCAAAATACAAAAGTGTTTTTCACGGGTGATTGTGTTGGAAAACTGACGACGCACACTGTGATATCAACACGAAATGAGCTTGGAACAAAGCATTCTCGACTTTAGCCATCAAAAGATAGGCTTTAATCACTAAACAAAGAGCTCAAAGTATGGGCACGCGTCAACCACCCGGAAAGAATCTCCACAATTCGGCATCTCATCTCCATGTCAACGGGTAGTTCATTTTATCCGAAGACGGACTTGAAAACAAAAGAACGATTCTCGCCAAGATGCGGGCACGTGCCAGTGACCAAGATGTTCTGTGTTGACGAATTAATCAAGCGGCTCTTTTATAAAAATAATTTAAATTGTACCTTGAATAAAGAACATACCGGCAACTGTAACGTGACGGAGGCACAACGTGAATTTCTAATACTGATGAAGGGCATGGCAAAGCGGAAAAGAAAATTAATATTATACAATCAGTTTTTTTCTTCACTATTAGCGTACTGCACATAGAAACAACGGCCGGTGCATATTTTACAATGCAGGTTAATATGGTCCGCGTTCTGTTCTGGTGATTAGACTAACTTTCCAGCAGTTATTGACATTTCTCTCAAACGTGTTTATTTATACTGTGGAATTTATTTCATAATACTTTCAAAGTTTACACATGTTTTAGTATTATTCTGGGCGTATGATTGCCTGGGAATTGGGCGGAATTTACGGAAATGTGAGAACAAGCCGTGTGTGTTGTTAACATCAAAGACAGTTAAAAAATGAAAAGGAGTGATTGTACAATCGACGACAGGACCTTGGTGACATCGGGAGTTGACTTCTCCATGGAATTGCCATGTTCATTTCTTTTAAAAGTCTAATTAGTTTTCGGCAAGCTGTTTCGCTCCTTAGAGAGTCGTTGCTTTTGAAAATGAGGGTAATTTGCATATTGGCGTACGACCCACACAATCGCTATTCATAATACGGCATTGTAGCGGGGTTGGAGAAAACAGAGCTCCGTAAACTCAATAGTCCTTATTACAATAGGCGAGAACGAGGCTAATTTGACAAGTGAGTATGTTTCAGTTGTAACAACGTCAGCTGACGCACGCCAACGACCACCCCAACATGACAAGCTGGGTACACTGAACACAATGGAATACAGTTGACAATTCTCGTAAGGTGGTATATACCGTGTTGTTGTCAGCGTTAACTGCGTACTCGATGCTATCTTGAAATACAAAACCAATATCATAATTGTGAGAAGGCGTGCACCCCTAATAGCGGTGTCTGTCGAAAACAAATTGTTGAAAACCTCCTCTCATGCCGACCTGGACTAAATTACGTTTGTGGCGTGGAAATAAAGACAAAAATAACACGTTCAAACTTTTAAAATGGCCGAAAAGGGAATATAACGCCGATAGTCTATTTTAAGGGAATCGAGAATAATCCGCCTCCCTGCTGATACACAAAATAGTTTAAAATATGTCTTACTCATGATAGTCGCCTCTATTCGGTTGGCGTGTTGCCTGTGTACTACATGTTTACTGTTGCTAGTCGTAGTTTGAAAAAATGCTGCACTTAACGTGCTTTTTTTTCGAGTGTGAATGTGTCGATTTCGGCAGGAAAACCGTTGTTTTAAGATGTACGGTTGTATTTATGCCATTAATCCAAAACAATGGAACAATAGATGATATTTTTTGTTAAAAATAGACTTATGACTACCCTCATAATGACTGGCTACTTATCATATGGTGCATCGCTGTCATGGGAGGTAGCTGGCAGGGAGAGGGGGATTTTGTTTTGTTATTGGCAGGAGTTACGGGCATTTTGGAACGTCAAACCGAGTGGCTGTTGATTTACACCGCCTTTAGTTACCACGCTGTTGTGGGAAATCTTTGATCGGGCGCGACACGTCAAATGAAATACGACAGACATTTTTTTACTCGTTTCCACAATTTATTAAACCGTACTCATTGTTTTGTCCTGTTTGTTTTTAATATTACATTGACGATTTCATAAACGATCTCGCGCGTGGTCACTTGACAGTGTTGAATATGTTTTCGTCCGGTGTTTTGGCGAATTCAATGTACCGTTTTGGGGGCTTGTCTTGTTATCATGAGAATGTGATCAAGTTAGCGGACGAATCAAAACCACGAGCCTCGGCTATGTCAACATATCTTGTTGGAGGCCTTGTAAATAATAAACTAGTGTACTAGTATTTCAAATAACGACCATGTTGTCAACAGAGAACTGTCAGTTCCCATCCTTCTAAGCGTTTCTCCCCAAAACGGCGTAATGGATCACTTCCTGGCTGCCTTTACTCAAAATCAACGGAAGTTCCATAAGTTGGAACTTGTTTCTGCATAATTAAGTGGCCGATATGGTCTCCTTTGTGTGTTTATCCGTATCGTTCATTGTTGTCTTTTTGTGTTCGCGTACTACAATCCGTCTTTAGTGGGAGGAGCGTGTGACACGCTGAGGACGCGCGCTGATTGGTCAGAGATCATTTAAATGACCCGTATGTTGTCCCACGTGGAGTAGAGCTGTCAAAATCGACTGCGACAAGCGTCGTGTATCTATTCGCATTGCAGCAGCCATAAGGGTTACTACGAGAACACGCTCATTGCTACCGCTGCTGAAAATCGTACAGGATTTGTCCGGAATCCTTGTGTCAACCCACCAACTGTCAACATACGACGATCCTTTGGATAACCTATCCACGTCCACTACTATGAAGCCAAAGCGAGGTAAGATTTTCTCCCCCTTTTTTTTAAAAGCATGATCGGTAGAGTGTTGACACATTAATGTTCTCCAACTATAGTATATCACTCTTGTACACTAACCTGTCGTACCACGATGGCAAACCACAACAACTGACATACACATGACAGTGTCGACCGAGCCGGGAGTCAGTCTCCAACGGGTGAGGTTGGGAGGCTTAAGGTGATTTGGGGGGAAGAGGGGCGATCTCTTATTTACCACGCGGTCCCCATACCAGCGAATTTGCATTGGTGCATGGATACCTGCCTGACGTGCTTTATAACCCCAAGCTATATTTAGTTGTTATCGACGATATATAGGGGCTATTACGGTACTGACTAAGAAACAGTCGTACAACCATATGTTGTAGCGTGTGTGTACGTTAGGCGCGTGGTCAGTTGCCCTTATTGTCAATGCGCGTGTAAAGTTAATTTAGAGACTACACAGGCAATTCTGCTCCCCATATTGCGGGGTGTAATTATTCGAATTATATATATATATTTATATTATTTTCTATTGATCCTGGAATCGTGGGAATTGAATATAGCATGACAAATGTTTTAATGCGCGGTGGCAATATTTTACCGTCTGTTTATGTTTAGGTTTGTTTTCTGCTCGAGGCAAGGAGACCAAATTCAAAACAACGCATCTAAATCGATCAACACCGTCGCGTTTGGACAATGGACGGATTCCGAGCTAAGTCCTCGTTTCGTTTCGGTGTATTTTAAATACTGACCTTGTCAGTCCATGCATATCGGTTCTTTACAAACAGGACAATTTTGTGTATGGATCTGAAGGAATCCTTGGCAGGCAAACACAACGAGCATCATCCTGCGATACATGCCAGTACACTATCCCCATGGGCTTTAATAACAAATATGCAAAGCGTTAGATTTACGATTTTTGCTTATTTTGTTTTTAATTCGGCCAGATGAGTTTAAAAACGTCGTTTTTAAAGTGAATGGCACCCAGTGCCATGGAAAGTGTGTGTATCTGCGCGGTGCTATTGTTTTGTCCCTGTGTCACGGCACTCCAGTCTCGTAAAAGGCCCCGTATGGTTTATATGGGCTTTGTCCCAGAATTGATACAAATTATTGCGGGCAATTTAAATAGTGATCTGCTGGGGGGGGGGGGGGGGCTGTCATTCACAGCATTCCTCGCACCTTATTGTGTCAAATAACGTGCCAATGTGTTTGTCAGGCTTTGTACCATATTTTTGCTCTTCGCGTTTTTTTTACGGATTCTTGTCTTAGCTTGAAATTTAATCGGTTTTCAGTTTCCCCGTGCTGTATGCCGATAAGCAGTTGTATGAAACATATCTCCCTTCCGGCTAGCTGGACAAGTCTAAGCATTGCTCACAACACAGACTATCACTCAACACTCGAAAGCTCGTCAGAGAAACAGGAAGCGGCGAAGTGATTTTGCTTAAAAAAAAAATACAAAAGATGCTTCAAACCACAGTCTCTCTATACAGGGTGTATTCACAACATTTTGGCAGTGTTTAGAGCGAAAATTGTTTTCACGAGATTTCCCTGGCTGACACAGATGAAATTGTCATTTGCGTACCCACGAGTTCAGTTTAAATTTATCCTTGCAACTTGAGGTTAGATTTTACCGGAGATAGGAAAGTTTTCTATTCATGCGCAGTTACTTTAAAATAATTTTAGTAACCGTGATTCATACGATGGTCACACTGTTAAAAATTGACCAAAGTAATTTGGTTTGTTTGCCCGCTCGTCGGTTTGAATGCTTTGTAAACTATTATAGTATTTACGGGGTTCAGAGTTGATTGGCTGTTGTAATAAGCTTCCAGTCCCCCTTAATCATGGCCACTTGCTTTACAATTATGTTTTTGTCAAAGCGTGTTACTTTCATCGTAGTGGGTCATTTATTGGTCAAGGTGTCGTCAGGTATTAATTAGCCATGACGGGAGTTTTGCCTTGGAGCAGTGTCAATTTGGGAGACATTGTCTGCGTTTTGGCAGTTCTAAACTGCGTCGCCACCCTATCGCGTCGGCATAGACCTGACAGTTATTGCGCGATCTGTCAGAACTTCTTTCACGCATTTCGTTCCATATACGTTGAGTGGTGATTTTTCAAAAAGAGTTTAACAATGGTGTGTGCTGTTATTTAGTGGTCATTTTTATAGGCTAGTAAACATGTCAACGTAGCCTTGACGGAAAGTCATTTGACAGGAAGGTTGTATATTTGAGTAAGAGTTATCTTGCCGATAACGTTTACATTGTATTTTATTTAAAACTTATGTGTTTTTTTTTTGTTATCTTTCTCAGTACGCAGTTCCAAACTCCGTTTCCTTGACAACGAATTTGAGGATTCATACGACACAGACGCCTTCATGTCAAGTAAAAAGCATCGCCTTGATGGTCTCCATCCCAAGAAGCGAAGAGGAAACTTGCCAAAAGAAGCTGTGAACGTCTTGAAAAACTGGCTGTATGAACATAGGTTGAACGCGTATCCTAGCGACCAGGACAAGCTGCTCCTGTCTCGCTCGGCCAACCTGTCTATTCTACAGGTGTGCAACTGGTTCATTAACGCAAGACGCCGAATATTACCGGAGATGATCCGACGTGATGGCAGAGACCCAACAGAATACACAATCAGTAGAAAAAACAACACTGTCAAATCGCATGTGAAAAGAGATAAAGAAAGAGTCAAATGTAGCGTCAAAAAAGAGAAGTCTTACTCTGAAAACTATGATGCAAAACACAATAAAGCTCCAGACACTCCTCCTTATAACCCTACAGATTCCTGTGCCTACGCACCGCCGCCTTATTTCCCGATGTCGTATCCTGCTTCGGAATCAGAGACCGAATGTGCCAAGCATCTTGCGGCGATCAGCAACGGCCAGTATCACCCGTATTACAGCGATAGAGTCAACCCAATATCATACAACAGTACGTGTTACCAGACCGCTGTGAATATGACAGCCCAAGCAAGTTGTAACGACTATGTTGACAATAGTACCCCGACAAACACTGCTCCCAGGCAAACAACTTTGGACTTTGATCACCGCACTGGTTTCCCTGATAACACATCGAACTGTGATCGCTCATCAACCTCGACGCCTCCTCCCCCCGCTGTGACTACGTCACAGACCCCTCCCCCTACGCCTCCAGCCCGTGAAGAAGATGTTTTCTCACGGTTCAAGATACTCGTGGATGTTGCAATCAGTCAAATGAAGGAACTTGAACAGGAAGAACAACTAGTGAAACAACAACAACAGCAACAACAACAACATTTAGTGACAGGAAGAGCGTGACAGTTTTCACCTCACTAGTCAGTACCTTCCATGCTCGTATTGAATTATGGTGATTTTTTTATATTTTGTGTACACATTTAATAAACGTACACACAGAGTATTTATCGACATTTTTATTTCTTTTTACTTTTTTGCAATATCGCTAACTGGCGAGAAACATAGCCCTATATTTTACACATATTGTTTTTAATATGCTTGTCAACTAGGAATTTATATATAGCGTGCGTAGTGACTGGAGTAAGCACTAATACTCCCTATTGTAGATTTATACATTTCATATTTTTTATAGTGCTTTTAAAAAATATTGCCTGTGTAGTTTTATAGTTGTAATATTGTTCAGTTTTGATAAATTTGCCATGTGGTGTTTTCATTAAGCCTGGGCAATACCTCCCCCACCGTATGGCTGCATATTCCCAAAATGAATTTATATATAATATGTGCCGAGTTTAATTTTTTAAACTTCATCACCTTTTGAAATGTAGTATTTTCATTGTGTATATATATTTTTCAATTTTATTTTCTTGAATAATTTTTCGTGTTTTAACACGATTTTTTGTAATCTACACGGCCTCAACCAATGAAATTGGGCCACATACAGAGTGGCGACTTTAACAGATGTTTACTTAATTTGCATAATCACTCTCTAACGAGCGCGACACGGTGGAAATTTACTACAGTTTTTTCTATATTTGTATGGTGCGCGATTGCCCTTGTTATAAAATATTTCCAAATATTGTGTAATATTTGTCTAGTAAAATAAAAAAAAACGCATTACGATTGATAATTACATTTGTGAGTGGCGTATGTTTCTCACGTGGTTGAATGTTGCAATGTTATATTTGTAAGCAATTTTGTAAGCTATCGTACCGCATCGGGCAAGGTACAAGGTTGGACGTGACTAAACAGTGTCTAACAGACTATCGATATTTTGGACGTGTTCTTATCAGTGACCATCAGTAAACACCTTCGTTATCGAGTGGGCCTGGTATGATTGTTGGGCGGCCAGGTATTTGTCTTGTAGACCCGTTAAAAGTGTGTTGCAATGCAATATGTTTTTTTGTTTTATTTTTATCGTTCTATAAATTTCCCGCTTATATTCTGTAAGCGTGAGGCGGTCGGGAGAAGCAACAGGTAGTTAAATTGAACAAACATTCTCTACGTTTCAATCTCTTTTCACGGGGGTGTAGAAACGAGCCTACAGAAGAATTTCATTTTTTGCATTTTAGTGAAGGAGCATTACATATAGTATATACAGTACTAGTATATGAGACCTTGCTACCTTATTTGACCCACACTGCATCGCCTCACAACCCGGCACGGACAGTAGACAACTCACTATCAGACAGCGAGTTGATGCAAATAGATCACGTGATCAAGTCCCACTATTAGCTGTCAAACAGTTTGACAGCAGTCACTAAACCAGTGTATGTGATAGCGTAATTTGCATTAAAAACGATTAAAAAATAAATTCTTATTTTACGCATTGTGCTTTCTCGCGTATTTTATAATTTCCCCCACCAAATCACGATTTGCGTGTTTCGGCGAGCCGACGCCGTGGTAACAGCTGGTTAAGTTTTCCTTTGTTGCTGTTCAAATAGTAATGCTTGAATGGAAAATTGAAATTCTGTTTGGTACTGTATGTTTTATTTCCCATGCTCGAACCGACTCCAGTATCATCATTATCTCCATCTTAAGACCACAGCTTCTGAATAGTTGTATCTTTTATTTAGCAAAACCTTTGCTGGTGCTGAATGTGACACACATATTGAAGTATTTTGCATCGATTCGCCTGTACATTGGAACAGTGTATTCTCTGATTTTGATGGTAAGATTCTGCAGTATCATGGTGCTGCTGCCGGCTCGTTTTAGCAAAAAAAATGCATAACAGAATTGACAACTGACATTTGTCAGGCACTATTTGCGCATGCTCTCCTTCTTTACTGCATTGTATTCTCTCAAAATAAGAAGTACGAGTAAATAAAAAAAAACAACGATGTCACTGATTCTTCGGTCACGTGATCTACACATACATGCGAACTCTGTTAAGCTGTCACCATCGTTCGCTCCCGTCTCCGAGATTAATTATGAAAAAAAAATGCATTTTACATTTATTGTGTCGCTTGAGTAATTTTACCTTTCCAACGAACAAAGAACGGTACGCCAGCTTGCAACATCGTGAATTCATCAAGTAGCTCTCAATGTTTTTTATGAAAAGATAAAAGCTGAAATCGGGCCATTTTTTTGGCAACAGGTGTCACCAGGGGAGTCCGCGAGAGGTGCCAACCCTCCAAAACCGACAATGGACTACAAATACTACTACTTCTGACGCCCAGTGAACAAACTGTAACATGTCTAACATCACAATATCAATCGATTTCTCATATCGTATAAGCGCTACTTTCTGTTATCACAACTCCCACGATCTGCATTGTGATATGTATGTGTATTTGCTATCTATAACATGCTCATTCTAGCCAGAATGAACACGTGCTTCTTCTCATCGCGGGCTCCCCGGGGTCCTGTTTTTTTTTCCTTTTTTTTTGTAAAACTGGAACAGACCGTTGGTTGGGCATAAATTAAAATGTCACTCGAAGTGTTCATATCAGTTGAAATTATAAACTCGTTTCTTATCAGTAATGACAGTTGTTTGACTGATACCTCGTCGCGCTGTGACGTTTTATTTGTTAGCGTGGATACTTATTTCGCGGTTATCGCTCCTTTGTATGGTACCCCCGGTATTTTTTTTATTGGACCCGTATAACGACCAACAGCTAAACCATCAGTCGACTGTAATTTACGGGCTGGATTGACCCCCTCAAATTTAAAAACCTGGATGTGAACTGATTGTCGCCATTAGCCAATGTATCTCACAAGCATACAATTGGTGTAGGTGGCAGGGGGAGGGGTCGCGTCTCTTTCAATTGTCCTGTGCGGCCGCCATTTCAACAACCAAATTAATGTTATTCTCATCAATAAATGTAGTGTGTGATATTACAAACCATACTCCTGTCAGCGTTTAGTAAGGGGACGCTGACGTCCATTAGTAAGCGACTTAATACTGCAGTTAACGAAGCAAATCAACTATACACTACTTGCCTGTGACGACCGAACAGTTTGCACTTTGACCCTAACCATCCGATATAATTTAGCGCGAATATCAAGTGTTTGACCGAGGAATAAAATCACGGGATTGACAGTCACGTTTAGTCGGTACATCGAAGTATATTTCCAACCACATCCAAATTGTCGATCTTTTTTTTTTTCGTAACGCATGATGTATGTGAGGTTATACTCTAGCTTCTCCATCCACACGGATTTGCCAAGCGGAACTACAAACTATTTCAAAGGAAACAAGGTGGTTGTTTTTCCCGTGGTTTGTAGTTCTATGGACTTACATAGCGAAAACGACATTCGTGTAACGGATTACGCAATAGTAAAATAACATGGCGTGCTATCATAATTACTAGTCATATGATATACTGTGTTGTTTTCAGATAAGGTACACATAGCGTGACGCATCGTAATTTCAAGTGTAGATAGAAGTTCTACTGTGTGATATTGTTGACATACATCGTGTGCGTATGAACATATCTCACGATGTTAACACCAGTTTTATTATTATTATAATTTGCGCATCCCTGGACCAAAGTGATATGAGGGGGTGCCATGGTAACATGCCTCATCACTTCTGTACAATGCATATAAAAGTACACCATTATAATGAATATTCTATTAACGAAAAAGCCGATCGTGGTATATATAGACGGCATGGTTCCCCTTGATGTGCCCGGTGCCCGGCATGGAACGCCACGTTTTTTGATGAAATGTAATTATATTTTTTTTGGAAAGAATACGCGTTGACACGTGCTGACTACTGTCACCGTGGTATTTTGTCAATGTGACTGGTCGTCAAATGCCCGACCAGCTACTATACAAGAGGAGGACGGGGGGTGTAGTTGCAGGAGTGACACAGAATAGAGAAATTGTGACATCATTGAAATGCAAATATTAAAATGATCTATAGAATTAAGCCATGCGGTACCGTCATTGTCAAATTCCGTGTACATTCAGTTAAAACTGTCACGTTTCCGCCATTTTTATCGTCGTATTGGATTCATGCCGGAACGTCACAGCTTGGGGTTGGTTGATGTGAATTCATAGCTTTCTCAAGGTCTCGCATGCGAATTTGCTGGTTTGAAGTTGTTTTCACCGGGGGTAACACACTCAACAAAATGTGAATTTTACCTCATACATGTACACACTTCCTACAACCTATAACATTGACACATCCTGTATTACTTTCACCGACATGCACCCCCCCCCACCACCACCACGAGTCGCGCTTTGACAAAATAAAATACCGTAGCCTACTTGCAATTGTTTTCAAAAGCTTTTAAATTGGCCATCAAAGTTATTCTTTTCGAATTCATAATAAATACCGCGATAATGGAGTTATTGACACTTGTTGAAGACAAGGCAACGCTGCACCAGATGCTGCCAGTGTATGTTTTTTAGTCTGTTTGTAATAAATTACAGCCGATGAATTGACGCTCTCGCTCTCGCCCATACTCGCGTTCTAGTCCACACTCGCGTCAAATTACACATTTCAACGCCAAATTCGTCCTTGTCTGTATTTCGAACGATTTCACATTGGTGACTGAATAGGTAACTTCTCTTCGAATATACATACAAATCACAGTTTTCAACATGCAAGCTGACTAACAACTCTCGGCCAATCCAAAGTATTCCATCACCGATTCACGTCACGGTACATTTTTATTTTGCGAAGTGAAGAGTGAAAACCTAACTACTCATGTCGCTACCCTATTCGTGAGAGTTGAGAGGCAAAAAAAAAAAAAAAAAGAACGAGTTTATTTTCTCTTATCCTGCTGTGAGCTTTGGGTGAATAATCACAAAGGGAGGTGAAACTGTAATCGCCTTATTTCCCAGGTAGTTATAGCATGGCACACCAGTGTGTGTGTGTGCGTACAGGCACAGGTATATAGTCTCTGCATATAAGCCGATTTTACGGCTATTTTTGTTATTGATCGATCTAGTCGAATTTACTAGCTTCGTTGTTTTCTTGATGTACGTGCAGTGTTGGAATATATAATTTCAATCACTGTTTAATTAACTTGTCGTTGAAAACTCTGTTCCTCTCCAGACTAAAACGTTTTACGTAATTGTTCTTAGAAATGACTGTTTCTCCACGTGTTTTTGTTTTGTTTGTTTTTTTCATTCAAATGCTCCCGATAAAGGCAATACAATCCAATTGTTATTTGATCAATATGACATATGAGCAACTGGGTAGTTTGTCACCAAAACCCTGTCATCACCGGCAGATGTCACCAAAACCAAGTCATCACCGACATCGTTTCACTGAGCCAAAGGTGAATCGAGGTCCTGTAGTCAGTCAAACGCAGACCGTGCTGTCATTCTAGCAACATGTGTACCGAAATGTATGATGGGTAAAATATTCGTAGCTGTCATGACTCATACTCACGCAGCACACATGGTATAAATATGTAAATATTGATTTCACAGTAAAACGCTTCACAGTGAATGTTAATATTCAATTCACGCTATTGCCGGGTTCAACCTGTATGATGGTTGAATATTTCTACTAAGCGGCCCTGAACGTGAATAAAATGATGTCAACTGCGCACGCTATTTCGTGTCACTGTTAATTACTTTTGTTAATGAGCTATGATTTGATCAAGTTGAACATATACCGTGTAACCACATGGTTAGTACTCTTGGTCTTACATCCTTATTTCGACCTTCATTCTAGCAGCTGCATTTACATACCATTAACCGACAATGCGAATAAAAAAAGGAGGATCAAACTGGACTACTCTTACCAGCAATAAAAATGGCGGACCCGTCACTGGAAACACAGATGTTATGACGGCACTTTGAAAGATCGCCAATGCTAAAGAACACAGTACGGATCACGTAACGCACCACTGTTTCGATTTAATTGAAGAGAGCTTGAATTTACGGTTGATGCATAATTAGGATTTATCGTAAAATGAAATTACTCGTGTATTTTGAATTGATAGTACGTACCATTATTATGTATAGTGTGTATTTGCATCGAGCAAAATTACTGAAAATATTTTCAACCGTCATTACGAAGGGAATGTCACAAACATGATTCATGTGAACCAAAACCGAATCGAAATCCTTCCGACAATCGCGTGAGATTTGACAATCGGTGAAATCACGCCAGAGTTACGAGATTCACATGTGCGTCGGGTTCGCGCGGAGATTTGCGCGGATATAGAAGGTTTCTTTCATGCTTCGAAAAGAAACCTTCTATATCACCACAGGAAAGTGTACTGTTATAGTAAATTATTATTTCAGACAGCCGAAAATGCACTTGCAGTTTATGACGCTTTCTTTAACGACGGATCCCCGCTGCTTTTAATTCCCAAACCTGTTTCTCAGGAAATCGACGACGTTATCATGAAGCGCAGACAATTAACATTCCGTAGTCGGCGCAACATGGTACGCAGGATGCCATTCAAACGCTTTCTATTTCAAACCAATAAACATACAGAGATGTTTTTAGTGGTTCATAACCGCCACGAAACTTAGTCACTGGTCTTAAATTCAATTAACAAGTTAGCTTTAATATTTAGTACTCGAAACCACATTTACATCTGTCATCACTATGGCAACTCCACAGACAATGGAAAGTATGACATTTTATATTTGTTTCAAAGCGTAATTATGTTTTCTATAATTGTATACTAGTAGTTTTTGTAAGAATACGATAATATTGACTCATTGCACCGTCTGCGACACAGTCACGCGTCAGCTGGAAGATTAATCCGAAATATCGAAGGATTGACGGTAAGTTCATGGCACGGTTGACTGAAGTCATTGAATTCATTAATATTTGCCGTGCCTGGTTTGAATGTTTACTAGAAAAGCACACGTTGCGTTTTATGGTGTACGTAGGTGAGAATGATTGAGTTGTTTCGCCCTTTGAACGCCACATTTTGTTTCCCTCCTTAAAGTTTGATGTATCATTTTGTACATTTTTTATATTTTTCTCAAATAACTTTATTAAACATAATTCCCCATCGGATACAGAATTTGATCATTTTTTGTGTGAAAAGAATATGTAAATAATGTTAGAGGTGCCGTGAAAAGTCGGACGTGAATGTTAAAAAGCGGCACCGGCATAACGACCACCGTGATCCCAGTCCTTGAAATATGCTATTTGGAAATGAGTAATCCCCAATAGTATTAAAAGTTATTCGTACTTAATTCGATATGTATTCACTTCAATTCAATACTGATGTTTGGAACTAGTCACACAAAAACAAACGAGAGGTCCCCCACATTGCACCAATTCACCTTCAAGTTGGATGCAACTTGCCACCGTAATCTCGCCGAGTGCGAGAGCGTCACGAGACTCGTTGGTGCTTCTCAAATGGTGTTCCATTCTATTCGCCATCGTGTTTGCTGTTCAAAATACCATGGTTACATCGATCAGGGAATTGTATTGTAAATGATCACCATTTTGTGTTTTAACGCTATGGAGATAGCATGAAAATTGTGACAATTTCTATAGAAACGAGTTCGGTGCGAACTCATCGCTGTTTCACTCGTTTAATATGTGACAGTTTTAGGCGCGACCATTAGAAACATTCAAAAAATACAACTGGGGAATAATATTTTTATGAAAAATAACACATTTGATACACAAAATAATACAGTATATAATTGTTTAAAAATATAGTTGAAAAAGTAAGTGAAGAAAAAATATTACATCATTACTGCTATTTGATATTGGAAGTTCTACTGTTTGTATGTAATATCAATGAGTACTGTTTTTCCCTTCATTCTCCAAAACCTCACACTACTATAGAATGTAGTGGTATGAGCGAATACGCACGTGCATTGGCTGTCGTACGCACAATCACTGCGCATGCGTATTAGACGAATATGTGTATTTTCAGTTAAAAAAATATATAATCCCATTTGGCTCTAAACATGTCAAATAATAATATTAAAAATACACGTTTTCGCCTTTATTGCACCATTAAGAGAAATTAGATACTTAAATACTGGACAATATTTAACAAAAACGAAATTGAATGATGATGAAATGTATGCAGTTATTGAATCACATGCCAACTTCAGTGTTCACACCGAACTTTACACCGACTATTAGGAAGAAGGTGAAGCTTTGCGGTAGGATATTCGCAGTTGACAGTCTGAGTATCGTCCTCGATAAAAGCTCATTATTGGACACGACGAGTAGTAAAGTTCATAAAATTGAAATGTACACCATGTCATGCATGTTTTGGCAAGTCGCATGATTGTCTGATTGTCAATCCTTTAGTCAATTGAACATTGGTTTTCAATTATTGCTGAAAATGTGGAAATAAGTATGAATACAATTATTATCGACAAAAAACGGTGGCGAAGAAAACGTTTCTCGTTATTTTAAATTCAGAAACCTTACCATGGTAACGAATTTGCCTAAAGACGACGGTATTACGCATGTGCGAACTACTTGCATGAAGTCAATGTTAACTGTTTAAACGAATGTCTCAAGGAATTCCACAGTGTACAAGCAAATGCGTAAGATCTTAACGAGTGATATCAGTTTTGTGTTTGTTGTACCGAGAGGAGAACTGAGTAAAGGCTACAAACACTGTTTGTGGCCATTATCAAGAATGCTCGTTGTTTGGTTATTATCGATGCTGGGCCAAGGCCTTTAGCTTTACAGACGTATTTTACAGATAACATTATGAATATATTTCATAGAACGATAACAACATTTACACAACAAGGCTGACATATTCTGAAGTAATTAACTAGAAATTGTTTTTATAATTTGAGATCAATATGTTTCTGAAAATTACAACCGAAAAAAAAGCATGCAATATGCTTCCAGGTGTCGTCCGTACGTTGCCATCTGAATACGATGCAAATGGGGTCGGGTTCGATCACCTGAGAGTTCAAGTTCCTAATCACATGGTTTGTCATAAAACCACAAAGATTAGTAATGTTGTGGGTGATTTTGATAACTCACATCAATACAAAAAAGAGAGATCGTGCAGGTTATATTTGACAGAGAATTTTAATACAAATGGGAGAGAAGTGCTGTCCCGAAGCACGTGATTCTCATTGACCAATCAGAGTCAGGAAAATGCATGTTGACACTTGTTGAGTCAGCGTTGTAAAAATATGAATAAGAACAACTTGAATTATTTCCGTATGACGATAACTTCATTGTTTGGGATGGCAAAATTGCGATATAGACGTATAGTATACGTCGTGTTCCACTCAATACACAGACATCGCCTAAATTGCAATATTATATTTAGTGTTTTCATATAAGTCAACTTACGTAAATACGTTCAGATGTCACCAGATTACTTTTCCGAAGTGATGTAGTTAAAAATTCGGTTTCATCGCCCATTTTGTCAATTTTAGAACAATTTTATCTTTCATTAGTATATATTTTTCCTTTCAGACTGTAAAGTAATTTATTTTCACTTGGAATTTGTTAAGTTTTGCTATTTTCGCCGAATACCCTATATTTTGCATTCAACTCACCAAAAATAGCGAAATTGAACTTTAAACAAGACACCCAAATTGTCTTTTCAGCAAAAAATATTTCCAGCTAAAACAAAAATATCTTACAGTATTATTAAAAAAAACAGAGATTTTAAAAACTTTGACATATGCATTTTATCGGTGAAAACAATTCTTAAAATAGTAAATTTTCATTTATACATGTAGGCAGTTCAAAATATTATGCATTTAGGATTTCTAATCAGAATCACCAAAAACCGCACTTAATCGAACAGTGATGTATGTGCTATTCAGTATTAAATCTCCTAAAGTTTTAAATCGTCTATCCATAAGGTAAATCCACGATCAAATATGGAGGGCTTAGTTTATCTTCCAATTTAATTTATCGATACTATACTAGTAGGTGGCGAGGTCAGGATTATTATACAGTAGCAACGCATCAGTTGATTCAGAAAAGAACCGTATCCCGGGCAACTGACTTTCGGGTTTGTTCAAAGCGCTAGGTCTGTTGTGTTCAAAATCATCGCATTACCATAGCTACACAGCCTGTGCCTTACTAAAATCAGATCATTATGCGAATTGAAAGTGTTATAATGTTATTTTATTTCAATTTCCAGAAATCTAAACCATCGGGTCGCTGTACTGTGTTGGTGTTGTTTGTTTGAGCAACTCGTTATCGCCACTACCACACGGTGAAACTAGCTCCATGAGACCCGTCGATGAGCGTATCATTTGTTGTTTTACTTTCGGCTATTCTGTTACTATAGTAGCAGCCATCACGACACATGGATACTTATCTCCGCCTTACTGGATGTAAACAACATGTCTTCATAACTAAAACATCCTGGAAATGAACACGTGTGGCACCAGTATGTCCAGTCATCCACTGCGCGATATGAACACAACCAAATCTTGAACGTTCATGACGTACTAGTAAGTATGCGATGACATCATCGTAATTAGAAACGTACTAGTGTCTTCGATCTAAAACTCTCTTCACCTGCATTCGTTTGGCAACCTATCTTATCCCAGAAGTCGGGATTATTACGTCAGTTCACCAAGACAACGAGTGTGGTTTTACTTTCGTTATTGTTAACACATTTCTATATACAATTTGACTGGACCGATTCTGACAGATTCTGCTTTCCAGTGACGTCATTTGCTCCTGTACTCCGAGTAACCTCACCCGACACAGTGTTGAAGGGAATGGGAGTCCGGCATCGCCGCCTGGTAAAATCACGCCGATGTTCCAGGCCTCTGCAGAATGGCCGAGCTGTTTTCAGAAAAAAAAAACATATTTGGAAATTAATAACGCATGCATTCAATTCTACAAATGTTCATTTTCATCCAAAATAGAGGTATTGGACCGCGAGCAATCCAGTGACAGCCTGGTTCGGGGCGTAGCGCCCTCTATATGTTCAATCAGGTAACAACGTGAAGCCTAAAAGTCGGCTTATCATGTTATTATTCCAGGGTTACGTTTTAACAGCCATATTATAAGAAAACAGCGAAATCCCTATAAATAAAACGTTTCTGGTGATTACAGTGAAGACAACTTGTCATTAAAACAGTGTATTTTATTATTCTGATACAAGCATTTTATCATTACCTGTTTTTATTTATTTTATGTTTTTTACTTTTAGCTTTTTGTTAAATGTATTAATGTAACTGCTGTTTTTTTCAGAAACAGGCCACACTGTCCAAAATATAACTTTAGCTGACTACATGTGTACGAATATACAGAACCTTGCTTGCACGACACTTAGCGATGGTTTAACAGATAACGAGAGTAACAGTGTTTATTTCGCTACGCCGCTATTTGAAGACCTCTGCATCCACAGCCTTGGATACCATTCATTACTATGCAAATTCGGTGCGTATTCTGACTGAAATAAAACACACTTATTAAATGGGTTGCAATATTGAATCGTGTCCTGTTCTGTCACATCGGAGTGTATTGGTCTCTGATGTGGCTAAAGAGCGAATTTCGTCGTAACGTTCTCCACTTTATATGAAAGAACATTCAGAACTACACATGAGAAAGGGGGGGGGGGCATGCACGAGCGTGGGAATCATCGCCCAGAGATATTTAAATGTAATACATGCAGACAAAAACAGTACCTGTGTATTTACGTCTGCGTTTGTCAGTATACTAAATATAACACACAGTTTGCATGCACACATAACAGAAACAAAAATGATGATTTAAACTTCCGGTATAAACTAGTACTCGGTATCTCAGCATAATGGTACCCGCGCATTCAAATTTGTCAACACTGCGCACGATATGCGCCAGTTTTTAAAACAGCCCACCAGACTCGTCAGTTTGACTCGTACTGGACTGTACGAGAGAGACGATCTATTCCAGAGAAGAAACATGTGGACTTGAGGGCGTACTTTATTCGAGCAGACTGGTAACTTTTTCTTGGTAGAACATTGTCTGTCATACAGTGGCATACACTACGCATACAGTAGTCAGACACATGTTGAAACATGTGACGTCATACGCTGACACACACCATATTAATAGTTACATGTAATTAGTTAGTCTGACACGTGTTCTTTGCAATGCGTCAAACTTGTATTATTATTTTTTTTAAATGACTCGACATGGAAAAAAAATCCCGACCATTTCCGCTTCATTGGTGAATAAATTATTACTCCATTGCAGATCACGATAACAGAGTGGACATAGCGGGTAAAGCAATCATCCGCGCACACTCATTGAAAATACAATTTAAAGAGGACCAGGTTATGAACAGATACATGTGGGTTGATTTACGTTAGTACTGAACCGTTGTTCTCGTGGGGATGTCGGAATTGAAAAGTAAAAAAAAAATGACCTGCACAAAAATTGTTTCAAATAAATAATAATCATAATGAATAACAAGCACAGTACATTTACATAATGTAATGAACGAGGGTGCACTTTGCAATTTGTCAACAACATAGCAATATGCCTGCCCGGGTTAAAAATAAAAAAAAAAACGACCATCGAGAATTATTTTACTGCAAATAAAAAAAAAAAAAACTGGCGCCTTTTCAGAATCGTGTTTATACATGAATTACACGGCTAACAAAAAGGTAATTCTCATTTATCTCACATTTCATACGAACATGCACCATTCAGAAACTAGTGAAGTATATTTTGACACAGTAGGAGACTTTTGTATGTACCTATTTGATTCAAGTCTGGTATTGTCGAGACGCACACGAATAGAAGCACCGTGTCATAATATCCATCACCAAAACAATTAGTTTTAAATAAAAACTCCACGACTCAAATAGAATGAGTATTTTTTGTATAATTCATATTTTTGATCATGCCATGTCATGTTAATACATGTTACTTGACATGCGCATAATGGTTTCCTGCTGGTGAAATAACCGAACTAGGGTCGGACCATTAGAAACTTTGAGGGCGATGGCAGAAAAACGATGCAAAATATTTTTTCCTTCACTCAGTTTTGTGATTTTATTTCAATGATGAATTCGCAGTATTTTTATTTCCTCTGTGTGTAATATTTTCCCCTAATAAATGGGCGTGCAGATTTTTTGTTTTTGTTTTTAAGGCTATGAGACTTTTTTCCACACAAATTAGACACATATTTTGGGACTTTTTCACATAAATTGCACCCTTGTTTAGATCTCTTTTTCACATAAATTGGACATTCATGAGTAAACGTCTTGAAAACAAATGACCTATCTGAGATTTTATTGGAACGGGAGCACGAATCACAAACAACTGCCAAATCGAATTTCTAAGATCTTTTAATACAGACATTTTAAATGTCTCATTTATCATCTTCATCGTCAGTATGTAGTTCCCCAGTTGTTACATCGAACCGAGTAAAGAGTGAAGTTTCGACACGATTGAAAAAACTGCCATGACGCATGCACCCGAAACTACAACATAGAGGGCGTTATCAACATAACAGTTACAGTATGCACGTGTGTTTGTGTTTGTGTTTGGTGAAATAGCAAGCTCGCCCTCATTTAAATTACTTTAGTTAGGCACTTCAACAACTTCAATGATATATCGCCAGCCAATAAAGTGGAACTTAAAGTGTTACAAGTGCTTGCTACCCCTGCTGTCAACGATTCAATTTCTTCTAGTTAGGGATGAACCATTGTTTATAGTAAGGGTGGCCATTTTAGAGTTAATTTATTATTTGTGGATTTATGATAACTGAATTTTTATTAATCAGCTTTTGCATATCACTGTACTAGGTTTTAGATTTAATTTCTTGTTTGTTTTGCAATAACCATCTTTATGCTCTGCATCATGTTTTTTCAGAAAACATTTTTGTATTAATCTTTTAAATCCTACAGCCACAATTTGAATGCAAAACAGAAAATAACTGAAGGTCATACTATAAAATACTGAATTCTATCTGAAATTAACTTTTGCTAAAACATAAAATTTCACTTTATGAGTTGAATGTAAAATATAGGAAAAAAAGGGATTTTTGCTGGAATTTATTTTAACAGGATGTCCTTAAAGCGAAAATAGCAAAAATTAAATCCAACTGAAAATAAAATCTATTACAGTAAATGCAAATGAACCATAATGGTCACAAAAACTGTATTTGCTCTATTAGTAGTACATGTGTTTACGTAAGGTACAGATGTGCTCCTATTGTTTTATGATTCAATATACATTTTGTACAAGTGCGATTTTTGGTTTATCTGTGGCTTTATTGGAGACACACTTTAGAATCACTTAGAGCAGCTATCAAACTTGTGATATATGTGGTATATATTTTAAAACATCTTTTAACTTCTTAAATGCCACAGTTTTTCTTACCAAACAAACATTTGGTTCAACATTTTGTAAATTGTTTTGTATTTTTCTATTACATGTATTTCTTTTGTTAATATTACCGTACACCAAATTAACATTACCGTTATTTTCTAAACGTTTTGCTATTTTCTTTTTAAACATAGAAAAAATTATGTGACATTTTTTTTTACCAAAAATGACAAAGAATGCATTATAGTTACACATGCAATTCATTGTTCTTGAGCTAGAAATATGTATGAGATTTTCACTTAAATAGTTTGACTTTCAGCAGCCACCATTGATTTATGTCACATGTTTATATAAATCTTTGTGCTAAATTATGTTACAGTACTATTGACACAACAAACCCATTTCTTTCATAATAATAGCAGCTGAAAGCATTCCAGTGTTATTCCAATCGATGAATAGAAACCTTACTTTTCATTTTTTTCAATAATAAAAATGAAAGAAGTATATGACATGTAATTATGTAGGATGTTTCACTCTATGTGATACAAAGTTAGTCAGTCCTAGTGGCACAAATAGTAAATTGATCTATAGACATAAAAAGTTACTTTTTAGTAAGAAACTGTGAAAATATTGGGTCAATGTCATCTATAGTTAAGAATTTGATATTAGGCATTCTAAGGTGAAGTCAGACTTCAGGCTTGATTTGTTACCTGTAGTATCTCAGTCACAATGGCCCATAAAATGACTTTAAGTGTCCCATATGGTTTAATGTCTTATAGTGAATAATGTTTCAGTTGACCTTTCTAGAGGTATACCAGGTTGACTTGTTGATAGCAATTTGTATATTATTACTTACTACTCTATGTACAAAATACTCTAAAATACACTACAGGTGCGAAACCTACGCATGCTGCCCACAGGCACCTGTAGTGTATTTTGTGTGGGACAGGTCAGAATAGTAATGACGCTAATCCATCCCTGCCCCTTCTTAAAAAATTACCACTTTCTTGAACCATTTTAGTTCATAAAGGATAATCAAGAATATTTTAAAAAATGATAAAAGAAAATAACATACACAATATAAAGATAAACAATTGTTTATTTTTCTAAATTTACTTAATTTCTTAAAATTCATGTAAAACTGTACAACGTTCCACATGGGGAACAAACATTAGCAAATATAAACAGTGCAAAAACAACAACTTTTGCTCCTACAAATGCTGAAACAACTGAAGATGAATGAACGTTAATTGGCTATAGAAAATAATAACATTGTCAAGTTTTTGGTTATAAATGTAAAATGTTTATCAGGTTTTGGTCATTTTAATGACAATATTGGTTGTAAGAATTTTAGTAATTTATATCAAACATACCATACCAAGGCCAGTATGCAAATACCGTATTAGCTGCATTAGAAGGGCATCTCAATCAGAAGTACACATGTACATATGAACAGAAAATATTAGTGCATTCTCATTTAGGACAGAATCATAATTTACCATACTTCGTATAGAAGTATGATAGGGGCAATCTTATTACATCACCAAATTGACAGCTGAAAGAAACAACCTAGTGTTCATTTCAACTTGTATACACCAACAATAAGGGACCTTGTGCATTAACCCTTATCCTGCCAGCTCCCTGTACTTTCACATTGACTTGACCAGATAAGGGTCAATTGTATGAAAAATCTAGGGGTAATATGACCAATATATTTTACATGGTCATTATTGAAAATAAGGAGAAGAGAAAAATGCCATTTTGTAAATGAGAGCATTCAATACACTTTTAGTGTCAAGTTTAACACCATATGTAATTTGGAGTTTTTACATGGATTTGTGATAGGCTGAAGAATGTGCGTTCCCTCAAAATGTGACAATTTTTAGCAAACATATGCGCTTTAATTAGAAATAACATGGTAATGTGACATCATTATCAAATGTTCTGTTGAGGAGAAATTACTTGTATCTACAGTATGCAACATTTGTTGCACATACAGTTGCACAGTTTTCAACATGTTGCATTTATCATCAAGACTGTGGTTTTGTGTAAACTACAAGCACCTTGATTAGTTCCTGCAAACATGCATTAAACTTGTGCTTCATTTATTGAACTGTAATGTTGGCATTTTTACCACACACATATGAAGATATGTAAATGAAGGATTAGCTTGGTACAGCACTCTTTGCAAAGGGCAAGCTCAGTACAAAAAAAAAGATATTTTTCACGTCTTCACTTGTGAAACTCATGTAGTATTTCTGATGCAGTTCTCATGATGGTGCTCCAAAAAGATTTTCAATATATTACTAAGAAACATGCAAGCCCCTAACTTTATTAACCCTTAATTTATTATTTAAGTTAAGAGGACACTGCTTCTATGCTGGGTTTAACATCAATATTTCTCTCCATAACTCTATTATTAACCATAGGGTGATCCAGTGCCAATACAATCAGTTTGGCTGCTCAGATTTATATCACTAACTTTTTGAAAGTTGTGAATCACTCACTGCAGATCTGTAGAACCAACTGCGCATATCGGCCATTTTCTCAGGTTTTGACTGTCAAACCCTGACATTTTAACCACCATTTAATCACCTGACATGATAAACACCCTTTCACATACTGAACATGCCTATCAGCAGAAAAGTTATTTTAGGAAACAGTTTGGAAACTTCTTCAAAATCAACATTGGTGCAATGAAGTGATGAAAACATGAGCGAATAAAACTGCATGTACTTTAGAATGACATAATGGTTCTTTGTATTCAGCAAACAAACAGAGCAGAGTTGTGTGTAGGACATGTACATGGATTATACTCATGCACATAGCTGGACGGGACTTCTTTATAACAGGCAGCTTTCAAATTCCTTTCTTCCTATAGAGGATGAATTCTATGACAGAAACATCATCTTGCCTAACAATTTCAGTTAAATTATTTAATCTTGTTTAGCTTGTTTTGTTTGTCTTTTAAGTTTTCTAGTTCGTTCATATCGTATGGTTTCACATTCCAATGCTGACAGTTCAGCAAGTCTCTGTGTAAAGCAAGGAGGTGCACCACTGATTGGATCCTGGTATTTGGCCACTGAAAGAAATCAAATAAATACAAATTAGTTATCTATAGTGAAGACATAATTGTATTATGTATAATAATCAATGTGGTATTACAGTAAACTTAATTAAACTACACCATGTGTGAGCTGGAAATCTACATCTAACACCATAAACTTGCATATATATTATAAATTACACCAAATATCTTGATGAAGCCAACCTTTCATGTTCGTTCTTACAAACCTGTTAATGATCATGTTAGAAAAGCTGCATTTAACCTCAGTTAATTGGGCCAATTAAGGAGTTGGACCCATCAATCAGCATTATTGTAAAATCTATTTCAAATTTAAACCAATATAATTTGCTGTCTTATATCACGTGATGGCTTTACTGACAAACATACGCGACTTCATGTTTGATTTTCTATGAAAACATGTGACTTTGTGTTTACCATGGAAACGCATCAAAGCATGCACCATTGTGTTTGCTTTCAGCAACAGTGAATATGACTTATAGTGGGAATAAATTAACATCGACTGGAAAAGCTGTAAACTTTTTTCTCTTCTATCTCATTACAAGATTGTGTATGGATCAATTTTTTGCTTATATGAACTTCTATTAAAGATGAGTGAATAGAGCAAATACGGTATACAAGAGTGTAAACCTTACTTTTGGATCTGTTCTCTGCAGCCATCGGTGATAACGACGTGGACATTACAGCTCCTTTGCTTTTCGTTCTAGGCGGCGGTGATCGTAATCGAGAATTAAAACAGTCCTTTTGTGAATTACTACTGCCGCCACTGTAACTTAATGAACCTCCTCGCGGAGATGGAGATATTGCAAGTGTTCCCATGGCAACTAGACTATCTGCATTTGTATTGTTCACACGAGAGCTTGACACTGTAGCATCCCGTGGGAAGTAGTTATTTCTACCCGTTGGTCGGAAATAGTTCCTACGAGACATCTCCACTGGCGAGCTTTCATCTCGAAGTACTGCAATAGGAGAAAAATAGCAATTACATAGAGATATCACAGTTCAATATATCCTTTACCCTGTTGTACAGAAAAGTTGAACTCACACTGGAGGATATAAATATTTAGATTGAATTTTTTGTTTTAATCTGAAACATATGTCACATTTCTAGCATGCATAGAACAAATACGGTATTTGCTGCTATGAGGTGTCACGCCAAAGAATTCACAGGGGAAATACCTTATTTATTTTCGTAAAATGCTCCATTTATTTTCATATTATTAATACCTCAATGTAATGAAATAATATGAGTTATAATGTTACAATATTTATTAATTACTAATTAATATAACTCTGCAGTGTATTTATTATAAACCATGACATATCATTATCATCAATTCTTCCTCATTATTTTTATACTAAAGAATGTTAAGTGAAATTACATCATAATCAAAACATTTATTTTCACAATATGTTCACCATTGTCATATTGGCTCTATCAGAAACCCACTTTATATAGATGCACATGGGTGGGATTTACATTGACAAAACTTGCCCTGATCCATTTATACAGACTAAGTATAGAGCAAATATATTAGTCATATTCACTAAATTGGAAATTCATTAAATGTATAGGAAAACAAATGTTTTATTGTGTTTTCATAGAATCTTACTTCAATTTAGCAGATTTCACCGATTACCTACACTATGCCATATTCGAACCATGTAAATAAATATGTTTAAGTATATATACTCCATATACAGTGAATAACACATCTTACATATTATCTTTGTACTTGTGTTACTTTGACCACAGACCTGCATAGCTACCCAGTAATGCCATACATGTAGTTGACTCATATCGATCTGATAGTGGGGGCAAAGTGACAACCATTTTGATGGATGAGATACTCAGATCAAGAAACAACTATTTCACATATTTTTGAAATACAATGTACTCAGGTATTTAAATATGGCAGTGTATCAAAGTTACATGGTATTTGTTGCAGATTCTAAAGTAAATATGAAAACAAATTTATCAAACTAAATTTTGTTAAATGATTGCTTCGCAAAAAATATAACTGTTGATTGACATACTGGATGAATTATATTAATTGTGGATTGGATTTTGAGAAATTAAATATTATATTATGCAAAAATTTACTGATAGTTAAATCATATTTGTAAAACCTAGATTTTAAAACTACTTTATTAAATCAATAACTACCATTAAGTCTTACTGTATTACATGTATATGTATGAGAAATAGCAACAGTTTTCCAGCAACAATACAATCAATGCTTGAGGCATTCGAAATAGGCAGGTTTAAGGCAACTCGGAACAACCAAGGCGGTGGGGGGTTAACACTGACATGCGTTATCACTCCACAATTCAAACCAACAGCAAACTGGTGATGTAAACTCATGCAATGTATATTGAATAATTGACAGTGGTTTTGATGACGTACTCTCTGTACCTGCCATATGCTGAAAGACACCATTGTAAGAAGGCAGTAATGGTGGCAACACCATCCTCTTAAATCCTAGCAGTGTAAAAATAAACAAGCCCTCTTCATAAATTGTATTTTAATTATAAATGATATTTAGAAGAATTAAAACAAAATATGGTATCTCTGAAATTCATTATCAGTTGCACTGTCTGGTTATGGTCTCAAAATATCACAAAAAAAAAGAAAGAATTGAGAATTGAGTTTTTGACGCTATTTTTACTGCCTTCTATATGTTTGACATTCAGCTTTTCCTTAATCACATGGAATAGACTCAGTTAAAATATGACTGGTATTTCCTAGTTAACTTATAGAGGAAAATTTGTATCAAGAATTCGGATTGGTTGTTTATAGTCTATTCTGATGAATGAACCAATCAGAACTCCCATAACATTATCCACAGATAGGAAATATATTAATTCAGACCTGATTTCAAATTCTGATGTTAACCTAGTTCATTACTACCAGACAGCACACTGATCTTAACACACACACTCGCCCTGCGATGTAAAAGTGGCCGATGTTCATATTTGATCAGTGATTGTGGAAAAAATTTGTGTACCGGTACATGAATACGTAAAAATATGTATAGCAGTGATAATCCAAACTTTATTATCTATGCACAAGAAGTTTATAAGTTTAAGTAAGATTTCGAAAGATAGATATTGTTTCTATATTAAAACAATCAATTTGCTGTGCATCCACTAATTTTTTTCACAGGAGGAAATAGGCATCAGCCAATGACCGAATATAAATATCGCCCACTCTTATTATAAATGCTGAGAGTCATGCTGACACATATACATTGACACTAATAAAATATTAGTACAACACGGGCATACTAAGAGTTATTGCATCACATAGTGTTTGATATGGACCCATGCAATACAAGGTTTGCTCAAATCAGCATGATGTATACCCTTAAAGATATGGGCATTGTATTTGCTCTGTGGAAACCACACATGTGTTTATCTGATACAGTAAAATACAGTTAAAGCGAGAGGGTCGTCACCTGCGCATACGCGGGAATTGAGTCCCAAACGACGATGACAACACACGCTAAAAACGCAAAGGCTCATGGGTAGACGCTTGTTTGTAAACAATGACACGCTATGGCCATCTATGGTTAACACATGTGCTGGTGACATCTCCCTTGCTTTAACAAGACCACTACAGCATGTTTATTTGATGCCATAAAGTACAGGTAACATGACTGACAGACAAAATTTGAGCAAAATACTAAACATTTCCCCTTGTATGTGGAGAATCAGTGATGTGATTTTTTTTTTGTCATGATGTTGCCATGCACCCACAAAATTAACTTTCACAAGTATTTTCTGGAAGTGATCATGCCAATCACAAATAATTCATACTAAAAGATGATAATATTGTAAATGCTTCTAATAGGCGAATTGTGAAGGGTATTTTCCCAGAAAGAATTCATTAATCATTCATTAAGCATAGTTATCAGTATTCATGGTAGCATGGAGAAGACATACTGTAAAACATGTTATTTTAGCCAATCTGTAATTCCGCTATTTCAAGATGCAGCTAATTTAACAGAAAGTATATTCTCACAGGGAGATAGTCGACACTTTAGCTAAATTTAGATTCTGTTAATTCATGCCAAATCTGCTAAAATTACATGCAGCTATTTCAACATGTTCTACAGTATACTATGTGTGATATAAGAGAACAAACTGCTCTACTGTATGCCAACTTTGACCCTAAGACATCTCAGACTGTTGCCTTGGTGATGGCTGAAAAGCTTTCAAGTAATAATAGAACCCATCATATGAAAAAAAATCATACAATTCAAAGCATTTTGAATCCAATAACTGATATTGATGTGGTTTTTCATAACCTGATTAAAATCTGATATAGGTAGAGGAACTGGTAACCAGTGTACATGCCCTCTACATTTGCATAATGAAAAAACATAGGCAGCTCCTAGAATTTGTGATTGGTGAGAGTTAATTGTAACACAGGCTGTGATTGGTTGCTGGTCCCATAACATTTAAATGCGATTTGCATAGCTAATTAGATAAAGATGGCAATGAATTGACAGAAATTAACAGAGCCTTTACCTACAATCAGGTTGAGTTTTAGAGACATAGACAAATATACGTTCTAGATATTTTCAATACATAGGAGTATATCTCCCAACAAATATTTAAATTTCCCACAGAAAGATTTATTCATGATATACCCTCACTTTTCACTTACAACCTCTAAATAGATTTGTATTTTATCTCCAGCTAGAGTTTTAGTTAATCACAAGAGATCTGCACTGTTACAATTGTGAACAAGATTTGAAATGCTAAATATTCAGTGTGTCTGATGGTAGGAAAGTGTTTGGATGGATGGCATTGCTTCATCATTAGAGAATAAAATTGAATTGGTTGGAGTATACAAAGTACATATTCCATTTGATGATGTTCTTTTCCTTATCAGAATAAACATTATAGAAATAACAATTTTGGGTCATTACCTAATTCATTGGTAGTATAAACTCTGAAAGCAATTACCGTAAAATCTGTTAAAGCTGCGGTTTGTATTAAAATGGTACAATGCAATGGAAGGGATGCGGCTTCTATTAGAGCACCTACACATATGAGAAATGATGAATTTTTGGTTCTCAATTATTCAAAAAGAATGGGTGCGACATCTATTAGGAAAGCGGCTTCTAATACAGATTTTACGATTGCAACTAAGGAATTATCCATAATTGGTCAGTTATAGTCAAATCTTGATACATTTATTTAGACTTTTCGTAGGCAAGCAGGTAATTTGAACACTGATCTGACAAATCTGGGACAGGTTAACAAACCATAATTTCAACTCCTGTCAACTTCTATGAACTGAGTTGTTTTTGTGAATTTTGAATCAGTGTATATTTCACTGAGATCTGCAAATATATCAAATGCAAATTTTTCTGTAATTATTGTGAATCAAACAAAGTAAGATGTTAGCATCACCTTTAGTATGCCCTGGTGGTTCTGTACTAGTTCTTTTTTCTCTTTCCCTTTCCAATCGTCTTTCAAGATTCCTAAAGTCTTCACTAGATATATGCCTATTGACGTCATTATGTGGAGTATATGATGATAGAAACTCTTGTGTTGAAAATGTAGAATTGGGAGCTGTGGCACTGTAACAGAGCATAATCACTTGTTAGTATGTTATAGTCATTAATTAGGTTAGGGAACTATTATGTCATTGTAGCAAAACAGAATCAGTCACAGCATGTCTGAGACTGACAGATAAATGGTATACAGAGGTAGCAGGGTTAACATTACATGAACGACATACATGTAAACAAGTATGTACATTTGTTGTAAAGCACAGGAATTAGCAATTGACTAAGCAAAAAAATAAATAAATTTGATGGAAAAGAATGAGTTACAAGTTACAAGGTATTTGGTTCATCTATCACTTGCACAAATCTTATAATATCCTATCCTACTAGTCTTAACAGGTGATTTTCAGCAATGAAATTAGGGAAAGAATTATCAAGCAGGAACACATTCACTTTTGCCAATTGAGTTGAAGCATATATACAAGTCAGAATTTTATACATTGAAAGAATCTGTTGACCAACAAGTTGCTCTCTATGATTGGTCTGAATGTAAGGTGTAAAGGGTGGGTAGCCAATCAGGTACAATCTTGCAAGTAGCTTTGCAATTACTCACTCTTGCACCCACACACTGGATTTCCTCAATTTAGAATGGCTGTACCTCTCCAGTGAAATTAACATTAACAAATTGTGGTTTATTTTTAGACATTCATTGGTAGCTACCATTAATTAAGTCAATATTGAGGAAAAACTAAAAGGTTACCCACTCAATAGAAAATTAAAATTTTAGAAAAACTCTTAAATAGATTTTATTGCAAATCAAAGTTCATTCTTTGTATTAGGAAATTGAAGTAACTATAAAAAATAAAGTAATACAATGAATAAATGAAGAATATAAGGACCAAACCAAAATTGTATAAAATATGAATGACACTATGGTAGACATAAAATTCAAAGAATAATTGCACAATTGTATAATTGTAAACAAGTATGTACATTAGTTGTGAGGCACAGGAATTAACAATTGACTAATGGAAACAATCACCCAACAAAATAAATAAATTTGATGGAAAAGAATGAGTTACAAGACATTCGGTTCATCTATCACTTGCACAAATCAATACCCAAGAGGGCTGATTATTAATTTCATTTAAAGAGTTATTAATAGCATAACTCCCCGATCATTACTGTCCATGAGAGAAATTTCCATCTCACCAACAATTTTTAAAAGAAAATGCCTGAATTTGTTTCTTTGAATGTAAGAGTTCTGATACAATCAATAATTTCAAAGTTAATGTAATTGAGTATAAATTGGTGCTTTTTATAAAATGATAAAGACATCTCCTGGGGCACTTAACAGTGAGTAAAGGTCATGAAAAGACTGTGGCAAGACAGCCACCTTTGACATGCTAACAATAAGTACTGCCAATAAAGAATATATTTATTAATTATAGTTTAATATCATATTGACAGATATTCAATTGTATTTTAATTTATCAGAGATTTATGTTTAAAATAAACAAAGTGACTCCAGTAATACTGCTAGCATGCAATGTATGTACAATGTTTTCTATGCAGCTAGAATGAAACAGTTGACATTTTAGATTCTGCTAGCATGCAATGTATGTACAATGTTTTCTATGCAGCTAGAATGAAACAGTTGACATTTTAGATTCTGCTAATCAATTTGACATTCAAACAAATTTGCAAAATTAGCATATATATATATATATCTATAGCAACAACAAAAAATCAAAACCAACAATTTAGATGCTAAATGCAAATCAATAAACAAGAATTAATGTTCATTTTAATTATTGTGCTTATTCAAAACAGTAACTTTGTACATAAAGTTCCAGAGCGGCTTATGTAAAGTCTTAATAATATCCCAGCTACTTTAGTGATGATTTTAACCAAACCTGCATGGGGACAAGTATAGTTGATCTGAGGAATAACAGAGAACTGCCAACTTGGAAAGTTGGTAGCATGAAAAACCGCTCAAATGAACAACAGATATTTCTGTGTAATGTATTACCGCTCGTTGTTATGACTGAGCGAATGGCTTCCTTATTCTAAACATTTAGAAGAACTAATGAAATCATTGGTGAATAGCAACACACATACGTGTACACAGGGAGACAGAGGTCACCTATTATAGCATTTAGTGGTAGCCAAGAGACTGGATTCCATGTGACATATATTCGGTTAATACAAGTCTTCGGTTCTCATGACTGTTTTGAACTTATGTAGGGGTCAGTGTGTCCATGTGATAGTTAGAATAAATGGGAGGTCAGCTGTTGTAAATACAGGTGGTCTATGTCTTGGTTTAGTTTATATTTTATGTCTGATTGACATTTATATTATATTTTATTTACACTCATTCTTGCAAAAGTCATAGAAATATTGCCAAAATTAATATTGTGAATTCATTATCGCAGAATGACAATCACTCGAATCTTGCCAAATAACAAATTCTGTGAGAGATGTTGAGTGATTTGAATTGCTAGTAGATGCCATGCTACAATAAATGGTATTTTGAATGCTGTGTGGTTTTACTAGGCACTGTATTACATGTATAAGGAATGTGAATTTTATGAATGTCATTTTCAGACTGGATATTTAAGATGGACACTACAGACAGGTTGTGTAAAAGCTAGAGAAACACAGTAAATATGCATGTTTTATACTGAATCTTATACACAATTGTATTTTTTATTTTTGTTTTATTGATATATACTGATAGAAATGTGCATATTTTATGCACTCAAGTTACGGTATTATTATTACTGCATGAACAACAACACATAAAAAGGAGTAAACTGAGCATTATCTGTGATGAAACAGATCCCGAGTAGAGTTGAACAGTGGAAAAACTCTGATGGACCACAAACAAATACATCTAAGGTATACGAATGAACCTTCTATCATCAGCTTATGTAGAAAACAACAACACATACTTAATATATATTTAAATGCACACCGATGAAAGAAAGTGTTACTATTCAATATGGGCAATAAAACAACACAGTGCATTTTAAAAAACAATCAATATTATTTCCAGCATGCAGACAAACTGCTGCAGCTGCTATGGCAACAGCAGAATTTATATTCCCCCAAATAATCACTGACAATAAGAATCAACTATTTTATCGGTATCTGCAAAGAAAATGGCCTAGTGCATGTAATTGTGAAGCTGACCCAAATAAATATATTGTCAGTGGAAGCAACCAAACTAATTTAGTGTGAAGGTAATGTTATAGAATAGGACAGCTACATTGTCAATTCTCTATAGAAAGGGCAGCTAAATTAATGTAGTGCTTTTTTGTTGACTCAACATTGATGCATGATGTTGACTTAATAGAAATATTGCCACTGTGGACATGTTGGGAGTGAATGGGGAAAAGAGACGTTGTTGATAGGTGATCGGATCAAATACAGATCAACAAACATCCCTATGTTACTGAGTCAATAATTTGCAGTCTATCTACGACTTATTAGTTTGGAGAGAACTCAAACATACCTTCCCATAGCAGCCATGATGTTCAAAATGTCCGACTTTAGAATAAATTATAATAATTATTATACAAGGGTATAATAAATATTTTGTCAGTGTAAACTATTTTACATATTATAGTTTTATTAATATTGTTCATCATTGTATTATTAAACACAATATCAGACGGCACCCCCAAACCACACAATACATTTAAGGGCGTATAAACCTGACTGTCATTTGTATTATGAATAGAGTAAAAGCCGACAGCAGATCTTACATGTACTATAGTACCACAACTAATACTTATAAGACCCTGCAAACAGTAAAGTGCATGGCGATACAAAGTAAATCCATTAAGATTGACTGACATACCTTCTATCCTGGTTATTATTAGTCTGCGGATGACTGTAGTAAAATTTTAAAAAGCGCACAGGGCTTGTGACAGGATACATTTCCACCAGTAGGCAGATGATTATATACACACAAACACTGACTGTTTAGTTAAAATGAGTGGCAAGGTATCGGCAAATAAATCCATATAATAGAAGGCATTCGGAATCTATATAATAGAATGTGGCACTCTGACAATGCAACTGACTAGACTCAAAACATCCTAATAAATGGACATTTAAAAAGCTGCCTTTCATCAACCAAGTTTTTTTTTCACCATCTCCGAGCCATGAACTGTTTGTTGACAGTGTGTTATCCAGTCACTATAGACCACAAAAAGGGAACTTTTTTAATCCTGTTCTTCGCCCTGTCAGGCTAAGTATGGAATGTTCCACATCAAGCACATATGGGATGTGGTCAGCACATTCCATTTCAAAAGGGGGGGGGCAATTAGTATAAAATCAATAGAACACAATACATCAGCAAATTACTTTATATATCATTATATTCAGGGATCACAAGAAATAAAAAAGACTTCAAGCTGTTTATGTTGTCTGGTTCTTTACAACCAACAATTGAGAGACACACAAGGAAGGAACCATTCTGAGTTGAAAGTTGAACTGAACAATTCTTATCCTTGAATGCACAAGGCTGCTGAAGTTCAATGTTCTTATTTTTAAATGCAAGTATAATTCATCAAATGGATATATAATAACACTTACTAAACATATTAACTAGATCAAATTAAATAATTTTCAACAAAGCTTCACAAAGGCGCCAGGTGGTAATCTACGCTCAGTCAATAACGTGACGAAATACAAAATAATGAAACACACTGCACTTTTACCGTAATGAAAACATAAGAAAATTACATGACTCTTTTTTTTTGGTATTACAAAAACAGAATTTGTAATTTCATCAATATTGCACTTTGATCAATTGTAATAATAATAATTAAATTTGCTCTACATATATTAAGCATGCACTCCTGGGAATGGTAAGGTTTGACTGTGGTCAAAAATGACAAAGCCTATACTAGTACAGTTTTTTTAATAAAGGCAATTTTCAAGCCTCTTAGTAGATGTGCTCTTAGCAGTAAAACAAATATAATATCCACATTTATTTCTAGATGTGCGTGTGGAGGTTTTTTATCTATTATCTTGCCTGTCAGTTTAAAACTTGTGCCTAAATCAATTTTGTTTTGCAATTTTGAGTACCAGTGAAGTGCACCACACATATGGTGGAATGGGAAATGTTTTTTTCTGTTTTCAGAAGATGTTTGGTCAATCCAAATTAATCTTTAATACATGTATTTAAAAGCATTATTTAATAGATTTTCTTGTTGATAATTACAGCCACAACTTAGCATCATTTTTCAGTTTACCTTTGGGAGTCTAAAATGACAATATTTATGAGACTAATAGACCCCTAACATGTAACACTAGTTACACAATTAATATGCAAAAAATATTGTGGCTATTATTTTGCAGAATGCAGTAGCTAAACGAATATTATCAGCAAACATTTGTTTTATAACAATCCTCTACAAATGAGTTTTCATATCAAGGAATATCTGTTAGTCATTTCATAATACAAAGAACAGCAATAATAAATCATAGAGGGACAGCTAATATACAGAATATACAGAAAATTAGTAAGTTAAGGTTTTCAAGCAATTATTATTTTTGACCAAGAGGTCAAAGAAGTGAAATTTAAATGAAAAGTAATCACAAACTTTGTTGCAAAACAGCAGATTTCACTGGTTATCCTATACTATAAAAGAATTTATTTTCGCTGATAGGATGAATACTTTGTTCCCGGTATTTTACATTCAACTCATCAAAAATTAGTGAAAATAAATGTCAAACAAAACAGTCGAAATATTTGTTCAACAAAAATTAACTGCAGCAAAATAAAGTATTTTACATTGGTTCATGCATACCGAAGAAGGCACAAGTCTGCTTGAAAATAGGCTTTACTTTTCTATCATGGCGTTTTGTTTTTTATGATTATGAAAAGTTGAGCCAAAATAAATATTGTTTGAGTGAAAATATTAAAGAGTGAATGTTATTCAAATTCCTGTAAATCAGTGAATTTTATAAGCATTATGATACAAGACGTATAAAGTATGATACAATGTAGGGACGCTTTAATGCAACACATAAAATACTCTCCGAGACACCAGGGTCTAGTATCCTAGTTTTTCATAAAATGTTATTGCTACATACTGTACTGATAGAAATTTGTATTTCTAAAAATGCAATAAACTGTATTATTATACATTGTCACCGTAACGCCATAAGTCATCCTAGGAAATACAAACAATTACGTGCGTGAGCGTCCTCTAATAATAAAAACAAACATGGCAGCCCCCAAGGTTTGACTGGACCCCACACAAAGAAGTTTGATAAATCTGTTCTAAACTTTCTGGATTTCAGCATACTCATGACGTATCTTTGGGAGGAAAAGATAGTATAATAAGTATAATAATAATGTTATTATGAGGATACCGCAAACTATGCACTCAGACTGTATGCTGTTGCATCGACCTACATTGTGCGTTAGTCGATAGTCCTATTGTACTGTCTTTTCGGTATCCTCATAATAATCCTCATATTATACTATATTAAATTACCCCAGAAAACAGAAGACACAAGTAAATTCTTCAACACATACCATATAGGAACACGTAGATAGAGGCACAATTGAGCCAAAAACATTGTTTTGGTGGATTTTAAGTTTACCCATGAACTCACTCACACTGAACTACTTATGCTAACTATTTTTTTTAACAGGTCATTTACTTTTACAGCAAATACAGTAGCTGTAAAGAGAAATATATTATTGGGTTGCTGTTTACATTCCATCATCATTACTCTTGTTGACAACTGTGTACTACATACTGGTATACTTACACCGATTCATATCGCATATTTATCACATTTACACATAGAAAAAAAAATACACATGTTCAAATACAACAACTGTTAAGATAATAACTCAAATATACACAATGATGGTCAATTTTGATAGCAGCCTTCCACAAAAAAACATGCATATAAACAACATGCAGTATATTGAAGTAAATGCCAGAGGAGTTCATCTTCTCGTTTAAAACGTTTTATGTCAACTAGTGTAGTAAGTGGATAGCATCTTATGTGAAACAATAATTGATAAGCAAATCAAATGGAATATCAATTTGAGCAGAGCAAATCATTGGGAGTACAGGCAGACTAGAAAGCAGCTGGGGTAAACAAGAGTATAACATTTGGTGGGTGGGATTACACACACAGTATATGGATTGAGGGTAGGGTAGGATGTGATGCACACATCACCTACATCGGCATAGCTTGGATCATACTGAAGACCAAGTTCAAGTCCACCATACTAAGCTTGTCATACATCTGACTTGTGCCACCTTAGTGTTTGCCCACTATTAACACAACAACAAGCTGTAACTAAGCTAAACAGCACAGGTGGTTTAGTGTGGTTACTAAGGAAATGACATCAGGGCAGGTTATGCCGCAAAAAGTCATATGTCAAACCAATACATGTCATTAACATTTGATTGGATATTCAAAATAAATTTCATGACGTTTTTATGGCGGGCTGATGTACGTAGTGGATTCGTGCAACGTGAACAGAGGGTAAAAACACCATAACTAAAAGGGATTTTATGGTGCGACCCATAAATCACAACATAAAGGGCCTATAGATTAGGCTTAACCATATAGGTATATAGGTGCTCTCTAGGCCAGTACTCAACAATAGCACATATACCAAGCTTGTTTAGAAGGCACTGCCAATATTCTCAGTAACCTACAGCATGTGACTTCCCCAAATCCCTCAAAACTACCCTACCAATTCAAATAAAAATAACCTAACAAATGTATTGAGCAAGGAAATAAAAGATTTTTCAAGAAATATAAGCTGATGATGTGTAATATCAATCAACAATTTAATTATTAATTTTCCTTACCATTACGCTTGATTGATTGATTTGACTTTAAAATACAACATACACATTTGTTTATGATTTATTCTATTTTAGTCTATCTTTGCAGTTTTGCTTCTAAATACTAATAAATCATGCGCAATGCCAATAAAATATGAAATAACTAACAATTTTGAAGTAATTTATTCCAAATCAGTGAAATCCAGATATTTTTTTTTTTATTTATTTAGGGTTATGTCCAGTTCTTCAGGCATCATAAATTTTCTGTATCAGACCTGTTTTTTTCAATTATATAGGACTAGTGATGAAATGAGAGAATTTAACAATGATGAAAACTATTGAAGTAAATATTAATATTTTGAATTAAAAATAATTTAAATTTGTTACTGGAACCAACAATTTTGCAGCAGAGATAAGTTGAATTTACAACTCAATTACTGGTCTTGTACTCAGTTGTATGTTTGTCCCGAAGCAAATGTATTCTTAACAATCACAGACAGGTTTGGTTTGACAAACCAGCATTAAATGAGGCAGTGAAGCACAGATGATGACAAACAGACCATAAATAAAACAACTTGTGTGACACAAATAGCAAGTATACTCACAAACAGAAAGGAGTTACATTTCAGGACGTTGGGGGCGATGTTTATCACATCCACCATTTGTAATTACAAGGTACCTGGTCTATTTATAAACTACCACAGCAGATTATATTCTAAACCGTACATCAAATACTGTGCACTAAATATAAATATCTATTAATCATAGTTATCATTTCATGACAATAAATATGCACCTGAACAGGATGTATAAAACTATGAAATTATTTTCATACAATTTTTATAGTATTGCATTTAATCAAGTGATAAAATAAAGAATTAACATTATAATATACAATTTGTGTTTTTTGATTAAAAATCTCACGCCTGAATTGAAGCTCTCATTGAAATGCATGTAAATTACGAGAAATAAATGCCAAAATTTACACATACATGTACCAAATACCTGACCTCATACTGACTACCAGTAACTATAGAATATAAGATTTCAACAGCAGATCAGGTACAATATCCAAGTGTTTTAAAATCACAATTGCTAGTTATGAATGTATCTGGAATGAAGGCAAAATTTATTAACAATATCACACAAATTAAGTTTCAACCAATCATTGCTTCAAAAATTATAACTTTGGTTATCCCTCTATTTTACTTTTGGACCACAATGAGAAAATACAAGTCATTGTCAATGACATGTCCCCGTTCCGTTCATATTTGAGTGACATATACATTCAAAGCAGATCATGACCGAAATGCACCTGCATATGTACAACACATTATGCTAAATCTGAACAAAATCCATCCATGCATGACTGAGATCCGGTTATGGAATTGTGAAAATACGTGATTTTGATGCATTTTCGGCCTTAAAATGGCCATCATTCCGCTATTGTTAAGCAGATCATGAAACAAATGCACATATCTATTTGTGACATGATGTACCATGTGTGTGTGAAGTTTGAACTTGATCAATCCAGACATGTCTTGGATACGGATCCAGAACTGAATTCTTTAACAAAATGGCCGCCAGTCGGCCATTTCGAACTTGATCCCAAAAAAAAAAAGACGTGCATCAAGGTCCTATTATGTTTAATGTATGTACCAAATTTGAACAAAATCCATCCATGCATAACTGAGATACGGGTCCGGAATGGTGAAAATGTGCGATTTCAATGCATTTTCGGCCTTAAAGCGGCCCCCATTTGGCTATCGTTAATGAGATCATGAAACAAATGCACATACATATTTGTGACATGATGTACCTTGTGTGTGTGAAGTTTGAACTTGATCAATCCAGACATGTCTCGGATACGGATCCAGAACTGAATTCTTTAAAACAAAATGGCCGCCAGTCGGCTATTTCGAACTTGATCCGAAAAAAAAAATAACGTGCATCAAGGTCCTATTATGTTTAATGTATGTATCAAATTTGAATGAAATCCGTCCATGCATAACTGAGATCCGTGTCCGGAATGGTGAAAATGTGCAATTTCAATGCATTTTCGGCCTTCAAGTGGCCGCCATTTGGCTATCGTTAATGAGATCATGAAACAAATGCACATACATATTTGTGACATGATGTACCTTGTGTGTGTGAAGTTTGAACTCGATCAATCCAAGTATGTCTCAGATACGGATCCAGAACTGAATTCTTTAAAACAAAATGGCCGCCAGTCGGCCATTTCGAACCCGATCCAAAAAAAAAAATGACGTGCATCAAGGTCCTATTATGTTTAATGTATGTACCAAATTTGAACAAAATCCGTCCATGCATAACTGAGATCCGGGTCCGGAATGGTGTAAATGTGCGATTTTGATGCATTTTCGGCCTTAAAATGGCCGCTATTCGGCTATCGTTAATCGGATCATGAAAAAAATGCATGTGCATATGTCCCATATAATGTGTGATGTATGAGTGAAGTTTGAACTTAATCGGTCCATGCATGTTCGAGATACAGGTGATCACGGACGCACAGACGCACGGACGGACGGACGCACACAGGGCAAAACATAAGTCCTCGTTTTCGGACTGCGTCTGAACGGGGACTAACAAGCCATTGCTACACCAGAAATTAATTCATAGAGAAAATAGGGATTTGTTGAGTTCTTTTTATAACATGCCCGAACACAACTTACAGGTGAGAGACCTAAATCTGTGGATAGAGTTATCAGCTTTATAGCGCCCTCAATAATCTGTTCACAGACAGGGTACAGCTTTCTGATGAAGTTGAATTGCAGCGTACATTCAATTTTTGTCAAACAAACAACGTATTTTATACACATTGTATACGTGGGATGAGACCCAAATGGATATCGATGACTGTAAAATAAATTAAATGTTATTATTAAAAGTAAGGATGGCCCAAGTTTCTAATGAAATGTACCATTGTGTGTAGTGCATTTCATCACCTACCCAGTAATAATAAATGGTGGTCCTGTCATACAGTGTTTGGTGGTGGTTGCATAGTCTAGACACCACAAATCTAACTACAATGCAAGTTATAAACACTTTTGTAAAAAGAATCTATAGCTATTTATAACATAGTAGAAAGAAACAATCAACATTACTATGTATTGCTATAGCAACCAAGAATAACAAAGACAAACTGTAAACATTTGATGAATAGTTGCAACAGTTTCTATTGGAGCTAACAATTCTGATTTATCGAAATTGGAAACATGGATTGAGCCTCACATAATCTAGTATGCTCCCCCTCTCCCAATACAACACATGTTGTTGTAGTGTGTTTGTATTTGTTGTATTCATAATCACCCACAAGTGCACGTAGTACGAAGAGCACAGTCGAAAACAAAAATTACGAAAGAAATATTGATAGATAGACAACTTTTACCTTTTAAATTCAACTCCTGATTAATAATATGAACTTTTATACAACTGAACCACAATTTTGCTGTTATATTATAAAAGTCTTACAAGCCTCCATGAGGGTGCTATTAGTAATTTGTCATGGTCAATCTTTATCAAGTAATATTTTATTAACACAACACTGATGCAGAAAGGTACAGCAGTATGGTCTTATAAATAAGCATTTGTCTATGTACTTTGCTAACACAATATTAAGAAATGTTATACCTAAACTCATGATTGCAGAGAATTTGTTGGTTTTCGTCAAAACAGTGACATTTTCAGCTCCACTGTTGACTTTGTCGAGCGGAGCTTATCATATGAGTGATTGTACATCGTTGTCTGTGTCAATGTTTTACTTTTTCGACTTCTTCTTGAAAACTACAAGCCTGAATGCTTTGATACTTGGTGTATATGTACCTTGGGTAGACCTCTCTTAGATTTGTTCATTTCATGATGATATCTTCAATTCTCTAATTTTGGTGAATATTTTTGTCATTTTTGGTAAAAAGTGATATTTTCGACTTCTTGTTGAAAACCGCAAGTCCAATTGCTTTTATATTACACATATAGGTACTACATGTGGACCTCTCTCAGATTTGTTCATTTTGTAATGATATCTTCAATTCTCTAATTTTGGTGAATATTTTTGTCATTTTTGGTAAAAAGTGATATTTTCGACTTCTTGTTGAAAAACGCAAGTCCAATTGCTTTGATATTACATATATAGGTACTACATGTGGACCTCTCTCAGATTTGTTCATTTTGTAATGATATCTTTAATTATCTAATTTTGGTGAATATTTTTGTCATTTTTGGTAAAAAGTGATATTTTTGACTTCTTGTTAAAAACCTCAAGTCCAATTGCTTTGATATTACATATATAGGTACTACATGTGGACCTCTCTCAGATTTGTTCATTTCGTGATGATGTCTTCAATTCTATAATTTTAGTGAATATTTTTGTAATTTTTGGTAAAAAGTGATATTTTCCATTTCTTGTTGAAAACAGCAAGTCCGATTGCTTTGATACTATACATATTGTTCATTTTCTAATGATATCTTCTGTTCTTTAATTGAAATGTGCATTGCTAACAGCGAAGCTAGCTCAGCCGACAGGCTGCTTGTTAATTACTATGCTGCGTTTTAAACAAGTAAATTTCTTTGCCGTACGTATTTTTTAAATGACATTATGGAGTGTGTCTTGACTTCAATTTCAATAGCAGTACATAAATTGCAAATTCGTTTTATCATAGTTGTGTTTACAAGTCTACTGTATTTTACTGGGTACAGAACAGTTTACAATCAGACAGGTTGTTTATTATTACGATGGTTAATGATCCCTATTTAAATGTAGGTTATGGTCTAGTGGTCTAACTATCTACACAATGGTCTGGCATGCATGTTCCTGTAATATTATCCCAACTATGTTTATGACTACATAAATGCCACAGAATGAATTTATTCCAAATAGCATCCATTGCACTATGAACTATAATCAGACACCTTATCATTATCAGCAATGTCCAACATTATGGTTACTGTTAACATCAATATTTAGACAGTATATTAAATGTATTTATGAGTTCATTTGTGTTCATTTGTTAGCTAGGTAACCGTCAAGTGTTTTGGGTTACCTTGTCAGCACACTATGATATGTGTTTAATGCTATCAGTCAACTAAATAGGGATGGTTCCACTGCCTTGAGTAAAAGATAAGGCAATAATTACAAGGTTACACTCTCATTGAACACTTGGGTCAAACTAAGAGAACCTTTGCTAATATTTCTGATGCCATGCTGAAGAACTATTGGTGATTCAACAATTACAATCAAATGCAGTAGAAAACTTTTTTTGCTTGGAATTACTTTTCACTGAAGGAATGATTCAGTGAAAATAAAATCCAGCGAATATATCTTTTTTTCTATATTTTACATTAAACTTGCCAAAAATCAGTGAAAATAAATTCCACACAAAACACCCAACAATTCTTTTCAGCAAAAATTAATTCCAGCTAAAATAGTATTACATATCATGAGCAGGGGTTCAAATTAAGACATGTTCACCACCTATCCCAGAAAGGTAGATTTTGGCTGGGATAGATCAAATTGAGTCACACTAAGTTACAGATGTTGTCAACAAAATTCAAACATGATGAAGCAAGAATGAAATAACAAGTACGATACACCTTGCTCGTCTGATGCAGATTGGGACAGAAACTTTTATTCTCTAACCTGTGCAATAAGCAAGCAATTTTTTTATTTCAATTTTTCACCCCATGATTAGTACACAAAGTTAAATGGAAGAAATAATCCCATCATTGATTTAAAAGATTAGATTATACCAGCTGAACTTTGATAGTTCTCCCACATATGAGAAGTGCTTATTTTACCCAGTAACTATCAAGTAGCGCCATACTGGACCTGATCCATCCTCTTTTGATAATTAATTGACTGTTAAGTTACTGTTGACATGGTGTCCATCACTTTGTATTCTAAGTAGGGTAGCAACCATGTTTATCAGCCTAAAGACAATATTGAGCTCACTTTGTTCAAATTGTTACTAAGCAAGAAGGGTTACTTAACAGCTTTGTATGTTGTATGATAAACTAGAATGCTCCTGCAAGTATTTTACATGTGTGCATATTTTAGTGCATATACATGTACAAGTAGCAATAATTTGTGTCAAAATCTGTCAATTATTCGTTTCAGTATTACCGGTAGTCAAAAGTATGTGAACTTTCTTAGTTCACTGTTGATCTATTTTTTTTTTATGAGGAAAACAGTAAAATAATATGCATAAAATGCGTTTTAGCAGCGGTTTTCATAGACCACAATGAAAACACATTTCCTTGGTGAGAACCAACTAAAAAATATTGTCAATTCTTTAATACTTATATATCTTTTTTTCACCACATGTCACAGATCAATATTTAGAGAAATTGAAATATATCCTTGCCATAGGAAACAATGGTAAAATGTCCTAAAACAGAGAAAACATTCCATTTCACTGTAATGATAAATTTTCTCTAAATCGAGTACAATGACTCCATATTTTTATTTAATTTTCATAATCCTTTTAACATATATCAAATATGTAACAATAAAGAAAATGACAATATTTTTGCTTTTGTGTAGCGTTGTTTATGAAAATGTCTGAATGGTTGTTTAGTCAAATTTTATGGAATGTAGTCCCTACGGTATGAAAGTCATGTAATTGGCCAGCAACACAAGCTACTCTACATGTATAAAAAAAAAGATTTTTGGGCCATTTTGGAATCAATTATGATCGCCAAGTGGCCATTTTGAATCTAAGAATCTAAAAAAAAATAAGAAATATATGATTTAACAACTATGTACCAAGTTTTGAAAAAATATGGTCCATGAACATTTGAGAAAGAAAATGCAATGGATGAATTATAAGTGGATGGAATTCAATCTATTATCCCAGGACTGTGTCTAGTTGGGGCTAAAAAAACACTTAACGCAAACATTACCTATATCAAAAACTAAACTGCTCATTTGGATAATTTAATATTACTATTGACCTATCTCCTTGAATGAAGCTAAATTGACATATGAATGGATGGCATCACTAAATGAATAGAATTATATTTTGCTGACACTAGATATCCATCCAGCAGTGTCATAACATGAATATACTTTATAGACTTTTACATAGCTACACAATTATTTCAATGAAGAGTCATAACTACAAAAGTAAATATATTTTTCACCTCAAAGTCAATATTTGATCCTAAAATTTGCAACAAAAGTGTTTTTAGTTTAAAATCAATAATAAATATGTATAAAGAACTTGTGTAAAAATGTAGTTAGTTTACTGAGTCTGTATGACATTGTGTGTATGTATTACCATAGTAACCACAAACATGGCTGCTGATAAACAGATGTGATCCAAGGATGTGAATGATGCTTGTATCTATGGAAATGCAACTGAAATAGCATGATAAAAAGCTTGCTGATGTACACCTGCTGGTCAAGAAAAGATGGATCAGATGACTTGAAGTATTAGTTTAAATTTTTTCTATTAACTTCTCAGATATGGAGATTAGAATAAAAAAAAACATCAATCCTTCAACATTTTGTTTTAGATTCAGTCAAGCAAAAGAAAAATCAACTTATTTACTAACATTTAATTGAAAATTGTACTAAAATTAGGTCACATGTCAGAATATTGATCTAATGTTTGAAGGATTGTAAAAAAATTCACAGAGGCCATAGAGGTGTTTACACCTTTGTTGAGGTGTTCACAGAGGTGTTTACCTGACCCCCCCCCCCCCCCACACACACACACCTAAATGTCATCATGTACATGTAATTCATTCATAATTTTAATCAGTCTTCAAAAATGTGTGCCCGGACAATATTTTGTTGTAATAGTTTACTAATAATAATCTGCCAAGCTCTGCCTCACTGTATGGTATTTCAATTTTCAATATATTACTTTGCTAACTGATTTAATTTGCCAAGTTTTGCCTCATTGTATGGTATTTCTGTTCTCAATATGAACATTACTTCACTAACTGATTTAATCTGCCAAGTTCTACCTCACTGTGTGGTATTTTTATTCTCAACTATATGGTGTTCACAAATTGACAAATTTCATAGTATACAAAAGAAGCCTTAATATGACCCTTGAGAAGTCAACCTATTAACCAAATGTCAGTCCAATTCAGTACATGCTCTTTGCATGAAAAATTGAACAGTCAAGACCAGTCAATGTTGTCACCGAAATACATGCCTACTCTTTTCAGTCAAAAAACTAAAAAGGTGCTTTTGCAGACAGAACAATATGGAGGGGCGGAATGGTACACCGGTACTATGGCAACCTGTGTGTGTGTGTGTGTGAAACAAAGACTACCTTCCAGCACTTGGTTTATAATTAAATATCTTTTTATTCACGGCTATTTTCTACACTCTAGTATATGTTTACATGTATTGACTTGACTTACATTGTGAGACTTATAAACAACTTGGCAACATTCCATTTCCCATCTGAATAGGGAGTAATCATGTCGTCTATAGTAAGCTTTACACCTGCTTTCGGAGATAAACACAATAGTGATCGAGTATTTTGCTTTTCAACAAGTTTTTGTCAGGTTAGGGGCAAAAACTATAAGGTTTATCTTATGTCGATTTGAATAGAATGACTGGTGAGTCAATAGTGAGCCACATTTGGTGTCTTTTGAACTGAAAAGCCAAACTGACCCACATTCATATCTCATTAGTTTTGGAGGCTTAAATTTCTAAAAAATGATTTCCCAGAGGTGATGGTGGTGGGACTTTTTCACCTGTACAAATAAGAATGCAAGAAAGATTGATTGAAATCTAGTCACCATAATGTCAATACTTTCACCATGTGTTTAAACCTTGGGAAAAATGAATGGTTGGTTGATTTTATTGATATTAATGATAATATTGTTGTTGACACATTCAAACAAGACTGAAACAAATCTTACTAGTAAATATGTTTTTACACTGAACACTGCCTATACAGATTAAATACAACTTTTAATCTGGCCTTGAGGGGATATAGGGGATATAATTCAACAGGTAGTTACTATCAGCATAGATGCAAACTAACTGATTATTACTGTACATTTATAAGTTAGGAATTCTTCCTTAGTAATGAGATACTAAACACCTGTGAATTCTCAGGCTCATAAATGTGTGTGCCTGCAACATTTCATAAGATCTATGAAAAAGAACAAGTACTGCATCTACAATGCAGTCAAACAAACCTATGTATATTTATAAACCTAAACAACAATTACATTTTGTATGAGCCCGTGCAGTGACTAACTAGATTTGTCAGATTATTTGGCCTTTCAAATTTATGAACATTTCATGAAATGTTGCATCGACAAATTTTCAATGAAAAATTTTTTTTTTGGCTTTATGAAGTTTATAAGTATAAACATGCTTTTGTTGACTTTAGTATAGTATTAAGACAAAACTGTGTATATTTAGATTACCGTAACGGTTTACGTTGACAAATAAAAAACTAATAGTATTATATGGCTGATTATTCTTTCCCTTTCCAGCCAAACAAAGATCATTTTCTATTGTAGAACACCTAATATGTTGATCCTGAAAGTTTGAAAGTCTGTGATCGAAAATACCTTAGATGCAAATGAATGCCAAAATCCATTTGAGAGCAAGGGAACCACATGACGAGTGTTTGTTCCTCAAATAGCGTTCCATTAATTCTCCTCTATGTGATGACAAGCGAGAATATAATGTTAGTTGAGGACCAAGGTAAGTCTTGTGGTTCTCTCGCTCTCAACGAAATCCAGGCAGCCATTTGCTGAACACTGAATTTTGAAGACTAAGAAAAGCTAAAATATGATTACAATACAGTTTATGCATCAAAGGGACTTGCACACCCAAAAATAGAAAATACAGTAATGGGTTCATCCATGGGGAAATCTAAAGTTGTTACTGTCACGGTTTAATATCACAACCAATATGTTGTTATGGAGAAATAAAAGCCAAAAATGATAATTTTAATTACTATTAACATTTTGAGCGGCAAAGCCAACTTTAATTATAGTCTGCTCTGTGTTGATAAAATTTCAATTTTTTGATCAAAAACTAGAAGCAATGTCACAGAAGCAATGTCCTATGTACTTTTACATTGACTTGAGCAGATAAGAGTTAAGATTGAATTAAGTGAAAATTACAGATAATGTGGACAATTTACCCTAACAAATTTGGCACTCAAAGAGGTCAATTAACAAGATGTGGGCAAGACACAGACTTTTTATCAACTTCTCAACAAACTTGTATATCTACTTGTTCATCTTAGCCTGAGTTTGTTAACGACCTCCATTATAACCCAATTCAAACAGGTGAATCAGATTCTTTGCATTAATTCATAAAAGAAAATCCCTTAGGCAATCAGTTTGAATCTCAACACACTACCTGCTGCTAATGTCTTGTGTAGACATTCTTTCAGAAAACAATTAAACCCAACTTCATTTTGAACCTGTGTCAGCATGTGTATAATGTGTAACGCCCGTCACCAGGACAACTGCAAGCGCAGTTTAAACAAATGGATAATATCAGCCTCCAGTTTGAGTCAGTTGTTTATTTACAAGTACTGAACTTGAACTAAAGGAAACTGTACGGTAAGCAGGGTTTGCACTATCCTAAGCGTATCCAATTTTTAAGAAAAAAATTCTAAAAATGCCTTTGACTGAGTAATAGAAATTATGAAGGAAATCCTGGCCAAGAATAAAAAAAATTAATTCCTGTTAACTCTACCTTCTGACTATGATTATGTTTCAGTAGCATTATAAACGGTAATAGTGTTTCAGTGTGTTGAAATAAACAAAGCCTATAAACACATTTGTGTGTGTCCATATTATGGAGAAGGGCAACGAGGCAGTCAGGTGAGGGTATCTAGGCAATAGTCTATAGTGACCTCGTGTTAAGTACCATCAATTTTAAGCCATAGTGTTGAAAAAGGTCAAAACACTAGAATAAACTGAAAGAAGCTAGTTAATATGATACTACAGTGTACATTTATGTAATGTTTAAAGTTTAAAGATGTTTATTAATTAAACAATTCAAATCACATCTGCATATCAGACCAAGAACAGTTTAGGACAGTTATCTTTCAACTATACACACAGTTTAGATTTAACAGTGAGACACAAAATAAAAATAGAAATTTTCACTTAATATTATAATAAACTATGGATGAATCAGGGGGAGATTTTGTTGAGGAATGGTTTTGAGGCTCCAAAGTGACACTGACTGGTAAATTTGACTTCTTTATTTCAACTATGACCTGAGAAATTAAACCGCAATTCTAGACAATATACAAACTATACAGTAATTTGTATAATAATTATTGGCAATTTACTTTTCCAGGTACCGCAGATTGTCAAATTCACCAAAAAAAAAAAAGCAAAATCTCATTATAAACCCATCTTAATTTAACACAATACATGGGAATGCCTGCACATAACTTACAGAGTGAAAAAAAAACGTGTGGATAACATTGTGTTATGGGTTAGCTACTTCACAGTGATCACAAACTTTGTTTTATCTGTAACACATCTCCCACCTACACCACTGCAATATGTACTACCAATACCTCCCTATGGATGAATAGTGTGTCCCTGACTGAAATATAAAATGATAAATATTTTATGATACTAGGTCACTGGGATTGTCAGTCAGAAGGAAATGTGAATGTATTGTGAGTAGTGTTTCTATTTATATTTAACTACATGTGACTTATAATCTAGTTCATTCTCATCAGAAGACTACAAAAACAAAAAAATATTATTTAAAATAAAAGAACCAACATGTTGAAAATGACAAAAAAAAACAGAACAAGAGCAAAAAAGCATACTTTTCATGTTCAGTATGTGAGCTGTATTACATCATCAAAGCTTGATATTGCTTTTTCATGAGAGTGTGTGTAAAGGCAATATATTAGATAGTCACATGGGGTAATTATTGGGTAGTGCAGTCTTGTATAAAACTGTGTTTATTTATTCTTTCCTTAAATTGTTGTAACTAAGACGTCCCAATAAACTTCAAAATGTTAATGTCAAAAGAAAAATCCACATTTTCTGCAATGTAGAATAACTTTAGCATTCCATACAAAGTTTATAATGAGTCCCCTCCATATTATACTGATTTGCTACAATTATTCCAACAAATAGGTGTAATCAATTTTTAAAGCATTTAACATTTTCATAAAAAATGCTGCCAGTTTATAATTGGTAATTTATTTGAGCCCTTTGAAAACCACCGCTCAATAGCCATTGTAAAAGACAACACCCTTCACCAGGGAGGTTCTCAGGCCAATCAATAACTATTTCACAAGGCCAGTCAAGATATAAAAACAACAAAATTAAGTATTACAATATAACCCTGTTATGGATATCATGGCAGGAAGCAGTGTGAAATATTAATAAGTTCACCGCGTGGTGGAAGTTTCATTAGTGACAATATAAGTAATGTGGTAAGATGAGTCCATGTTGTTTCTATTAACAGACTGTGTACTTAAGGTCACAGTACATGATCTCTAAATTACATGCAAATGACCAATTACAGAATTGATATTCACACTTGTATGTATAGCTATTCACAGCAGTAATGAGTGTTGGTAATTGCTATGGTCTCAACAAGACAACTAAAAGTAAACACATTAACAACTACCGGTACAAGGAAAAGTAAAATATAACTACCATAGAGCTACCACTGCCAATACATTTTACATTCCCTTCAATGATTCTAAAAGGGAGAAGAATTAAAAATGAACATCGTACCGTTTCTGTCTTGCCCTTTCCCTGCATTCATAGTACTCCTTCTCAAGAGCGTCCATGTACAGTTTGCGACGAATGAGTGGAAGCCATAATTTTCCATCCGACATTTCAAAGTCCACACACTATAGCGTGCAATCATGCACACTTATAACCGTGCAATCTTAATTCCTATTCATAGTGAAGGATTCTAACAGCAGACATAACCAGAGTAAACTTGAGATACCGAGGTTGTGTCCCTATAAACTCGGATTACCTTTTATTAATGAGATTTACCTACTAGAGTTGTGACGTAGACCAACTAATGTTTTATTAATGTCCTATTGTATTAACCTTTGTGCTGAACAACAATACCACCCCTAGCTTTGTTCAACCAAGTGTAACGCAGAGCATTATTTTTAGAGATACAAAAAAAATGTATTATTCATTACAAATTGGTTGGTTTCATTGTTTAGTTGTTTGTTTTACCAGAGGTTTTATCAGCGGGGCATCACCAGGAAAATGTGACCCTCTCCAAACTCTTCCAGGGATTTGACAGTGCCTGTTAAAATGTGGTAGTTGCTACATGTCAAGTATTTATGGCTTTTTAACTTTGTTTAGTTTAAGTTTCTCCGCCTGAGTAAAACTGTACAATATAAGGGTGACAGAGGAGAAAAATATACTGAAAGACACCTGTCTGAGTGTTTTTAAAACCAATTCAAAATATCAAAATCATCAAGCAACGAACCAAACCAAACCAAAAAATAAACTGATAAAGAATAATGATTTGATTAACATTCAAAGTAATTTACCCACTGAAAATTATGTTTGAAGCAATTTAAAAAAGTTCAATTTTTAAAATAATTCGAAAGAGTTCTACATACACACTTTTTTTGCAACATGTGCTTGACAACACAGAAACAATGTGTTTATTTTCAAGAACGACAAATCAAAATGCAATCAGTGAGTGTACAAGAGATTATCACTTTGCAGAACTGTAATTTCAATAATGCTATTTATGTAATTATATCAGGCAATAATTTGATAAAGAATGTAACAGTCAATTCTTGGTATGTATTATTTATTTCAATGTAATGTTATACCATAGTACTCAGATTGGATAAAATATCTACATACCAATAAACACAACTACTGTGTTTGCACTATTAGAAGTACATGTACATATACACTAACATTTGCATTAAATTTTAGTATATGCTGAATCATTGAAAAAACTATTTAATTTCACCATAGACATGCACTGCATGCACTATTAATAGCGCAAATGTGGTAATATAGATTCAAACTTAAGAAAGCACTGAATATATTGGTTTCACCATTCATTACATTGAAGCATTTATATTAATTTTAGCAACCGCAAATGACTGCCTAAAGGATTTCAGAAATTAATTTCCTGTTGTGTACTATAATTTGTGAAAAGATAATTTTCTGAAAATATAAATCAAAAATGAAATGTCAGTTTATCTCATTGTTTATTTTTTTGGTTGATAAATGCCAAGAGTTTCAAGTTTCGATTGTGTTTATAATGTCGCCCTCTAGTGGTCATTCTTTGAGAGGTATCTAAGGATACATGTAAACTGACCCATGTGGTTGTGTTCACAGTACCATACGTATAGCATGGGATTGAGTGACCGGGCATGAACCAAGTGCACACAAAATGTCTATATTAAACAAAGCTGTGTTAAAATTTACACAGAAACAAGGACTATTAATGGAATTCTGCCAATGTGATGAATAGGTGTTCAGAATACCGTAAATGTGGTCAATAGAAATGACATTTTATATGCATAGCCAATGATGCATGTTGACACCTCTAAACAGTTTACAGACTTTTAAAATACATTTTAAGTTCTAGAAACACTTTGTCAGACTCCATATATAAATTCTCTACTCTGTTACTTGTGCAGAAAAATGGTGAAATCTACTGAAATCTCATTACCACAAGAACATGAACATGATAAAAAATAACAAATTTATGAAAACTATATCATATATGTTTGATGAAAACATCATTATTTTGAATTAATTAACATACACAAGCAAGACAAATAAAAATTAATTTGACCACAGAAGCCAAAAATACAAATATTTTCCATGACATTTCAGACATTTTCTCACAAAATTGTCTGGTGACCTCAATTTGTTTTAAATGTACTGTATCCTAGTAGCATTAACCAATAATAATAGTTTAAGTTGTAGTAACTTAATACTGTTTTTATAGAATACCGGTAGTCCATTCTTAGACAAGTTTAATCAGTACAGTATAATAGGACACCCTCTAGAGTTCAATTCAAAGAACTGCAAGTACTAGTAGAACGCCCTCATGAGACCTACTCAAAGATACTGTTTTACACCATATTTTAGTTGAGCGCCCTCAAAGGACTAGCATCAAGTGTTAATTTAAACATGTATTCTCCTTTATAGAATTGAGTCATCTTGAATGTACTGTATTTGTTTTAGAAGTACATGCTTAGCATTAACCTAAGGATGTGTAGCTGATTAAGCAAATATATGATTCCATTAAGCTTTGATTGAGACTGATTGATCTATTAATATCTGAAAAATGATTGCTACCATATACAAAAATATGTTTGGATATTTAGAGTACTAACAAATTCCCACTTCCGGTCCGGTTAGACTTAAAATACACCACGAATATTCTTTTTTGAGATATCATTTTTGGTATGTGTTGGTTCTTGGATATTTCAGCTTCGTCGTCCTGAACTTCATTTAGTAATTCAAACTTCCCAGATTGTGTAAAAATGGAGAATTTTGCGATTTTGACATTGAAAATGCCTTGGCTTAATTATTTGCTGAGGAGCGACCGCTTTAATAGGTACATGCTCTGTAACTTGCAGCACATGAACCTAAAAACGTTAGGTAATCAAATTCAGAAGAAGTTGACTATCTGATACGGGTATTGTTAAATCACCAGCTGTGAACTTTATCAGGATTCCCATATGAAGTTATTCCAGTTTCAACAGTAAAATATATCTGACATGAATCAGTAGTTACACAAATAATAAAACGCTGTGGAGCTAATTCTGATAGATGTTAAATTCAACAAATTAGTACTGTAAACTGCTGTAATTTTGTGACAAACAAATCTTTAATTCATAATTAAGTGAAAAACACTAAATTTTGGTAAGTAATGAAAATGTCTCTAAAGTCCTATGTCATGTAGGCTTTTGTTGCCATGAATGCCATAAAATTCTGAATTCGCAGAAAAAATATAGCAGTGAAAACAAATGGTTTAATAATTATTATAATTATTACATGTATAATTATTACAAATAATATAAAATCAGTTCTGCTCAAAAGAATAAAAGACGATACACAAAAATAAACTTGTAACTTTGTCTACAATGTTCTAAGGTAGTGTTTCACCCGAATCATGTACAATATCAGGTTGACAAGGCACTCATTTTCAAAGCCAAAATTTGTAAAATGGTCTTAGCATATAGAAATAATGTATAGAAAGGACACCATGGCAAACTTCTTGGGCATCAAAACAATTATTTGCATTCAATGTCTGTGAAGTTTAAGCCCTGCATTATTTTGGCTTCATCAGAATACAAATTCATCCCTCAGAAACCAATCTAAACTGACACAATTGCTTGCTTTATAGTGTCCTAAAAATTAGTACAAGCGAAGTGACTGGAAAAGGTGGTCAGCTTAAACAGGTCAATCGTTTTATACTGTGTTCCATTCACATGCAATGCTCAACTTGACAGCGACAATGGTTGCTGAGATGGCAACCATGACACAAATTAACCATATGTTATTTCACATGCGATTATGAACGAGATAAATGCATCATTAGTGTCATTCACTGATTCTGGAGTTACCTGGTAACAATATTGTTACAATGGGAGTGGTGAAAATCATTAAATATATTGAACTGGGTAACCAGTAATTGCAACATCCAAATATGCTTATTACTGAGGTTAAGGTCATTATGAGCTGGTATGTCCATGTGTGTTTGACAGCAAATTGAGTCTAAAGCTTTTGTTGCTGTAACTAAGCTGTAGTTTACATTACACTGTAACTACATCATAGTTACATACAATTGGAGATGGTAGTTGATAAGAATTGAAAATCAAAGTTCAATAGAGCTGTTTTAGATTCCAAGATGGAGTGTTACCATAGCAACATTTGGATGTCACAAATGATGGAAGAGTTTTCATAGAAAAAGTGATTTATTCAAATGTCAAGTAGACATCATATTGGTATTTCTTGACAGTCTATACATTATAAGGGTTCCTAAAGCACACCAACCAAACTAGGTTGAAAAAAGACACTTTCATTTTATGCTAATTTTTTGGACAAACAGAGCAAATACAGAAGGTAGGTTGGCCAAATGTTAGATTAAATTTGACAGTTACCAGGGTATCTGCAAATAATTATGGCCATGTGCCACAGTAGGCACAAATAAGCAAGTTTTGTGAGATCGGTATGAAACATGGTATACTGATGCGCGGACATCTGCGCATTTTCACTGCCTGGCAACCATCATGGTGAAAATAAAGGCCGAAAACTTTCAGCAAATGGTACTTTGGAATAGTAGGCGAGACTCAACCGAACAATGTAACAAAGTTACATGTACAAGTGCAAATTTGGTTGTTCGGGACTGTCTTATAGTTGAGTTTGTGCCGATTTCTTGACTTAACCTGTGTTCAACGGGCGTTCCACAACAGCTTGTGCAGAACCCTCAGAAATACACAGTACAGAGGTGTGCGTCTTAGCAACGTAGACCATTCTTTGAGGTAGCCCACCCACACCATTAGTTTTCTAATCAGAAGGGACCATTTAGATAATTACCTGCACATGTTTAGAAATAAACTACTAGTCAGAAAAAAAAAGGAAATAACCCCCCCCCCCAACAAATAAACTAAGAAACTTTTTAGATATGTTTATGAGAACTTTTATGACTATACCGTTAAGTCAATATTTCAATATTTATAATGATTTAATGTATGCAAGCTCTGATTTTCAATTATTTTGACAGAGTACTGGATCAACAGGTGGGCGGGTAGAAATTATATTCAAAACTGTATGAATTTGTAAAGATTAATTGGTAGTCATTTGAAAATTATTTCACTCCTCAACTATAAATTTACCTAGAAAAAACTAATTTTCAGTCCAGTGTCTCAACGTTGACTATAACCGACAATAGATGTATGATATAAACCAAATTTATACATACGTTTTTATTCTGAATTCCTTAGAACAATCTGAACGAAATAACAAATGCTTTCAAGATTATGATCAAAGTTTCTATGTCAAAGTGATCTATAAAAGCGACAACAGCTAAACATGTGATCTTTATCAGCACATAGTGTAAACCATGACAATGTTACAAGAAAGTGTACAGACTTCACATAGCAGACAGGCAGGCAGACAGGTCAGAAAGTATTCATCTACCGTATAATATATCCAAATCAAATGCATTTACAATGTAGTTGTTAGGTAACCTGAAACTGACTTACTTTATATACATTAGTTGCTAGGCAACAGAATTTGCCATTTTAAAGCAGCTTAACATCTATCAGTCTCGATGTCTCCATATGCTGTTGACTTGTCATGATTTATTTGTGAGTGCTTAATATCCAATTTGGTTTCAAAGTGGAAACTACTGTTTTACCATCATTATTTAAGTGCATGTATAAATTTCTTCTTTCTACCATAATTTACGTTCATTTGTATCACATTTTAGTCTTCATTTTTGCTTCTCATGAAAACACAATTTACATCCTAGGACAATTATTTGTTTTTGTAGCAGAGTAAAGAAATCATTGTTTTTTATACAGGAAATCGCATTGACTTTTGTTATTAAATGCTAAAAAATGAAATGATTCACAGTATTTTCCAAAGTTTAAACATAAAACATCATAATGACAACAAAATATTTTGTCCATAAACTATTGATGATTTGCTAGCCAGTGAGTTAATACCCCGGTATTTACATAAGTACACACACACTTCAGGGGGAATACCGTATCAGCCAGGATGACTTGTCGGGTTACCATTAAAGGTCTAATTTAGGATAATTTAAATTTAAGGTTAGAAACATACACTGTGACACAGACTGATATATATTACCATGTTCCCACTATTGCAAGTATACAGAATTTAGATGTTACACACATTTTAAGTCTCTTACCTGTTCTTTTTTTAGGCTGGCAAATATTTGTTCTTATTGTTTATAGGAATACATTTTTTTTAGTGCATTGTTTATTGAGTATATTTAAATTTGTTCAGAGTCATGGAGGGGGGGGGGTTGTTTTTGCACAAAAGCACTCGCATAAAATCAAATCAATTGTCATAAATTAAAATCTCAGAACTGTCACCATAGATATTTACTATTTCACTCTAAACAATGTTCAGCCTTTCTTACTGATCAACTAGAAGCTTTCTGTGTCACTAAACAAACATTAACAATCATAGCATTATTGGACAGACTGTTGGCAGAATGAAATGATCAGACGGATCACAACGATTGATTCGCTTAAAGCAAATAGACAAAGTGTGATGGATAAGTTAGCATTCAACTCCCTACAAGAACTTCTCGCATAATTTGCTGTGGTCACAAACACTTTTAAACACAGACTTCACCAAAGTAATACAAAACTAATGCCTATAAAAGTGTGTGTGCTGACGTGAATGAAATCAACAATGGTTCTGAGCATAAAAAATTGCTTGCTATTAGAGTAACCCTCGGAGCACCCTCTGATGCAGGTCAATCAATGTTGTCTTGTTTACTGTACACAAGTACAACGCAGTTATAGACAGGTGGTAACTAAAGCAGATTCAGCCATGATGAAAGCTGGAATGAATACATTGCTTTCAATTTTAACAACTAAGAGGGTTTTATCAGTACAGTGTTAGCAATTGTATACCAACACATAGAAATGCAAGTCACATTTCAATTTTCTATCACACGGTATGTCAGTGTTTACTTCACATATTACAATGGTGAACTCACCTTGCAGAGTGCAAGTCAAAAAAGTTTCATGTTTTTGTCAAACCCCCAAGTAGCACTTTAAGTAACATGTGGACATTTGTTTCCCCTTCCCTTGTATTGAGTTAAATTTGTGTTCAAATTTGTTGTGTTGTGGTGAAATTGTTGTTTTCATCTATCTCATAGTAGTGTATATGCTTACATAAATGAGAGAGGTTTGTCTATGATCAAAATAAGTAATATTTGAATAATCCAGCATACAGTTAATGCAATTGTTTATTTACATGTGTTTCTATTAGAAATGTGCTTATATTTCTCTCTCAATAAAAGACCATGCATGCCTAAGCAACTTATAAGATTATTGAACAATGTAACATTGATTTATATATATTGCCAGTGTTATGGTACACAAGTGTTGAACTGGTCAAAGTCTGTATTCAGAGATGGTCACTGAGCATAATATGGGGACTTCGGAACACCTGCCGTAGGGTATGGCGGATAAGACAAATTACTACCTATTGAAACTCTGAACAATTCATGGTTAGTTACAGGAAAGATGCCAACAAAAATTACAACACAGTCCACAATCAACAAGTGGATAGTCAACTGGTGTGACAAAGTCAGACAGCAACACACAAGATTTGTTTATAAAAGAAATACAACTTTTGCCATCTTACACAAAATAGACCCGCATAATTCTTTTTTTTTTATATTTGAAAACAAAAATAGATCAAGACCTGTAGGCAATTATGTCAATTTGGGTGAAAATAAAGGTTCAAAGGTTCTGTAAAATTCGATATCAATTAATTGGTTTGACTATATCAGGTGTACTGGGATGTAGAATAAAATGTTAAGTGTTTCTATTTAATACAGGTGATCAATCACATGATAAAGTCAGTAAATAATGACATATAATGGCAATAGTTTAGTCATTAACTAATTTATAGGCAACTGGTGGCCACTGAAGGGTACATAATAATAATGTCACAGTTTAACAGGGATTGAAATAAAAAATAAAGGTGCCCCTTAAACTCCAAAGTTTTACTACCCACATGTGGAATTTCAAAAATTCTACAGCAACTTGTGACCTACCAACCATCTGGCATTATTAAGTTAATAGTGACAAGTTCAAATATGTATTCATCTTATTTTCCTGTCAGTGGTAAAGCTGACAAATATTGCAGTTTAGGGAAATCACAGTGATTTTACATAAATCTTGTCTTATTCAAGGTCTTGGCATCCTTCAAATATTTCATTTATAATTTCACTAAGTATTTTATAAACTCTGGCCATGAATTAGACACCCCTTGAATCTCAATCAAGCACTGGTATTGTATTTCTAAATTTAAATAGCATAAAATAAAGTTTCAGTTCATGGTGCAATACTTGGAGAATGTATATAGACTGGTTACTTTGAAAAGGTTATTGATGCAGAGGAATGCTTGGTTCATAAAACAATATCTTAACACAAAACTATAGTACCGGTACTTACCCCGGTACTGAATATTTGAAACATAAAGCAATCAGTGATCACACCACAACAGTACATGGCAATCTGCAGATTTAAATATTATTTGACTTTAAGGAAAGTGTACATTATGTGTACTGATTTTTGATTATAAGCTACAGCCTAACCACATCAAAGCCTGGATAAGAGTTTTAGTGTTAGGGACAAGTAACCACCTGAGGCTAAATTAAACATAATTAATTGGTGGATTAGGTTTAAAGGATTGTAAATTGGTGGTTTTGGTTTAAAGGATTGTGAATTGTGTTGGCCATTTACTACTATAGTAATAGCTTTCATAGAGTATCAAAGGTCAATATATTAATTAATTCAACATGCTTTCGCATCTACATTGTAAATTGGATTATGATTGATTGGCTGTATATTGCACAATTTATGACAACCATGTTTAAATTATACAACAATTAATCTATATTACAGACTTTGATAGGATACAATTAAGCAACATTATAAAGTGTCAGACGCAATGAGAAAATATTAAGAATTGAAATTTATACTACGTATTTATTTATATCAAAATCACAGATGGAACCCCAACTTTGGCCAAAATAAGGGTCAGTTCAATAACATTATTGGAGCGCAGGACAGAATTTGTGGTTAACCCATTGAAGTAAACTTATGTCACCTTTCAGAAATAAAAAAACTGCTGAATTTTTTGCAGATTTTCTTTTTAAATTGTCGATCAAGATGAGTAGTCCATGAGAAAATATATTAATTTTGTCCAAAAAACACACACAAAAAAAAAAATGTGCAAAATTACGCACCAACATTAGGGTGAGAAAAACAAAATGTGCTGCATGGGTTGAATGAGTCCCTGTTTAAAAACCAATGACATAGATAAAATTTCAAGATGCTAGTATATATATATATATATATATATATATATATATATATATATATATATCACAAGATATTCAATAAGTTAAGATATTGATTTAGAAGCCATTAAATTTGAATTGGAAAACTACTAATGCTGGATACATTAGATATATCACGTACTCTACACTGACTGTACACACACACACACATTCAGTGAGTACAACAATGGATAGACTGTAAGATGCACTCATTGTATGACGCTGCCTATAGAGAATAGACTTGAAAACAATTGTATTTATGCCTAGAGGCAAGTCCCTCATTTCATAGATGGTAGTCTTGTGTACAAGAGCAACAGGTGTCAATCTCAAGATACAAATCTTTAGTGTAGTATTGTATCCATACCATAAACGTCACTTCTGCACAACATAAAATATTTAGATTGTACTATACAGAAGCGGTCTGTGTGGTTTTTAATTTTTACGTATTCGGAGACACTCTTGACTTGTATGCAAAGATAGTAGTACTTCAAGAATTTTTTTTGCCAGGGCTTGGAATTAATAAAAGTGATCACTTATATGCCCCACCAAAATCGGTACAAGTCAAAAATAGTCAAATGTTTTCCAAATTTCACAATTTCAATCAGTCAATAAAAAGCATTTTTAGAAATTTGGGTCTTGAAATTGGGTGCTTTCAGAACACAGATATTGTAGAATTATTAATTCCCAGTGGATAGGTATAACGAAAGACTGTAATTATACTCTCCAACTTTAAAAAGCTGTTGTTTCTCATTGTCAATGGCATAGACTGCAATGTTGGACATAGTATAGCTACCTTTACAATGGTTATATTCTTAAGAAAGACACAATAAATTGTATACCATACAGACAGCAGAAATACTTTTCTTTCAAACATTTGTTTTTTATATTTTGCCTAGTGTACATCGTTAGCATGTTCTATATGAACTGTATCTTTTTTGTATATTTGACATCCCATGTTTTTTGGGGAGAACCAGTATGCCCTCTAAACCGAAATGACACTACAGGGTACAAAATGTAGTTGTTGTTGGCATGTCATTGATGCAGCAGAGAATCATACATTGTATAATGATCACGAAAAACATCATTCGTGTTATTGTATTTTTTTGTGTATGATTATTGACCATGGTTAATGTATTTCCAATTCATTAATTTGAGTCAAATAAAATATACTATACTACACTAATTTGGTAAAATGAAATTCCCATTTTATAAACAAAATATTAAGAGTTTTAATACAAAGGAAATCAAGGATCTCAAAATTTTTGTTTGTGCCTCACTTATATAGTCGGATACAAGTTAATATTTTCTTGAAGACTGACCTTCCCAGCAGTCAACTTTTGGTGGATTTCATTTTGAATCAGTCCCGTTAGAGGACACAATGGGGAGAACCTTGCTTTTATTATTAATTCGTGTTATAAACTGAAGTCAAAGTTGTCAGTGTTTCTTTTCTAAAAGGTGGATTTGAACTTGGCACATTAACGAGGCACTAAATACTCTTCTGGAAGTAAATTCTCCTAAACATACAAGCGTTAATGAATCTTGGAGTAAGTTATTGTAGTAGTGTTATGAGGGTCACATGTGAAAGATCCCAAATGAAAGAATTCAGGCGGCATGGAAACATGACAGTTATTGCGTCCAGGATTTCAATATCTTTAAAAGGTGTATATATCTGTTAACAATGCACTATACACTGGTACGGGTAGCTTATTCATGGTGGTGACTTTCATAAAGTTAATTATTGAAAGTTTTTTGTGGTGAGATAATGACGCTGAATAATATACAACAACCAACATGTATGAAGCAATGCCATATTTAGAAGTTACAGTTTTTAGATGAAAATTTTGTGAAATCAAGTTTCGTTTATAAGTCTCATTATTGTATTGATGCAAAGCAATGGGTAATACCAAGGACATGATTAAATTGCCACAAAACTGACACATTTTCTGTTTGATCAAAGTTTGCTTGGTAGAAACACAAATACAATTTGCAGTAACTGTCAAATAGAGACCATTAAAGTTGTACTATCACAAAATTTAGTTTGATGCCCTTCGCCAAAAATAAAATCTGACAGTTAATACGGTTTACGAGTTATATTGATCAAAACCTGATATATTGTACCATTTATCATCTATTTTGAAGTTATTCAATTGTCTTCAATAAATTATGCATTCCTGTTTGAAATCTGAGTTAAATAGTCTGCCTAAAAATTATAATGTTTCACAAAGAATATAAATTTTGTGGTGCTGGTCCAACACCAATAATGTCTTGATTACACCCTAAGATGTTAAAACATATACATGTAGAAAAGTTTAAAAATGCTTGGTGATAAAAATAAAAGTTCATGAAATAGAGTGACAACACTTTCTAAATCATTCACAAAACATGGGATGATTGTGTGTAATTATGGTTCTGTGTAAAAACGCACGTCCACATAAAATAATTGCAGAATTATCTAAATACAAAGTACAATTTTACAAATTGATGACGAGATTGAAATATCCAACCCACGCATGTCTGATTAAGTTAAACTGGTAATTGTGAAAGAATTAAAAAACTAATGGGTAGTGGTCATCACGCTGTGTCATGTTTGCTATGGGTTCCATTAGCAACACGTGTAAAATTTAAACATGAACTGCGTGACAACCACCACTCTTCAAGACATCCTGCTAATGCTGTTTTGGCTATCCATAGTGGCTTTCAGCAGATGACGTCTAATGAGGAACATGTATTCTGTCACATGTTTATCTATTCAATCATAGAACTGTTTTGATTTTAATGTAAGTACTGAATTAACAGACTTTATAAAACTACTAAAATATTTGCTACTATTAGTCAAATTGAAGAAGTCCCTGTGACTAAGTAACACAGTATTATAAATGCGAAATATTCACCTCGACAAGATGAGCTTAATTAGGAGATTGGATACAGGCCTGAATGAAGAATACCCCAAGCAAGAAAGCTGACATTTAACCAAAAGCTGTCGAAGGTCTTTAAAAATAATTAACTACTAGAATTCTTTGAAGGTGCATTAAAAATGAACAATTGTTCAAATCTATCTGGTGCCTTTAATTTTGTTTTGCATTACGACTGACCTTCACATGTTCAAGTTCAATTGTCCACTCCTTCCACTAAATTACCTTATGACATGAAGAATGAACTGGTCAATAATTGGGAAACTAAATTACATTAATAGTATGAAGTTGTTCGCCAATATCAATGTTTTCAGTAGTTTTTTTAATTTCAGAACTATCAAGTATAGAGGAACTAATACGTACATTACTGTAGTCACTAAAAATCAGGAAGTCACACTTCTGAGTTTGCAGAGAAAATTTTAATGCAATTTACCTCCACATAAGATATGAAACTTATATATAGAGTTGATGGAGTACAATATAAAATTCTTGCAAAGCAAAAATATGAGCTCAATTACTTGGCATATAACACACAGTGACATTTATTACTTTTTATCACTATTTAGACCAGTGAAAACAATATTTTGTTAGGTTCACACGTTATATGATGTAAATGAAGAAATCATTGCTTACATTTGTAAAATTTGACTATTTTAATCCAACTTTCAGGTGTACGAAATAAATCAAATGAACAATACAGGTACATGTTGCCATAACCCTCAAACTCAAGTTTAACTCACATATTGTGGATTACAAGTTTTCTCAACATGTAGTCCTATTATTTTCTCATCAAGGATTACTGCAAAATTTCTTTAGATAATTTAGTGTAATAAATAAAGAACGTGCACACATATTGTCAGTTAATTGTAGCCTATAACAATACACTATTGAAAGTGCAGTCTTCAATGAAGACGCACTGGGACGGCTTGAAGCACGTCGTCAATTTTCCTGTATAGATAACTTTTACTGTCAAAGAGAAATTAACCTATATAGGCAGTAAAAATGGAATTGTTATGATTGGAACCCGAGCATGTGTTGTGCACTTAAAACAACCTGAGCTAAAAACCGAGCATAGCCATACATAACATATAAATGCTTACCCTTGTATTTTACTCAGACTTGTCACATACATTGTCTAATCAGCAGCACCTTTACTAGCACTGGTGTAGGTGGTGGTGCAGAATTCACTATTATCCAGGACAAGTAAGTTGTTTCTACTCCAGGTTACATGTTGAGGTCGACTAGTTTAGCCCCTTCCATGTTTATTCAACAACACAGGGAGGCCATATCCACTTCACCCCTACACCAACAGTACTGAACTCAATACTGGCTGTTCCAAGAAGCATCACTCCCCAGAGAGATAAGCTTGATACAAATTGGCACATAACAATGGGATTTGAAGTATAGCGCATATTTTAAATTCCACACATAAGATAATGTAAATTTAATGATTTTCTAATCTAGTTATTTAATTTACCTCATATTTGTTCAGTTGGCAAATAAAAAAAATATTTTATATAACAATACTGGGCTTCACAACACCCGTATTTGATTTCTGAAAGTGATTTCTAGAAATAAAAACATGACTATAGGACGATAATTTTTATGTACTAGTGAAATAAGGAATAGCAGAAACATTAATGTGAATTTCTGTACTGTGTTTCATTTAGTGTGTTTCTATTTTGATATCATTAGTCATATTTGCTGATAGCGTAATCTTCAGTTTGATTATTACTGTAGACCTAGGGTTTTAAATACAAAGACCACAGATGCACTACTTTCATTTCCGTGAATGAGAACAAATACAAAAGCTGCTGATTTTTTCAAGTAAGCAATCTCAGTCTATGACATTAAGAACTACTCAATGGATTTTATTTTAAGACATTTGTTTTTGAATAGCTAGTAGATTTATCATTTAATGCAGGAAACACAATAATTATTTCTATTGGTTTCACCCATTTTGTAAATCTCAGATTATAAAGTGCCTTCAACAGTACCGTACAAGAGTGGCAGGAAAAGACAAATTATCCGATGAATAATAAATTCTATAAATTAATTCACACTGTACATGGCTTTGATTTCAACTTCAAGTTATGTATTACCATTTAAAATATAAAATGTTCCCCATTAATATTTTTCATTATATCTGACTTTTGAGTACCATCCTTCCTCCACCACACATACATTTAGATAGAAAACAGTGAAGTGATATAACAATACCCACCACTAGAGGGCATGCTTCACTTAAAATAAGGTCATTCTTTTTACAGACTGCTTGCAATGCTACAAGTGCAGCCTTGGTTACAAGACTAAGTTACCTTTTTCAAAACAAACAATCGATGGCAGATGAATAGCCTGTACATAACATCCAACATACACTGACTAGCACACATACATGACTTGTTTCTCTTAACATCTGTCTTACCGGTAGAACACAAACAAAATCATTTCATTTTCACTGCTATCAAATTCAGTAGAGATATTTTTGAATATGAACAAAATTTCACGGAAGTGACTCAATATTGGATCTCAATAAATTGTTGGTTACTGCAAAATTGAGAGGTTTTCTAGACTTGTGCAATGTGCAAATATTTGTCACTTAAGTGGTATACAATATTAGGAGATGGGCATAAGTAAGTTCTTAAATATTCCAGAATGACTCTTATGTTATTCCCAGTAAAACATTTGTGGACAAAGCTTAGGGACTTTATGGCTAACTTGACAATCGGGGAAAAAGACAATAGCACAGCATGATAGTGCAGACATAACTGACCTAAAAATTATTGTTTCCACAAACTTGGGATATCCTATGATTTATTTAATATTTAGACGGGTAAGAAGATAAGTTACACTTTTTACTATGTTAATTTTCTTCTTGCGATGTTGAACAAATTAAACATTCTGTCAACATAATACAATTTTAAAGGGGGCGAGGGGTCTGAGGTTAAAAGTATATTGAGTTTGTTATCTAACATTAGATTTTTTATGTTGCCCCATAATATACACGCAGTATTAGACTTTTCACCACCAGACTTTCCCATCCAAATTTGTCTGCACTTTTTTTTTATATTCTTCAATATTTCTGGAAATAAACCGTAATTTTGAAGCCAACAAACAAAATCTAATCTCAGTTTTGGGGGTATATTCAATCATTCATTCATTTAATTTTAATATTTATTTAATTTACTATTTAATACTTACATTAATGTGCACAGTAAATATCAGGAGGGAGGATGCATCCGGTGGAGACACTTTCCAATACTATAAATGATTCTTGTTAAATGCCAGACACGAATGATAACGTACAAACAGTATAAATGTTTATGGTTTTTTTGTTTTGTTTTTATTTATTTCCAAACAATGATATGTGTGGTGGTAGTTACTTCTCAAGAATAGCCAGCTATACTCATACATAACAGAAAGTAGGTCCTTCATGTACATTTGTAGAATGTGAACGGATAATTCCCAATGCCAATATGTCTATACTGGCTTATTATCAATGACAATACTACATTATTCAGCATGCAATAAGCATTTATAAAGTGACTACACTGTACATTGTGTTCTGTCATATAGCATACTGTCACAAAAGTATTGCCTCAGGGTCTCTACACAAACCTTTCTTCAGGGCCTCTATGATCAATTGCTTCTTGATTTTCATGTCATTACTGATGTGTTTTTTTTTACTTTTTTATACCTGCTAGTACCACCTAATGTTTTATGCTGCTTGGAACTAAAGCAATAGTTGGAGTTATCATTATAAATAGGTTAAATATTAAAATTTCTCTTTGGTCCTAATTTCCCCCCCCCCCCCAAAGCACCCCTTAATTTTTGAACACATGTGCACACTGGCCATAAATAAATAATTTTTGTCTTGACCTTACTATGGGATATTATTCTTGACTTGATGTGAATAATTTAAACAGATAATGTTGATAACTAAGCAATTTTTTATATTCACATCATATTTGTATTTAGGAAGGCATCGTGAGAAAACATGTTAAATAAAATGCAAAAATAATGGTTAAAATCCTACATTATGGTCAAACTGAATGCGTCAACTTTGCTACTAAGACCAACTGTGAACAAATTATGTAATCAACAGGTAATTGTAAACATTGTGGTATACTGTAGAAGACTTTATTTTAGCTGGAAATAATTTTCGTTATGTATGGCATTTATAATGTTATGTATAGCATTTATTTTCACTGAATTTTGATGAGTTGAATGTGAAATATAGGAAAAAAAGTATATTTTATTTTCACTGAAGCATTCCTTCAGCAAAAATAACTAAAAATAAATTCCAAGCGAGAATAAAGTATTCTACAGTGGTAGGAGTTGTCAATAATAATGTAGTTTTTTTATTTTATTTGCACAGCGGGTACATGTGTTCTTGCAAGAGTTTACAGCCTGTGATATTGAATGATAACATGTTTGTTCTGTTACCAAATAAAAACTATTTTTCCATGTAGATACATCTGGATATACTAATACAGTGATATAAAGTGTACTACAAGATTACTTTTCGCAGTCACATATAAAATTCCTACTCCATCACAAAATATCAATATCAAAGTTATTAATTTATTTGTGGGGTACTAAAAGCTGTTCATGGAGGGTGCCTGTTGTACGGTGATTCTTCTAATTTTTGTATTTTAATTCCTGTTAACTAGTTTTCGCCTTTATTTAAAAACAGGGAGTGTAATTATTATTATTATACATCTGTCACAGTAACGCCATAAGTTACGGGGTATTTTACGGGACATTTTCATCCTACCATATAAGTAAATGCGAATTCCAAATATGGATTACGCACGTAAGCATCCTCTAATAATAAAAACAAACATGGCTGCCACCAGGGTTTGACCGGACTCCACACAAAGAAGTTCGCTGATTCTGTTCTAAACTTTTTGAATTTTGGCATTTCCATGATGTATCCTTGGAAGAAAAAGATGTATAATAACATTATTATTACGAGGATACCTCAAAGTATGCACTCAGACAGTACGCCACACATCGACCTCCGCTGCGCGTCAGTCGTTACTTCCGCTGTACTGTCTTCGTGCATACTTTGAGGTATCATCGTAATGATATATATAATAATATTATATTATACTTGGAACATGTGATTTCTTTGATCCGATAGTACCGGTACAATTTTATCAAGATTCAATGACTTATCAAATACGCAAAGTATTTTTACTGTGTCACCTGAACTGTTTATTTGTAATCACTATGCACATTAACAACTCAACCATGGTGTGTTTCAATGTTGTTTATGATTATTGGTCAACATCTGTGTATTTTGTGCTCTTACCATGTTCTGACTGGCGTTTCAAGGTCGACTTAGAACGCGTATTAAAACAGAAATCATGGCAGTTTGCGGAAGTTGAAAATTGAACAGTACACACTACAGCATAACAATTGGAAAGTAATGTTATATTGTTGTATCCACTTTCATCCAGACATTCTATTATTGACACAGGTATATCTAAATCACATATTGACGAACGGAGAGTTTGTTTCAGACCAAGATAACACTTTATAAAGCTGATATGAAAATAATTTGCTAAACGTTATAAGCAGTAACGAGAGGTAGTCAATATTGCATGGCTAGTTGAGCTTATGCAATATCATGGTTCCACCATCAGCTATAAAGTATTCAACGAACTTTGACCAAGATGGAGCATGTCGTTCTCAGTATGCTGAGTGCACGCATATAGTGGGGCATCTATTAAAACCAAAAGAATTTGAAATCATCTGTGTTTGTCCTACAGAACATGTAGATCATGATGAAACCATGTATGATAAAGTGGTTATTAGTTGACACCCCTGTGGTATTGGGCCATTTTACTCGTGATCTGGTATTTAGGCATGTCAAACTAAACATGATCACTTGTGAATACAACAGTAATTGCCGTGTGATGACCTCTACGCATTGGAAACCACATAGATCTTACTCAATACAATAGTAGTTTCTATATATTTTGACAAAGATCTGTAGAACATATGTTCATTTGGTCTAAAAAATTAATAATAAAATTATGATTAAAAAAAAAAAATGCACCAAAATTTGTGAGGGAAAATGATGTTTTTGTTTGCAGTATTCCCCAGACAGCATGTATAATAATCAAAAGTTCAGCTCAGCAGGAGAGAACTGTTATCATTGCAGTCACGATATCCAAGTGACCTAACATGGCATAACCAATACATCCACAGTGCCCTCCAGATTGACATGCAAATACTGGATCGAATAGCTGTTTATCAATTGACATGTAAACAAAGTACACTATGAATGCAATTGGAAATCATCTGTCTATAACCACCTTATAGTATTTAACCACCTATTTGGACAAGTCACTAGTTTTTAAATTCTAATGGTGTTGTGCACACACAAAAAAAAAGGAAAAGGAGGGGGGGGGGTAATATCAAATGTAGGAAACAAAACTGAGGTCAGTGCAAAATTAAGTGACAATGTTTTGTTAACACGGCATCTGTGTGGGAATACTTTTCAACAATTCTTGATGCAATACAATAGTAGGATTTTATAAATATGATAAACCTAGAATGAAATCATATTGAGTGAGCTTGAGACTAAAGATATTGAGGTAGACAGGCTGAAAGCCGGCAGACACAAACATAGGAGGAAAGATCCAATTCATATTAAATACAATACAGTGTTATTAAGGAATGGTGGTGTGATAGTTACAGAACAACAAGGATTGCTATTTTTCACCACCTAACTCAGTGTTAACAAAGCATACAATCAGAGCAGTTGTTATTGGTGTATAAAGCAAGTGATATATCACAGAGGCATTAAAGATAAATATCTTGATGCCCAATGAGTTGGCCTTAGTGCCCTTTGAAAAATACAGATTTACACTATATTATCCATATATGCTGGGTCAATTTTATTAAATTTGCCATTTATACTGGGTGCCCTTTCAACTCTGAAGGTCAAGCCCCATGTTTTGCATTCACTGTATACAATAGTAAAAATAAACCACAATGCATCATGGGTGAAATACTGCAAATTCATTAGAAAGTCTCTAAATTATATGACAAGTAGTAATAAATTTGTAACAATATTATGATACATACACATGTATTGACACAAATATACAAGTTTTATTTCAGAACATGTCATTGTGCAAAATTTAAAAAAAAAATTATGAAATACTTTCACTATTTAAACCAATGCAAAGCTATTACCGATAATATTAAAGATACAATGAATATCTGGAAATTTGTCGCAAGAGTTTTTTCAAAAGTTTTCTGTTTTTTTTTGTTTTATTTCTGTGTTTCATAGCATAAACCAACTAATGAAATGTACGGAATAATTTTGAAATCAATCTCAACTTCCTTAATAGACAGACTAATCCAAGAATGTTGTCTATATCCCACTTTTATGTCACTGCCACTTTTTTTTTTAAATATTAAAAATCAAAAAAGTTCAAAATCAAATTTCATAATTTCAATATCAATATTATTATTTATTTATTTGCCATAGATTACAGGTAGTACAAAGAACTAAAAACATACGACAAGAGAGAGAGTACATTGCAAAATAATAAATATTAAAAAAAAAGAAAAAAAAATTAGCAAGTGATCCATGGCTGGGGTAACAGAAGATACAAGTCTGTTCCCCTGTATACAATTATTTCAATGGAAAAAAAAAATACAAGGGCGTAGTATTCACCTAACAAAAATGATTATTACAAAAAATGCTACAAAGACTAGTTATAACAGTAAGTAAATAATACATAGAACTAAACATAGAAATACAGAGTAAATAAATAAGGAAATAAATAAATTAATTAATTAATCAAACTAATAAATTAACCAATCAATCAATTAACCACCCAATTCACAAGTGCAAAATCTCAAACTGAGCAGAAAATCACCTTCCACAAAACAAATCCATAGTAACATTCTAAACATAGTTATACACTCTCATTGTGGATGGATCTAGGTGAATTGATATAACAGTAAACAGACATCTTATAACAGACACCTTTATACAAACAAATCACCTACATTATTGTGCAGTGAAAGGTATTGTATGTAACTAAGGTAGATATACTGCTTATGTAAGATCAATCTATGGTCTAGACAGATCTTTTTTCTGAAGGAATTGTTCAGCATAAATCAAACTATTAACAACCTGTCTCAGTTGGTTTTTTGGTGCCAGACAACAGACATTCTGAAGTTACCATTTTATTGCCTTTATCAAGTATGAGGTGAAAAAATAAACAAGTCATTGTAAATAGTTTTGCTGTAGACATTATATCACTGAGATAAAAATTAACGTAAAAGTTTGACATAATAACTTTGATCAAGATCATTCACATATAGCAATGAATATAATATAATATTAGAAGTGGAAATATTTTATTCAACCAAGACTCACTTTTTATTCAAATTCCAAAAAGATGCTTTCATTGGCTATAGAAGTCGCTTGGTAATGATAATTACCCATGAGTCTTTGCAAGTTTGCTCCAAACATTGGTAGAAGTACTACCATGCAAAAGATATTCTGCATGGGATGTGTAAATCTGCTTAGGCATTGTAAGTTGTTTTCAACCATCATTTGAAATTTATAAAATGTTTATAAATATTTTATATAAAAAAAAAATCATGCTTCATAGAACAAAAATTTCAGAGAGTTGTTTTTGAAAAAAAGAAGCCAGCTGTGATTCTCTCAATTCTGATTTAGCAAGTGATTGGCAAGGATTTCATAAATGCATTTAATAGCAGACCATCATCCTGTAACAACAGGTCAAAAAATAAATAAAAAAGCTCTCGGCAGTGGGAAGCGCTACAGCGAGACTGGCGTAGGCGGTCGGGGTCAGAGTAGACGGCCAATTTGGGCTTGTAGCAAGCCATATGGCCGCCGGACGGCTCTCAACGAAACCCCTGGATTACTGTCTATGAGATAAGTAATTGCTGTAACCACCTGTTGCAGGTCAAATCCATCTGGTTTAAGTGTAGATTTTCAACACTCTAGTCACTGATGCGTATATTATACGTTTACTGCTGACTATTTTAATTTCATAAACTGTATATTTCTCTTGAATCTTTTGAGAATCACAATGACTTTTGTTAAATTTACTTGTTGCAAATTGCCTCAAATTATCTGGCTGTCAGCATTATATAAATTAATTTTGGTTAATGTGTTAATGGATTACAGTACAGTAGCTATATATAAAGTGATATGCCTAATTTTATGATACCTATTAGCGTATCTCATTTTCCACTGTGATTAAGTTGTTAGGTGATTTGAATCAACATGACTCAAACTCGTTGAAAACAAATTGAATATTTTACATTAGGGATAGTACAGGTTCGCTATATGATATACACACAGACTTCATATAACTGTAGCTGTATCCATCCACAAAAGTTGACTGATCTAAATGTTGAACAGACAAGACTAGACATGTGGATGTAACTCATTGGATTAAATGTAGTCAAGTAACAGCATGGGGAAACCCACTGTAAGTCATGCTGCTAAGAAAGTATAGAATGTGTGTGGTGTTTTTATTAAACAAACTGAGAGGAAAAACATAACAGAGGGTTGATATTGAAAATAAATGTTGTCTGCTCATTAGACATGTTGAGAATAAAATTGTCTTAATAAGTATTTTTTCACAAAAAAAAGACCATTCTTGATTTATACTTAAGAACAACTTGCAATTAGAAATTTTAAAAAGGATTTTTACTGAGTCTTAATTTTAATATCAATTAAAGAGTAAAAGTTTTTATTTATTTTGATAATTCAATATTAAAGCTAAATTCTATCTGGCTACATGACTTGGGACACTAGCCATTATTTTGACCTCTGATCGCCATTATAATATCAATATTCTGACAAACATTTACTGCAGAACTGGAGCCATGGATGTCACAATGACACTACAAAGAATGTTCACATATGAACACTGCAGTATATGATAATATACACCAAGGTATCACTGTGTGGTATGTATAGCAATCAGCTGTAGCACCACAGGCTAGGATAATGCTATATTTTCAGGGTTAATCCTACTCGCACCTGATACTACTTATTCGTACAATGTCTACACAGTACTCGCCAAACAAATAAAATATAACTGTGCGTGTTGCAACCAACAATAGCAACAGCAGCAGCCCACACACACTAGATGATTTACACACAACATTTCTTATATAAAATGTAGAGCTAATTATCATTAATAAATTCAAAAAGGGTGGGGGACACATTACTTCACAAAACATTTGAAAATAAATTAAATGTGTAAACCCGATTTTTGGTTTTCGGAGAAAATAAAATCCTGTTAAAATATAGTAATCCATATTATTACATTTAAACAAGAATAATAAGCTATGTTGTTCAGAATGTCTTTTGCTATCATATGTTAAGCCTATTCCTGTTGTTATCAAATTTTATGTCAAAAGAAATCAAGCTATAAAGACACATCAATATTTACATTTTACTGCAAATTCCAACAATTAATTTATTATTCAACATGTATGTCAAGCTAAATGTCAATTTAATATATCAATCCTATCATATGTTGTTTCTATTGATATTTTTAAATGTAGGAAAACAATGGCACAGGTATCATGGGGAATATAATATTGTGTACATTAGGTAGTACACAATGACTGTTGTGTTGCCAGGTATTGGAACAAAATGTACACGACCATACACTGGAAAATAATGTGAATGGCATGCACGTTAGTGAATTCTATAAAGAAAAATTGCCATGTTAAATATTTTTAGGGGGTGCTGCAGACAAACAAGATTGTTTGTGCCATCCTCACCACCTGTTTAATGTATAATCTTCAAAAAATACTTTAGTCTTTTCACCCCTCCCCAAACAAAATTTAACATGTACCATGGAAATGATGAATTAGCTAGGGGCATGCAATAACCTCACCTTGGTATATAGGTGCATACAACAACAGAATAATCTCAACACCTAGCTTGCAGTGAGAGAAATCTATTAAATTTGATGGTGCAACACACAATCAGTGGACATGTACAATGACTTTATATCCTTGACGGCAAATGTTGTCAGGTGTAATCAAGTGTGTTTGTTGTGTTCTGTCATTCTATAGCATTGCCTTACAATGACTGTCTCATCATGGTAGGTACCTAAAGCTGTAGTACTAGTAGCTCTATCTCTATACCAGATAAGACAGTACATGTTCATTATCTCACACCCTACACACCACAATAGAATGACATTCACGCCAAATACTGGAGATGTGCAACCTGTGGTGAACTCAGCTGATTAATAACAACAACAAGAGTTGAGTGTTTACCTTCTACTACGAGCGGCAAAATTCCGGTCTTCCTTTAGACGATTCAAAATGCTCCCACGTAATGAGTACGCGCTCATAGCAGCGTGCGACGACAACCCGTCACCTAGGCGCCATATCTTTTTAGTGGAGGCTGGTTTGAGGGTGAAGCTGTACGACATGAGTACACGCTGAGTGTGTGATTTGCACTATTGTAAACTGATTACAAATCCAGACATGCATTTCTTTAACAGCGCAGCATGAAATCAACCTCAGCTCATTTAAATAACAATAAGCATTTCCCAATGCTGTTAATCATTCAAGTTTCTCGGTGTTCGACAATGAAATAGGAATCACTGTGATATACACCAGTTTGTTAGGCCCCTCTAGCCATCAAATCATTGGAACATTATTGGTATTTATGTTGGCATACTGACAATGTACTCAGCTGAAGCAGGGTAAATAGAAATCTGCGAATTACAAGATAATGCAAAGTAATAAAAATAACATGGCCTCATATTAGGTAGATACTGGTATAAACAGCAATGAATGCTTTTACAGTGATTACAATAAAATACCATCGCTATATATGCAAACCTGAAGGTTAAGTAAAGTGATATACTATATATTGACAATGCAACAGACGTCAGCCAAAGTTGCTACTCATTGTCATTCTTATTTAAACCTGCTCTTGAACTTTTATCTTGGGAAGTAACAGAAATGTGAGATAAACAGATATACCTAATTCAGAGATACCTAATTGTATATATCGTTCTTGTTGAACTCTTCTGTGTTCAAAGCTCAAATGAGAAAATGAGGTGAATGATTTTGAAACTTTTAAATAAATAATAACAAAAATAATTTTAAACAGTTTTAAAATGAAAAAATAGCATGCCCACATAGAATTTGAAAAAATTGAAAATTGGCTATTGTCTATGTGATCCAAATATTAACAAAGATTTTGTTGAAAAATACAAAGTTGCCACTGGCTGGGGGAAAAAATGTGACATTGGTAAGGTTAAATTAAAATTCACCCAGGTAACACAAGTAACTAAGGGAGGTAATATTAAAGACATGAGTGACAAGGATAGGCAATATTTACCTTTTTCCCTTCTTCTTCTTCTTTAAAAAATATATTTTTTTTTATTGACATTTTTATATGGAAGTTAATAAAATGTAGATAACAGATATGTACTTAAATAAATATTAAAATAAATATTTTAATGTACAAACTATAACAGAATATAAATTAAGTATACCCATGGTCAATATATTATAGTAAGTTAATAGTATTATACTAAATTTTATGTATCTATATCTTGAAATAAACTAATAAAATTAAATGATACTAAATAAAATCCTCTAAATAGGGTTTGCCAAATTGTTATTAAAGTCAGTATTTCCCAGTCGGATTCTGGCCTGAAATAGATATTATAAATCCTATCATTTGCCAATTGACAAAAATCGACAAACTGGAAAGTGGGTTAAAATAGACGTGATTACAATTCTCCATATAGGTACTAGTGCTTTATATTTTCATTTTTTGTTTTGTTGTCTACATATTACAATGTATTGTTATTAACTGAGAAAAAATTCAATTAATATTATTGTTATCATAATTTTATATAATTTTGTATTATTAACTGAAAATTGCAACAAAATGCTGTTAACGTAATTCTATATTCTATAAATGTCTGACATTTTATATTATTCTATAATGATACAATATATTCTATTTTAAATTTATGGAATAATGATCTATTACATTCTACATAATTCTAGGCTAGTATAATTTTGTTGAATAATGACAACTTTTGATAAACTGCCATTTTATAAAATCTGTTTCCAATACAATAATAATAGCTGAATAAAGGTTCAAAGGTCATTTTATATACATTTTGTATTAATTTAATTTTCACAAGTAGACAGGTGTTATAAGCAGCCATTGCAAGGGTGTTTCCTTCTTATTCAAGTCTCACACTAAATATAGTCTGCCATTTCCTTCGACTACCAAAGCACATGCACTGTTTACAGTTGCCCGGCAACAGTGACCTTTCTAGGTTGACCTGAGGTCACATAGCATATTCATCATCAGTAAGCAGGCATGACAAATATCATAAAACACCGCTCCTTCGTCAGCACCAGGTAACTTATCAATTTTGTGTAATGTGATTGCGCTCAAATTTTAAATTGGTAAAAGCTGCTAGAACGGATAAATATAAAATATAGGAAATGGTAGTGGGCAGCGTAATAGCCAGAAAATAGAAAGTGCCTGTCTAAAATTTTTTTTATTGAAATGAAAAATAGCAGTTTTAGCCATAGACTTTTTTTCTATTTTTTGTTGATTATTTAGCAATATTTTGTAACTTACAGATAATTTTCAATGAATATTAGACAGGTTTGTAAAGATTTTGCCTGTCAAATGAATTTTTTTACCTGTCTAAAATGTGTAGTGCATGTCTAAAATAGTTCTTGGTAATTATTCAGTTATTTAGGATTGCAATTAACATTAGAGACACCTTCATGAGGTCATTACGAGGATACCTCAAAATATGCATGAAGTCAGTACAGTGAGAGTATCAACTGACACGCAGATCGATGTGACAGAGTACTGTCTGAGTGCATACTTTGAGGTATCCTCATAATAACCTTATTAATATACATCTTTTCCTTCCAAGGATACATCATGGAAATGCCGAAATCCAAAAAATTTAGAACAGAATCAGCGAACTTTGTGTGGAGTCCAGTCAAACCCTGGTGGCAGCCATGCATAATCATTCCATATTTGGAATTCACATTTCCTAATATGGTAGGATGAAAATACCCTGTAAAATACCGCAAAATTACAGAGCGCTGTAATTTATGGCGCTACGTTGACAGATGTATAATAATATATGTTATCAAATATGCCTATAGCTTCCATTCAATTTTGTCAGATAAGAAATACAGTTTTTCTTTGGTGGGATGTGTGTCACATTTGTTTTAGGGCTCAACTTTTTTTATCCAGTAAACAACCGATCAAACTAATGTATAATCTATAATGTGATATCTATAGTTATTTCACCTTATAATGTGATGGGTTCTTCTGTTAGAGAAAACTATAATCTTATAATCTTGGGGCAATGACAGTGATGATTATAATCTTAGGTCAATAATTATGATGATTATAATCTTAGGTCAATAATTATGATGATTATAATCTTAGGTCAATGATTATGATGATTATAATCTTAGGTCAATAATTATGATGATTATAATCTTAGGTCAATTATTATGATGATTATAAATCTTGGGTAAATTATTGCGATGAGTAGAATTTTGGGCCAATGATCATGATGATTATAATCTTAGGTCAATGATTATGATGATTATGATCTTGGGTCAATAATTATGATGATTATAATCTTAGGTCAATGATTATGATGATTATAATCTTAGGTCAATAATTATGATGATTATAATCTTAGGTCAATGATTATGATGATTATAATCTTGGGTCAATGATCATGATGATAATAATTTTGGGTCAATGATTGTGATGATTATAATCTGTATTGCAACATCTCAGATACAGTATTTTGGACCAGTGAAAATTTTACTAGGCCCTACAAACATGGGATTTCAAAAGAATGTCTTAATTCATCAAATGGTAAAAATCCCTAGCAGCAAAATTGAACAGTTTATAGTATTTTCCAAGGGAGGCTCTTTGGCTGACTCCCGCCTCAAGTGTTATGGCGTACCAAGCCACGAGAGGCCGGTAACTAGTAAAGGTTCTGGCATCTTGAAAAGTCAATCATGGTCTCATCCTTTGTTCTATTTACCATGATTACATGATGTCAGCGAATATATAACTGGGACCAACGAAGAGAGGTTCCAAGCCCACTGAGTCATGGCTTGGTTACAAAGAGCGCCCTCAGTCCTAATAAATCATTTCTTCTCCACTATGAAATCATTATTTATAGATGATGATAAATAATCTTATTTTTTTAACCAAGTCCCTGAAGTCAGCAAAAGCATGTTTATTCTTATCAATACAAATTTATAAAGAGAGTTCATTTGAAGTCTGTTTTATACAAATTCAAATAAAACAATTGGATTGGCTAGGAGCAGGCGCCACCCTCCATTCGGTGAGGTGCATCAATCAGACACAAATTAGAAAAATCAACGTCACTACACAATTCTGTGTAAATGTCACTTGAGTTCATAAATATGTAAGTGTATAAATAATTTATAACGTACATAATTTCACAAGTGACAGATTTTTTTGTGAGTGAGGGAAAATAGCAAAATTTGAAAGCATTGCATTTATCTTGTTAATGCCATCAAATTATAAAAATTTCTAGTAGTGAAGAACTAGAGTAGTTACATATCGATTGAATTAATATGTAAATTGTGTTTGCATAGGACCATGTAGAAATATTGGCAGTAGCCAAAGTACATTTCACTATTAATGTAATGCAGAAATAATACATACACACCAAACTATATATGTTACTGTAAAACCAGTTATTTTCAATGACATTTAATTTCGCAATTTTGATGTTTTGAGCATATTCACTGTCTTTTAATTTCATGAATTTGTCAGTTTTATTGTTATTTTACATATTCACATGGATTTAAGTTAGTGGATTTTACTATTCAGTGAAAATAGCGGAATTAAAACCCAGTGAATAATTAATGCATTTACAGTACAATTTTGCAGGATTACTGCATATAATAAATATATTGAATACAATATTGAGCAAAACTGTTAGAAGAACACAGCTATAATGGAGAATTCTAGTCTAGCCATGGTGGTGGCTAGATTATTTTTCCCAGACAATTGTTAAAACAATTACTATTGCCAATTTGTTTAGCCAGATTGCAAACAAGAAGATGATCTTCGTGTTTCAATTAAGAGAAATCACAAATGTTGCAATTGAACTACTATAATGTAACATATTTTTTATATTAGCAATAAGTTTTTCTTGTGCTTATCTTATATTTTTGCCGATGATGACCATGGTATTGACCATCTTATTTTCAATTTGATAGTGATGATGTTTTCTGACCTATGATTGTGATTACTGATCATATTAAAAAGTGACAGTCTGATGGATTTGAGAGAAATTCACAGAACTCATCAGAATACGTTTTGTTTCCATTTTCAATTACTTTGTTTTTATTGTTCATCTATAGAGGGCGGTGTTTAATTTGCTTCAATTTTTTGGGACACACTAATTAAAAACTTTTCAAAGTGAATTTTTTAAATTTCTTTATTCAATATAGGGAAGTTATAAATTTATAAAAAAGCTGCTTTCCTGTGAGGCCCTGTAAAATAAAACTCACATACAGAAAATGTGTTACAAAATAGTATACAAATTAAGTTAAGAATAAAAACAAAATATACCCATATTCACATATAAAGAGGCAATATATTTTTTTTTAAATTGCATTTTAAAATTTGTTAAATTACAAATACTCTGGTAGGACATTCTATAGTTTAGCACTTTGACATTTAAAAGCCTTTTTCATTTATTGAATATATTTTTGACGTTGAAATGCAGAAGCTATCAGTAGTAGCTTACATAGTATATAGCTATGTGACACAAATTTCAAAATTTAAATAATATTTTATAGCATACTTAATTAAATTAATATAATGTATATACAAATAACTATTTTTAGTTAACAATATCTATATGTTTAATTGACCATAACTAAAAGTGATTTCTTTCATGGAATTAAATTATTTTTTTTTAAGAAAGAAAATTATAATAATAGACAATAGAATTAAAATAAACGAGCCAGGAGATATAAATAGAAAATGCATAATTAGTTTACAATTTTAAGAGACAGTCTGAAGTCACGAGAAAGTACCTCATTAGATTCCCCTATCTACAATACAGTTTCATCAATTACTGTCAGTGCATTTTAGATATCTATCTTTAAATGACATAAAAATCAGACAGTATTTTATTTTTAAATCATACATGTAGCATAAAAAGCAATATAATTAGCCAGTCCATTAAAAGATGTATCTGCACTCATATTGCAATCTTTCTCATATATGGAATGAACTACGTCACCAACATTAAACACATTACAAAGTATTGACGTCATATTCAAACACTTTTCTTTGTTAACAGTGGATGCATTATAAGCGAGTGATGGAAATAGAATTCCATCACTAAACAGGAACGTTTACACATCGCAAAATTTTAAAATGTTTTTCATTGGTATATTTGACTGTTATCTTTTATTAAAGTAGTGCTGAAAACGAAAAGAAGAAAATATCTATAATACTAACGTTATCCATAAGTACCACAAAGTATGCATAAAAGCAGTATGGAATGCCATCGACCTCTGCTATACATTGGTTGGTACAGTTGACATGCACATATTACTTTATGGTACATGTATTATCATAATGTAATTATATATAATCCCAAGACAACATAGGTTAACATCATAGTTTTGTATCAATCTTACCAACATACCAAGTACACTGTTTTGTAATTCTTACCGATTGTGATATTTGCCACAATTTGACAGATACTGTGAAATACTTTATTTTCGCTGGAATTTATTTTCGCTGAAAAGACTTTTTGGGTGTTTTGCATAGAATTTATTTTCACTGATTTTTGATGGGTTTAATGTAAAATATAGGAAAAAAGGTATATTCGCTGGATTTTATTTTCACTGAATCATTCCTTCAGCGAAAATAGCGAAAATTAATTCCAAGCGAAAATAAAGTATTCTACAGTACTTTATAATCTCAAACGGTTTGGATTTGGATTGGTGAGTACGTATTATGCATAGACAGATAGAGGAAGCAATTGCCCAATCCGAAAACATGATCTTATATCAACACACTATCAGAATACTGATGATCAGCCCTAACAAAGATTATGCAAGATGAATGCTTCAGTGAATTTTAATGAACTAGTCATAGAATTCTAGTAACCATTGTCATCATCAACGTTTTGAGTGGGATCAGATGTAAAGAGTAGATAGCTTATAAAAGATAATTTCACTCCATATATTGGGACAGTTATGCAGTCAAAGTAGGCAGCCAGTCATGCTAAGTTGACAGCTATGTACCAAAATTAAATAGCACAACAACAAGGTAATTTTCTTCATATTTTGATTATTACAGGTTCGTACCATTAGGCTACAGCAAATCAAATAACAAATTAGAGCCACTGTTCTGGAACCAAAAGTTCGAAATGTCATGGAAAAAAACATTTAGTTTTTTAATGAAAGAATTTTTCTGTGCTTAAAAATTTGGTTCAGTGATAACATCAGGTGTTATTGATATCCTAATACTGTTTGAAAATTTCAAAAAAATTACATTTCATTATTTAAATGCCAGTGCTACAAAATGTATAACAATGGGAATGCCATGTAGCTTCAGTTCCTTCAAGGTGCATAAAAGAGAGTGCAAGAATTTATAAATTATTTTAAATTTCATAATAGCTATAGTTTTAAATATTTACAACCTATAATTGTTATAATCACAAAACTTATGAATTTCTGATTTTTATTCTGACATGATCAAACTCTTATGCATTTGAAAACTTATTAATGCCACCTTGTATTTTTTCAGAAATTATCAGTTTTCGTTTAGCCACAAGCTATTAGAATATTACTGAATGTTCTAATTCCAATCAGTTGCTTTTCTAAGAATAACTGCAACCAAGGGTTATAGTAGGAATATTGACAATTGACATTTTTCGTCCATTTTAAAAAACATGAAGTGCATGTCTGAAAGACAGGCAGTAGACAGATGGCTAAAAAACCTGCTACAGATTGCACTACAATCCATAATTGGGACTCAATCATTGGAACCATTTCAAGCAGACTAAGGTTATTCAAGGGCATATTTCATTAAGTTTATCATTATTCATAGCTCTATCAGAATTGTAATAAATTGTTATAGCTTGCAGCAAGGAAATCTCCCACTGTTACAAACTAAAGTAACATTCAACAAGATTAAACCAAGAATTTATAACAGCATGACTTGATTGGTCAAGTGACTTTTTAGTTTCAATCAATAATCGTCAATCACTATTTCATTGAGAAGGTATAAATTTCAAATTGCTGCTACAGTAGTAGTATTAAAATCCTTTTTTTTTCAACTGATATCAGATTTTGCAGCAATTTCTAAACTGTTATGGAAAAGTTCGAATTATCCCCAAACGGATAAAATAATAGGTGAAATCATCTCTGATTTGATCAATTTGTGTGTTCAGAAAGCTGAAACTGTCAGAGAAATATTATTCATGAGTAAACCAAAAAAGGTATTTGTAACCTTGGCAACTCTCATTTTATGATATTTTTAATAAATTGCGGTAATATTCAAGCTTTGAACTAATACATAGCAGCATCGGATAAAAACCATTGAATACATACATGCATTATATACATGCATTCTATATTCTGACTTATTACTTGAAAATAGAGCAGTGATTACAAGGAAATTTTCTTTGTTAATATGTGTGTGCGATGTCTTTGAGAATTCATTTGATTCCTAATATGTTTTAAATGAATGGCACTCTACCGGACTACTTAACTGTTCATGACAGGCAGGCAGTATATTTGGGGTTACATATTACCTATTGCAAAACTATCAGCATTTTAGCTGGCAATTAAGTCTAAATTGGGTGCAATAAATGGAAAGCATGCAATAAAACAAAAATAATTTGAATGGATTGTTTGTGTGGGCAGTTTTATTGCTAGACTGAATACTTTGATGATGTTTGATGTCACCTTTGACCTTAGGTTGTCAATCAACTGATGTACTGCCAAGATTTGTTATGTACAGTACTTTAGTGTACTTACATATAGGCCGTTGTAGTGTGACGTCATGTGACGTTATGTGATTACATTCTTGCTAACCAGCATGCGAATGTAAGATAACAAATATGCCTCACTGATTATCACCCAATCGGAATCTGCAGTTGTTTTATTGATAGACCAATACATGTATGTTAAAGCGGGAGGGTCTCCACCTGTGCACGCGCGGGAATTGAGGCCCAAGGGACGATAACAACACAAAGGCTCATGGGTAGATTCTTGTTTGTAAAAAACGACATACTATGGCCATCTAACTAAAGCACCACTTTATTATATTCGGGTGTGACTGGTCCCTACCAACCAGTCACATCGCTTTAATACGTATGCGCAAAACATCAACATATCTGACTGTAGTATACAAAATGTATAGTCAAATTTCTGCACAGTACTAGTAGCCAAAATAGTTTTTCCAACTGAAATGTTTGTGCAATTATTTTAATATTTTCAGAGTTAATTTTAGTGTTAACAAACAGACAGAATATGTTATTGTTTGTGAATTTTGGTCAGACTTTTCAAATTTCAATCAAAATTTTGTATAGAAAAAAGCAGATTTTGAACAGATGACAATGACTTTGGCAGTGAAAAGGATACAGAAATTAGCATTTATAAATAGGTGAGTGTTGGTGATTAATTGCCCATTGTCCAAAATGAACAATGAAATTGCGGAAAAATACATAAAATGGTCCAAAATTGTGTACAAAGATGTACAGATATCCAAAGATGGGAATATGCTTGTTTGCATGAATGCAGAGTAAGGTGAAAACGCCAGTGTTAAACTCTATTGCATGCATCATTAGGAATGCACAAGTAATTTACATGTAAAGTACATTGGGACTGCTCAATTGATGGCAACTGTAAGCAGGTGGTGTATTACATGTGTCAGGTAGGTACTGACATGAGCATGATAATAATCTTGCTTAGGCTGCCTATAACTTATAATTTACGATATTGATCAGTACAATGATGCAAGTCTGTTTTATAATATTACCACACATTAAATTCAATACAAGCACATTTGCTGTCAGGGCAACAGAAGACCACACAACCTAGCAGACAAATAAAACTTGGCTTCACAAAGAAACATCTATTTCCTTGCATTCACTATATGATATCAGAAATACGATACTGCATCATTTTTTACAATAAAACCTGTCTAAAATTACATGTAAAAGACATCTCTGTAAAAGTCTATTTGAACAGAATTGAGCTTAGACAACTCAGTTTACTCTTTGCACTGGACTTTAGTTCAGTTTTCAAAGATTTGAACATGAATGATAAAGAAAAAGTTACGACCTTGCAAAAAAAATTGCATTAGCATATCTACGGTACATGCCAATAGACAGTAATAGTAAAATATTAAAATAATTGATATAATTTTGACATTCACCTGTATATATCATTTATTATAGAGTATTCTATACACTACACTACAAAGCCAGTCAGCATGCAGCAACACAGCAAGAGTGGGATACATGCAAGTCATATGGGAGAGTAATGAAACAGTGTGAAAAGAAAATTGCCAATTCAAGTGATAAGAATAATGCTGAAGAAATGTGCAGCTATAATCTCTTCAGCTGTCTGCCAGTAATTGGGAGTCCTACTAGTGATCATTAATACTGTCTGAAACCATACAAAATGTGGTGGATTCAGTGAGTCTCAATATAAATTTGTCTTCATATTATAAATTCCCATACTTTTTTGGCTGAAACTTACATTTTGAATGATTGATCGCCACATCTCAAACCAGACAACATGTTTATGTAAAGCTATTTTTGATTATTTGTTAGCATTTGGACTAGAAGAACTATTTTCTTCCTATATTACAGTATGATATAGCGGTAGTAATTGTAATTTGACAATAGTGTACAGTGCTAACATGATAGTGTGTATCATAGAAAAGTTGAGTGAGTGATACAGGAAAGGGTATTTAAGTACTAATGGATTTAAATCACAGGATTAACAAATGGGATTAAAATCATATAGGAAGTCAACTAGATTATCTTAATTATCTATAATGGTTTGTTCTACACATATTTTACAGTATAACCTAAAACTTGGTCCATGTAGATGCTATCTTGAGACTGACCATAATAGTGTCAGGATTCAAAATTATCAGTAGACAAAGCCCCTACTTTCAACAATTTTAACAGAGTTCTGCCACTACCATTAAAACATCAACCCTTTTCTTTTTAGTCTGAAGAAAAAAACGACAAGCACTGTTTTTTTAAAATGATAAAATTCCTGAAATATTCTGTCACAATTTGATCTAAATATAGGTATATATTGTTTTACGATTGCCCTACCTAAGGCTACTATGTTACAATTGCCACAGGACTACCAGCTTTCAAAACTGGTGGCCAAGCATGCTTTTGAACCCTGAGCACCAACTGAAAAAATTGCATATTATTTCTAAGGTGTATTTAATTAAGTACCGATACTACAAGAATAATACATGGCAGAGTGCAAACTATATATATAAAGGATTCCCATTGAACTAGTACTATCTATATTAAGCAACTACGGTAGATAACATAGTGTAGGAAAAGTTGGGGATTAGGTAAATCTGTAAACTATCACAGGATGAGTATTGGATAAGCAGTATTGGTTGGTTGTTTCATGCGAACATTAACGCAGCACATAGGGATACTTACCATCTAGAAGCTGGCCTGGAAGGATTTATCCCATATTGGCTAGAGATAGCATGGAAAAAGTCAAGAGAGAACAGAGTATTAAATGATAACTAAATTGTTAAGAGATTAGATAAATAGTGTGCATAAAGAATACAGCTATATTTACCCATGATGCATTGCGACAAACAGGATGCGGCACTGAAATGACCTAAGTCTTCAAATGGCTCCCGTCTGCCAAACCAATGTGTTCGAAATTGCATATATAATTACATGCAAATTCTGTCATATTCACATAACTTTTTTCGATGAAAACAACTCATACAACGAAGTAAAGAACAGAATTGTATGAAAAATATTTAAATTATGAATTGTGTTGAAAAAAACATTTCTTAATATTACATCACATGAGCACTATATCATCAAATTGGGATGGGGGATGATACATTATTCAAACATAACTGTATAATACCTGCACCCATCACGAATTTTGATCTAAATAATTCACTTCTAATGTCTTTTGTTGTTTACATTGCAAGGTTAATTATGTTGTTTTTAATGGCTGATACATACTAAAGATTCTCTTAATTGAAACTAGTAAATATAGAAATATACTATTTAATACTAAAATATATAGGCATGATTATTATTGAAATAATGCTTATATCACTTGAGATTACAAAAGTATTAATCGTGACAAACCACCAAATGTTCTTAACCTTTTCACCACCAGACTTTCTCTCCCAAATTTGTTTGCTCTTTTTCTTATATTCTTAAATATTTCTGGAAATGAACGCTAATTTTGGAGCCAACAAGCTAAATTTAAGTCAATTTTCAGTTTTTACTCAAAAAAATTTGGCTATTTTTGTCTCAATCTTCTGAAGGAAAGTGCAGACTATAAACAGGACTAATTTGTGAATTTGTGATTAAAAGAGGGAACTGGTGTTGAAAAGGCTAAATACACTCCAGCAAGTATATTTGACACCAATGGTGGTTATAAACTGTCAAAATTGGTTCAGTTTGTGAGTGGCAACATCTTGTATGAAATAAATGTCATCTTTTTTACAGAAATAAGAGTATTTATAAATATAAACTAATTTTACTTTGGGGCATAGTGGTGATGGTAATAAACAGGCATGTTAACTACAACCAACAAAACCTCAGTCTTCTATGCCAAAATACCCAGCTGTCCAGCTAGCACAGGTTACACATTTAACTGATAGCTACAATTTCTGAAACATATTGCTCTTTACGAGTAATTTGAACAGTTCTATAAGGTTTAATTTCCTATACCTTCACATTAAGAGTTTCCTCAAATAAAGTACCAATACAGATATTTTGTTCAGAATCTGAGTCAGACAGACATGATTGAAATAAATCTGTATCTTTAGCTGAAAGTTAACAATTGTTCACTTTGTGCTAAGACCCCAAAAATAAATGTCCTGTAATTTGTTTTTGGTCAGTGTATAAATAAATTCAAAAAGGGACCCTTGCAACAATTTTGGAAGACCTCAGGACCAGAAATCTTTTTTTTTAAGCCTTAGTATAACACTGTTCACAATAACTTCTTAAAATGTCTTGCTACCTGTCATTTTAGAATTAAAAATATAATTTTAATATTTCAGAACACAAACCAATTTAATAGTTGATTAAAGCAATTGGCAGTGTGCTGTTTTTAAATGTTTTTTAATATATATCCTAAACTTGCACTGGAATATCAAAAATTTCAAGCAACTAGAAACATTAATTTGAATATTTCAGCAATAAACTAGGCTGTTAAACTTCATGACGATATACGTAGCAGGTTTAATTTCAACACAACAATGAATTGATCATTTCAATTAGTATCCATTGTGAATGTGTCAAAAATACTGAACTGTGAATAAAGCATTGATTGGTGAACGAGACAATTGGTCATCATCACTATCATCATCAAATCCACACAAGGAAGCAAACATGATTGTCACGACGTTTCATAATTGCTCAAGATCGCAATGTCATTTTGACAGCACTAGGCTACAAAAGCTAGAACAGATCATTGACAGATTACCAGAGATAGAGAAAGCAATATAAACTAATGGAATGCCTACACAAATGATGGATGTTTTATATTATTCACCAGAAAAGTACAATTTTGACAAAAAATTTCCAACTTTCGCAGTTTTTCTGCCAGACACACAACTACATGTGTTCCAGTCAAAAAAAAAAGGACATTCCAATCAATATATATTTTAACAATTATTATGCATTTCTCTCTACTGCACCATATTGGATGAGGAGAAGGGTCTTTGCCAAGATAATGCGCAAGGCGAAGGCAGACTCACTAGCGTATCAAGACCCTACTCCAAATCTAATATGACCATGTGAGCAATTCATTATTTTTGTTATAAATCACCACCATCAGAATTATACAAATTTAGTTAAATTTTGTTGAAATAAATTTACTTGCGAATGGAGGTTTCCATTATCATATGATAATAAAAAGCTATGACGTCATAAAAAACCTTCAACTTTGATAGTAGTGATGTATAACAGTCAGTGTGCTTGTGCTGAAACCTGAACATTGATTTAATATATTAGACCATACCAAATTTTCTTTTTTAAAACTGTCTCAACTAATATTAGTCACAGATGTATTAAAGTGAATTCACAAGACTTAAGTCTTACCACTATATACATGTATGTATACTAGTACTGTACATGTTAAATTAGTAGCATTATTAAGGTGTATCTATGGTTAAAATGTACAATAAATGAAATGTTTGGTTTATACACACTATTATTTAGAGATGCACTACTAATAGAGCTACAATATACCCATCAAGTTTGAACAAAATCTATCTCAGAAAATCTAATAAACAGTTGTCATCTGAATTGGAATTAATAATCAGCAGCTGAGAACATGTCACTTTATTCAAGCAATTTGGGTTAATCATAGGCTGAGTGTCTGCTTATGCACCTGGGGTATGTTATCCCCTGGATTAACAAATACGTCATGTAAGGAATTGGACATACATGATGATGTGACTGTGTTAAACATTTGTATTTTCCTGCAGCTGTACTTTACTCTAGTTATCACTCTGTTTCTAATCCATCATTAGTAAATGCATTCTATTACTGTAAAGTAATTTATTTTCACTTGAAATTTATTTATTGCTAGTTTTGCTGAAGGAATGAAACAAAAATAAAATCTATTGAAAATATCTTTTTTAATATTTTTCATACAACTCAGCAGAATCATGGAAAATAAATTGTATACATACAACAAATCGGCCAATATGTTTTTTCAGCAAAAATTAATTCTACAAATTTCACAGCAGTTAATTTGTATTGCTTTCACTATTGTTTGTGTCATTTACACTATCAATCAGTCTTTTGTTTTCCATTGTAATATATTTTATTTAACTCTCTGTCATTAGTAAATTTAAATTTATTTTCAAAATTATTCAAAATGATTTAGTAAAAATTACATTTTGATTTAGAAGATGGGAATATTTATTGTTTTGTGTTCTCAATTATCACATTCTAATGCTATAAGGTTCCATATATAAAATTAACGACAAGTTTTACACAAAGTTACCCCATTATTAAGCTGTAAGATTTAGGGACTATAACAATACTGCAGTATCACCACATCACTGTGGTAGGGGATACTGTGACAAGCGGATGTACCAACAAAGTGAGTAATTCAACACTTCACAGATGTCAGGATTACAGCAAGAATAATGTAATTTATTATTTAGTTAGTTAGTTAATATTGGTAAAGAGCTGCTGCTCTATGTGTATAAAGGGAAGATGGCAACCAGATTTCAGTATCACACTCCATGGTGATTTTTCTGGTCAGAGTTTGATATTTTCGATAATCAGAATGCATAAAGTACTTTTTTTGTTGTTGCATACAACCATGATTATTTATATCACTATTAATTTACTAGTTGGGCAAGGTTGGAGCACAGTTTTTGTCTAAAAATTGAGGAGAAGGCAAGTTTTAAACAGCCGTGAAGGTTTTCCCAATGACTGTCAATCAAAGGTTTATTCAAAACAAGTGTTAATTCAAACTATTAGTGACAATACCTTCTTTCATGGCAGACAATGGTGAAATGTTGTTAGCACATAGGCAACACCCCTGATAACATTTATATACATAGTGAATGATGGGTGGGCCATTCAAACTACATTTCCCGTGATGCAGCGGTGAAACCGAAATTACAAACTTGGCAACCCAGCTCAGAATTCTGGTAATGATATATGCTATCAAAAGAATATGGTATCATAGTAGTCATTAGAGTTATAGTAAGAAAATGAAAAACGTCTATCTAAAAACTAAAATGAAAGATTGTAGTCACTATTGCCTGTAGCAGCAGATAGCAGTCTATTTTTTTTGAATAATAAAGGTTATTTTTGTAATTACAGGACATTTTCAATCAAAATTGTACAGGTTTGTTGAAATTTAGCTTATTAAATGAATTTTTTACCTGTCTAAAATGTGGAGTGCCTGTCTAAGCTAAATCAACAGGTAGCTGGCTAAAAGCCTGGTGGGCCTTGGAAAAGCTATTAAATATTAAATACTTATAGACACATTTCATGCAGACACATAAAGGATGTAACTACAAAATGTATTTTTAACTACCGGTATATGAAAGGCTGCATTTTGGTCCACTGGGATGAAAATGATGCTACTGCTAATTACATCAAGCACTACAGTGTACATCAAAGCAGGCGAGTCGTCGCCTGCGCATGCGTAAGAAGGCCATAGCATGTCATTATTGACAAGCAAGCATCTACCTATGAGCCTTGGCATTTTAGCGTGTGTTATCGTCGCTTGGGACTCAATTCCCGTGCGTGCACAGGTAACGACCTTCTCACTTTAAAGTGCTTCTGAATCACTAGTTTGTACTTCAATTCCATTCTGAACTCATTTATTTCTAAATTACATGCCCACCTTCGCAATCTCTGAGAATAAATATTTTCTACAACACATATCAACATTGATTGCATGGTTTAATAATAATGACAGCAATCATGAATATTTAATTTAAACTACAACTAGTTTGACCTTGGTCTGAGCTGGGGCAGGTGATGATGAGAAATAAAGAGGAAATAATACTATAATAATACTATTCATAAACAGTCTACGCTATAACCATCATTTATCAAGTTTGAAAAAAATTTATCCATGATTCTCAGAGAAAATACAGCAGATGGACAAATGGGTAAATGTAAATATGAAGAGAATGACGTTTAATACTCAATTTCAGTTTAATTTTCTTTAATTTGTTTATATCAACATACAGTGTAGTCGTGATAAGGTTCAATTTTTACCTCTCATTAGAAGGCAATTTTAAAGCTATAAGTCTTACAAGATTATAAGCAATTCCAAAGACCAGAAAGCTGCAGGACCTCAATCGCAAGTGTTCAGTGTTTTATAAACCAGTGACAAATGACTGGCTTATTCAATGTTTCCATTACTTTCTACATATTGTACATAATTAAAGAACATGCAAGATGGGCATATATGTTCAAACTTTTGACAAAAAAAAAATCTGACAAACAACATTTTTATTTTGTCTGGCCTAATCTGAACAAATCTAGGCAAATCAAATTGTACAAAGTGTGTTTCCAGTTAAAAACACAAATGAATTGATGTTTGAATAGGTATTAACACTTTCCAAAGAAATTCCACATGAAAATATTGTTGTCCAAAAATGTTTGTGCATTTACATGTGTAGCCCTTATTTATGAATGCAAGACAAATTCTTAGTGACAAAAATTTGGGTACTACATGCTTGTTACTGAGTAGTATTTTATTGGACTATGTGATATTGTTTTCATCGGTGTCACAGTGTGTAACAAGTTTTCTTATTTGATTGCCTTAAAATAAAAGTGGTTGTCAGGGACAACCAGACAACTTCCAGATTCAATCCATGGATAAAATTGTGTAAAATACATGAATTGTTTAATTATAGCAGTACGTTTGTTCACACCAAAATACTTAATTCATCCCTGCCCTATATATTATTTTAAATGATAGAATTTTCAAAATACAAATACATTGTAATGGCAATGGATCACTAGACCATATTGCTTTGTATATTTATTGACAACCATCTACAAGATGAATGTACTAAAAGATGCTTTGTAAATGTGAACTTGCTTTTAATTGTCGTTTTGAATTGATAATCGTTCACAATGTTAAGGTAAAACACTAATCAATATTATAATCTATATAATCCACAGGATTAAGTTTTTACACTCCTCCCTTCACCTAACTAGATGGTATATATATATATACTCGAGAAGGGGGGGGGGGTTCTCATTTTTTTTTCAAATCTACATCGTAAGTAGTTGTCAAGTTCAAAAATAGTGTAACACAGCAAAAATTCAGGTATATTATTTGAAATCATGACTGAAGTGTGACCTTCAGCTGTCAGACATAAGGCATATTAACTACTGTTACAGTTACCGTAATATTTTATGATTCAAAGCAAGTTGTATTGAAAAGAAAGACAATATAAAGGGATGAAAATAACAAAATTCATTTTTATGTTTGAAACATTTGTATTAGTATGGCATTTTATCAGAATTGTTATCAATGTGTTATTACATTATATGGTTTTTAATTCTGATTATACAAACTATCTGGTAACTTTTTAGACCTGTAATTTCCATGAAACGATATTACCCTAACCCTCCTGCCATTTGTGACAGCACTAATACACAAACTATTTCATCATGTTACTGTTACTTGTTTTCCAAGTATATATAAAATAATTTAATAAATAAATTAGAGTTACAATTATTTTCAACACTTATTAATTATTGATTCCATGCTTAATCTTAATACAATTAGAATGTCAGAAAAATAATCTTACTTCCTTTATGTTCAAAACTGTCATTTTTAGCACTACTGGTATTTTAAAATAATATTGGGATTATATTTATTATGAATTAATAATTAAATAATTGAAACTATTCACTGAAACAATAACACTGTACATTTTCTATGATGCTTTCATTAAAGAAGAGACAGCTTATCTTTTGCTTGGTGATATGGTCTGTAAAAAGTAGTATTTGGTTATTGACATAAATTTCTAATGTTACAACTTTACAAAATAATGTCACACATTTCTAATGAGACATTTTACTGTTATAATGAGAAGGTTCAGATTGAATTGAAGAGTATATTGTCATTTTATTTACCCTTTCATTATTATGAATTCAAGTCAAAACGAAAAAAGAAATTGAAAACAAAAACTGGGGTTATCTGGTAACTTTTTGAGAAAAGACTTCAAAATGTCATGAACAATTGACTGAAGTTTATTGGAGATGCTCTTCTAATAGAGCAAATACAGTACATATTTATTTAAATTTAATATCAACTTATCACCTGATTATGTTTATGGAGCTCATGTTCTTGGAATGACAGATATATATATAGCTACAATCCCAAGTGAGTTCTGAAGCGAAAAATTTGATCAATTTAACATGTCATGGATCATTTGGACTGCATGGACAGATGAAAACATTTGTCTTCTTTTGTTTTTTATGTTATGTTTTGTTTTTTTATGTTATGTTGTGAAATTGAATTTACTTTATTTTATTATATCGGTAATTATTTTTTTTTCTATCTAATACTCTTGTGCTCATCAGTAGCATACCTCCTCAACTGGCAATGTGTGACTTATAGGTACAAGTTGTCAAAGAAGTACTGAGAATGAACACACAATATTATCAACTCTTATTTCAATACTTAAATTAGTACACTATTCTTACAATGGTAAAAGAAATTACCACAACATCTCTATAGTAAGCACACTATACAACATTTAGATAAGCCTTAGTGTAGGGTACTGGTGTATTACACTTCAAGTGTAATAGTTTTGTCATAGAAATGTCATTTTTTAACTGCATATAAGGAACTAGGGGGTTTTGGTTAAGTTTCAGCATGGTTTGGGGTTTGAACCATATTGTTAATAATACAATTATTTACCAGCGTAATATTCAAAATGGCGACGTCTAACAAACTCCACACCCCTGTTGTACACGAATGCCCTACAAACCAATCTTTTGTCACTGTGAACTTGCCAGAATCATATCACCACAGAGACTCACCGACGCAAGTGAGAATGAAAATGCATTCTCACTTACGGTATGAAAGTGACAAAATTCTGGCAATCCTTCTCTATAGTAAAATTATCATGGTGATTCTGATCTATCCTCAGGCATTTTAGATGAAACTTTAGAAACCATTAGAAAAAAACAACTATTTAGTAAATGCTCAATTTACCGCAGACAGAGACATAGAGGAAAATTTCACTTTAATTCATGAATAGAACTGCACATGGAAAATCACGTTTGGAATAAAACATTTTTAACGCATCAAATAACAGCCATTCAAGCACTTTCGATCTATGACCACTGATGTGTTATTTATTTTAAATGCATACCTTTCTCATTCACATAGGCATAGAAAATATGCGTTGAATAAAAGATAAACTGTTAATGTGACCTCAGTTTTACCTGGGAATTGTTAAGTGCGTTTATGAAAACGGGATGTATTGATTTCCGTCGTATAAAATAGTGCTTATCAAACTGGGTTATTATTTGACATTGTAACTAAGTTACACTGAAATCATGCAAAAATAATACATTTAGCTGAATTTGAATACATGTACATGTATCTATGGTAGCGCAAAATGGCTCACAATTCACTGCCTTTCATATTGCTGAATGTTAAGCATTCACACCATTTTAATTTTATTTTGCTACGTAATTGCCTAGAAGTTCAAATATTTGAGATTTGATATATTGACACAGCAGTGAATCAGTGATAGAAATCTGACCATGTATGTATAAAATAGAATATGTTAAAAACGGAAATATCTATGAGAATTTTTTATAAGCTCAGATCGAACAAAAAATAAAATACTGTAATATTTCACACCAAATATGAGACATTGAATATAAATGATAAAATGATCTCAAGTGTCTTTTACATAGTTACCAGATTATCTGTATAATATGTGAGGCGGGGGCACGAAAGAATATAGCTTTTACTAAGGAGTTAATGCAGTGTACAATGTACATATGAAAACAGATAAGTTTTAAAGTATTTTGAAAGTGATGTCAAGTGCTCAATAATATATCCAACATTTCATTTATCATTTTTGATCAAAATTAAAATAGAATGAAATAATTACCATTCAGCAACAGCACTTCTCAATCTTCCAAGCGGTCTTCCCTTGATATACATTTTAATGCGTGGTTTCTCACCAGGTGAAATGTTTGGTGATGAGTGCGGCCTCTCCAGTCCGAGACTGGTATGCGGCCGAGAATCAGTTTTGTTGTTATCGTTATTGTTATTTGGATCAAACATTTGTTTACGCCTTTCCCGGTGGCGGGATGAGATACGATAGAGAACTGAGCTGGCCATGATGTCAGCAGTGGTCACAGTAGTTGCCATGATAGATCCAACAGTTGAATTCAGATATATTTCCCGCATTAAGCAGATCAAACGTGGATCTGAAATCAGTCACTGCAAACTCGCACAGAGCGAAAGGATTAATGCAGCATTCCTCTATTATAATCATGGTCAGCATTTAATGAGGACCTCAACAAAGTTCAAAGCTTCAGACAATAAACACCTTGCTCCCGTTCGCAGCTAATAAAAACGCTATTATCTAGAGTTCTTCTCTCAATGTACAGATACGAGTGAAAGTCTATGTGTACATCAATGAACACATAACAATACAATACAATGCATTGTGATATACATTACCCAGCAGACGAGGTTAACTTGTAAAACCTCATGTTGTAGTAAAAAATTTGACGACCGGCTTTTGAGAGTCCATGCGTTCTCAGTTGGGTGATCTTAACAACAGCACATGTCAGTCAACAGCGGTAAGCTCAGCTGCCTCACACAGGTGTTCCTCAATATGTATTCGCAACTACATCTCTGAAGAATCACAGCGTTTACAGTAATTAATTAAGTCATTCACCGAATAAAACAACAGTTTGGCTGCATTTACAATTCAACTACACACACTCTCTGTACGGATGCCCCAGTAACAGCGTAGTGTAAACAAGCCAGCTGATGGTGACTTAGAAATTAAATTACTTGTAACAGAATATATTATTCATAATGTTATAGGAAGGTTAGATTCCTAGTGAGGGGTGGACTGGCACCAGCAATTAAAACTGTGTCTGACTATACTAATTTCCAGTCACCACGACACAGTAATATACTAATATGCAAAGTAGACTTAGTAATAAAATATTAATAAGCAGTTCTCAATTGGCTGTATGTGTATTTATTTAATGCATGGTCAGCATGGATGTTTTATACGAGAATTGCCTGACAGCTGTAGTTTCATATAAAATTGCAAATTCTAGATTCCACTTCATCGCAGAGCAATCAAATAACATTAGAGTTCATATAGCATCTTAACTTTTCAAAATCGCCATAAATAATATCAGCAAATATGGCAGCCAGCATGCAGGTGCATGTGCCACCACAATGAGTTCACTTGCTTACCGGTACTAGCAGTTTGGTTATTAAAGAGCACCGGGTGGCTACTGTGAGTTATGTAGTCTGAAAGACTGTAGCTTCCTGAAGCTGTTAAAACTTGTGATGCGCAATACTCGATGCTGTATCTCACAGCAACCCTTTAATTATCATTAGGGTAGATTTTAGAGTAATTGATAGCTACAACAGGTTTACATTTGTAGATTACAGTGGGACAATAGATATTTAGGTGGTATATACAAGTCTTAATTTGAGTTTAGATTACATAATGATGACCAATAGTCAGCATGTCTACCTATTCATCCAACATAAAACTCTCCTAAATACGTTTATCACAGTACAGCGCTGAGCAGATCACTTCACTTGGTGGCATGGCAACGTTTTGAGAAACTGACATAACTGGAATTGGTGAACTGAGTCGACATGTCTAAATACAAAAGCTTTCCAGCGTTAACTGTAATGCAATTAAGATGAAGTGTCTGTAACTCCCAATAAAGCAGTACACGTATAACAACGTCAAAGAATTACAGGTGCATATCATTTATTGTAATTGCAGAGTCGGCTTTCTAGTGTAATTGTTTAATCACCATCACAAACACAATCTACACAAGACGTACGGGACACAAGAATTCCTTTTTACGCTCACGATTAATGGAATGAAAATCATTTCCTTAACAGAGAAGGCAACGTCAGGTCAATATAACTTGTAAATAAAGGAGTTGTCATGGTTACATGGCTTTTAATTGCGGAATAACTCTCGCGAAAATGCGACTAAGAATAGAACAAAAGATTCTAATGAAAAGACTAATTACGTGAGATGTACCATCCATTTCAGGATTGCTATTATATTTGTTACTATTTAATGTTCATCACAGTTGGCTTCCCATACGTTGCTTCACTCTCCTAATATTTCTCTGGCTTAGAAAAACAAGTTTCCCGCTGGTTTGCATATAATGCAGCTACAAGGGAGGTCACTCATTTGGAGACAAATAAAGGTAGTGAGTTAAGTTGTAGTTACCATAGTTCACAAATCTTCTTTTTTCCTCACTTAGTATTTGCACAATTGTGCACCAAATCTGTACACTAAAATCAATTTGTTAATATTCGAATATTTCGAGTAACACTAATTTTAGCTACAGCTGAATATAAGTAAGATTAAAATTTCTCTTATGTCTGTAGTTCCGATAGTATTTTTATTATAAGTGAGAAAATTTGTTAAGATTTTGAAATATTTGTTACACCTACATCCAAATATTAAAATGCAAGGATTAAATCATTCAGTTATCTTTAATTTTTAAGAATGTTTATTAGAATTTTTTTATTATTAGTTTAAAATGTTTGTATTGAACTGCCAATTTTTTTGAGTACCATTTATATCTGAACACGATATTATGAATAATTTTGAATACATTATTATTCATAAGGTCTGAACAGATTCCTGGCAGTAAAACATTAAAGTTGATAGTATTTAAAGGGTGGTGGTCGACTTGCAGCCAATGTTTGAATTTTGTATAAGTGCCAACAAAATGCATTTATAAAGTGCATTGATTGAAATCACAGTTTTTTTACTTATACTGACACAAAAATTTATATAAAAATACAATACAAATAAAATGAAATTATTGTTTATACGCACAGGCTGTTCCAATCATATTCTACCACCTATTTAATTACAATAAGGAACACCAAGTTTTTTTCACTTGCAAATTAAGAAGAGCTTTTTGCATATTGGCTACCAAGTCCTAACACCATTTGCCAATTAGAGAATTTCTTCTCTCGGTATGGCAAACCTAAAATGCTGACATAAAAAAAGTACACAGACGCATAGGTATGATATATAACACTTTCAATAAACTGTTTAATTAATTATGATTAATTAATTTATATGTCAAGGAAAAAAGGTTGATGAGATACTTTTATTAATGATTTTCCTTTGTCTGCAAGATGAAAAGCTTAATTGGCAATCCACAATCATTTCCACTTCCTGACACTAGAGGGTGCACAGACATTCTTGGGACTGCTTTATTTTGCGCAAATGAAAGATTTTCATGAATGAAAAATATGAAGTAATTCTATTGATTGATATATTTTATGATATAATGCTAATCATTACAAAAAATCTCATATTAGTAAAAGTAAGACTATATAGAAATGTGATACTGACTGACTGACTGGCTTGCTGGCAAAATAGAAACAAATATTATTCTCTTTTTCTAAACATTATTATTATTATCCATGTTTTTATTTACAGTCAATGCACAGATTAATGTTTACTTTTAATAACAAGCATAGTTGTCGACAACCATGCTGTTTCTGCTCCAATGGGTTGATTCATTGTAATTAAAATATCATAATGGGAAAATATGTTTTAACTAAATTAAATAAAAATAAAAATAAAAATAACTGTACCTGTATAAACATGACAATATTGCATTTAATAAAATATCTTTTCACTATGAAAAAAGAGAAAACACAACACAATTATTTACAGAAATTAGGATCATTAATTTATACAATGTGTACTGTTTTAAATGCATGTTTTCATGCGTATAATCAATCGTGAATTGTTAAATTTCTGTTGCCAGAACTGTTTGTGAGAAATTTCAATATAGTCACTGTGACTAAGAAAAGTTCTATGATGCATAATTTCAGATTTGAACTTAATTCTGAGGACACCCAATTTCATGGTAAAATTTTCTAAAAATGTTTTTGACTCATTGAAATTGAAATATTTGATTATTTTAAATTGAATGCAGACATTCATGTGTGGCATCTTGGCAATCATCTCAGTGCCTTTCATGAATTCTCAGCCTAGTTGTCCACATCAATATAACTTTACTAAAGGACAGATGGAGTCTGAGGATGACATGGAATTCAAACCTCCTGAAGTAAACATATTTAAATTTAATCTGTATTATGTAGTGTAACAGAGCGTTATATTTTGTAATTATATTTAGATAAAAAATTGTTTAATAAATATAAATTCCAAGTTATATCTTATTTTTTTTTAGATTTTCCATTTCCACTCATCCTTTTGTTATCCTTAAGACCTTGAGAATTTGTAATATTCTGAGACTCATTGATAAACATTTATTTGGGTCTTGAGACCATAATGTGAAATATTATACATGATGGTGCATGTCTCAATCTAATGTTAAGTTGCTGTCTGTCTATCTTGTATGTAAACATTTTAATTTGTAATGTTTCTCAATATTTGATAACAGTGCATTATTTTGTTTTGTTCTTTTCTTGACAGAACCCACTGCTCATCAACAGGTGGCTATACCATGGTGACACTTACAAGAAAAACATGAAATTTTGGTCATGGTTCATTTTAGAAATGACATTTTCCATCAATTAATGAGTTATGCCAGCATAATCAATCAGCCAGCCATAGTTAATACCGGATGTAACAATGACATGCATATATTATTACATGGTATATACAATGTTGGTTGAAACATTGGAATTGTATCACTAAAATGTGGTCCAGAGAAAAGTCTAGCTAAGAAAAATAACACAGACAGACTGAAACCAATAGTAGTTAATATATACAGTATTTGGCTTAGGTAACTTAAGTGATGCATCCATTTGAACACCAAGGTCAACTTTGGTTACCATTCACAAATTCTTGTTTCAGAAAATTTCAAAATATTGATCAAGACCTGTAGCAAATGATCAAAACAATTATAGAAAATAATAAAACAAATAGATGAAATATTGCACCAAAATGTTGGCAAAAATACTCCCATGGTCTTATATGACAGAAGTACTCAAGCATTAAAATGACACAATATTTAATAATAATTTTCATTTAACCATACATTGATATTTTGAATATTTTCGCTTGGAATTAATTTTTTGCTATTTTCGCTGAAGGTATGATTCAGTGAAAATAAAATCCAGGGAATATACCGTTGTTCCTTATAGTTTACATTCAATTCACCAAAAATCAGTGAAAATAAACTCCATACAAAACACTCAAAAAGTCTATTCCAGCTAAAATAAAGTATTTTACAGTAAACGGCTTATTTTGGTCATATATATGGTACCAAATTGACATCTATGATTACTACTGTGATGATGACATTTCAAACTTCACCAAAAAAACCTGTACATCGATCCATGCATGTACGCATGATTATATATGGATACAGTTTCAGTTAAAATAAACAACAATTTTGGCATATGTTCACGTTGACAGCAGTGTGCTACCTCCAGCACTAGCAATGGTACTCTGAGAATCTAGCACAAAACATCACAATTTAGTTGAGAAATTTTTAAAATATATGAAAATAAAACTCAATTAATATTAAGCCGTATATAGTATTAAGTCAGTTACACTAAAGTTTGTGTTATCATGATAGCAAGTATTCATTGCACACAGAAACAAGGGAAACTCATTACTGATTAAAAGACGGCCACTAAAATATACATAGAAAATATATCACATGTATTAAACATACTAGCAATAAAGTACATTTTAATGGACAGTCACTGTTGCTATTAGACATGACACACTGACATCATATTTAGGAGCGGTAACTATAAAAACTGGTATACTTGAAAACTACTCACTGCTGCCTCAAGACGCCAAGAATACGAGTATGTCTGTATTTATTTCGAAACATCATCATCAACATCCTCCCTCCATCACACTCAACGAGTCACCGGAGATCTGAACCACATATATCAAATTTATGGAGACTGACTACCGGTAAATACAAGTGCAGGCTATTTATACACCGATAAGATTAAGATGTTTATAATACACCAACAACATTCTTACGAATGATTAAAATAATTACTGAAGTATAAATGATAAGGCCATCCATATTTAATCACAAAATATGATTGAACTATAAATTCTACTGAAGTTATTACTCTCATATTTTATTAACCCTCTGATCATCTACATTTTCTGACAAATACAGATGGAGACTTTTGTTCACATTCTTTAATTAGAACCAGAACCAGATTTGGCCAAAACTTATTTGTACAGCTCAAAATGAAAAGTGCTGACCTGATTCACCAAAAAAAAAAAAAACGGTAAAAACTCCTGTTTAATACAGATTATCCAAAGAACAGAAATATTTAAAGTTAATGTTATTTACTGTTCCACAAAGTCCCTCTAGTTATACTACTGTAGACAGGCACTGAGTGATAGCGCCAAACTCAATATAAAAATTAAAGAAATAATTTGTAATCACCATAATAATCAAACAACTTTTTTAGTCAATTGTCTGTCTGTAGCAAAACACTGTTCAAGCAAAAAAATAAATAAATCCAGGGGTGGGAGTCAATGGACAAACTCCAGAAAACTATTAGTATTAAAAGAGATTTTATATTTTGATTTTATGTGTTTCACCTTACAGTGATAGCTTATAGATCACTGTATCATATAAACATATTCAAATTTTAGTTTTATCTTATATCGACTATTGGGGGCGCTTTCCATCATTCTTTGTTACAAGTCAGAAACTTGCAAATAAACCAGAATCACAATTTCACTGCAAAAAAAAAATTCTGATTTGTTCCAAAGATACATTTATATTATATATCTAATTCATTAGATAATATACTGGTATATTGAAGGCATTGGACATGAGAAATGGCAAACATATTCAATGACCATATATGGTCATGGAACTCATTAAATATGCATGTCTCTAATATCTCGAGCAGTATTTCATGTACAAACATGGAACTAATGCTATATTGAAGGCATTGGACAAGAGAATTGGCTAAACTACCAGTATCCATTGACCATATAAAATCATGGAACTCATTAAATATGCATGGCTCTAATATCTCTAGCACTATCGCATATACAAACATGGAATCAACCTATCCTCGGGGGCGGAGCTACGTCACCAGACGTTCCACGTTGCTAAGACGCGCACCACGGTACATGCATTTGTATGGGCTCTGTGCGCGCTGCTTGGAACGCCGGTCAAGCCGGTGAAAATTCGATAAAACAACACAAACTCAACTTTGAAATATTCACGAACAACCGAATTTATATATGTTACACACGTAGGGCTAATCTTGTTACACTGTTCAGGGGAGTCTCAACAACCATCCCAAAGTACCGTTTTTTTTGCGAGGGTTGCAAGGCGGTGAAAATGCCCGGATGTCCGCCCGAGGATATTTTGAGGGCTGTTGCAAATAATTATGCATGGTCATGCATTGCATGTGACTTGGCCATGTGCAATGGTCTTGAAAACTGTTGATATTTTCTTGTTGTTATTATCACTATTTTTTTCAATAGTAGTTTTTTTGTTTGTTTTTTCAAATCATCGTCATGCTTTAGATAGTAATTTTTGTAAAATTTGTATGTTTTAAATATGTGTTCTAGTAGTTAGTGTAACCATTTTAATTCCTTCTGAGGAATTTTAAATGTTTCCATTAACAATATATAATTAGTTTTAGTAAGGGTGAAAACAACATTTTGTATTACTAGTATTCACGAAACCCTCTTAAAACTTTGACAATTTGTTCTGATCACAAAGCAAACTGATGAGTATCTGTATGCCATCACATACTGTCTTTAATTAACCAATTCCTGTTTACAAACTTCACTTGGCCGAATGACAAATACTGCATCCATTTCAAAATAACATAAATATAGTAATGTTTGGTTTTCAGTGGATGCCCCGACACCTGGTGACTAATTAACTCGAGGAGCATGGACCACCTAAGTGTGAAGTATGTGTTCAGAGTTATTGGTCGCGGTCTAAAACGAACAATGGGAATTTATATACAAACACAGAATAACACAAAGTATGCATGAAGCCAGTACAGGGCTCCTTTTTTTCCCTCGTGGTAATAATATTGAGTGACAATAACCCAAAATACCAGCCAACACTATTTTACAAGATTAAGGTTTCCTGCTAAAAATTACAATTGTGACATAACTACTCCCGGTAGGTGATGGCGTATAAGGTTCCTTAACTCTGCAGGAAAATGTAGTCTTTTTAGTTGCTCACCTAGGTAGACATAAAGTCATAACCAAGTCAAGCTTAGTTCAACAAAAGTGTTTGTTTTTTTGCATGTGCAAATTTAACTGCTATAGAGATGCAGTAACTGGGAAATTACAGTCATTAGCAACAGAGCAGAACTAATAACTGAAATGTCTGACCATATACAACATGTCAGCGTTTGTAAACAAACCAAACATAATGTAAACATAATAGTTTAATTGTAAAACCATGTAGCGCTAGTTTAATTTCATGCATTTTAGTTTTTACATTGTTAATTTTAACAAGGACTATGGTTTCTCCATGGAAACAAATGGGTCATCGAACAAGTCTATTTTTACACAGCCACTACAGTGAATACAAATTACCATACAGTACAGAAAAGCTAAGAAGTTGTAACAGCAGACAACTGGAATAAGAAAACAACAGGTTTTTTTTTTATGAATTTAAAAAAAAAAAACATCTTCAACATTTTACTAATGTACATGAAAAAAATATTTACAACGTGAAACACTGGATTCAAAACCACAATCCTAGCAATGGCATCACCACTGCAGGTAGACATGCTACATTCACTGCGTTGAAAAATATAGTTTGGAATGAGGTCTAGTAAACACAGCAACTAGATGGTTATGAACAAGTCGAATCCAGGACATCACAACAACCAAGTTTTATAATGGTTTGAATCTAATCTAAGCAGGATATAATAAAGTGAAGTATATTTCTCTACAGAATGAGTTAACAAAATGTGTTTTAAATAGTTTATATGTACATACATTTGTACACTTAGACAACCACAATCTTGGTAGCTCTTTGTTGATCAGTTGATACATAATGATAAATTATGATAAATCATACAAATAATAATCAATATTTTATATTTCACAATCTGTTTTGCGTTTAGAGAGTATACTGGTTTGTAGGACAACACACTAGGCAACTACAAAGAAAAGTCAATTTAAGCCACGACTTACCTGAATGGACATCACTTAATGCAACACACATATGGAACAACTGTTGCAAGAGTGTACATTTTTGGCACAGTACCATAGTAACAGCCATTGCCAGGGTCAGTATTTGATATTATAGACATGGAGCAACAAAATAAATGTTGGCCCTACACCTAGAGAATTACGCTGGCCATTTCTAGGTCAGTATTTGATATTATAGACATGGATCAACAAAATAAATGTTGGCCCTACACCTAGAGAATTATGCTGGCCATTCCTAGGTCAGTATTTGATATTATAGACATGGATCAACAAAATAAATGTTGGCCCTACACCTGGAGAATTACGCTGGCCATTTCTAGGTCAGTATTTGATATTATAGACATGGATCAACAAAATAAATGTTGGCCCTACACCTAGAGAATTATGCTGGCCATTCCTAGGTCAGTATTTGATATTATAGACATGGATCAACAAAATAAATGTTGGCCCTACACCTGGAGAATTACGCTGGCCATTTCTAGGTCAGTATTTGATATTATAGACATGGATCAACAAAATAAATGTTGGCCCTACACCTGGAGAATTACGCTGGCCATTCCTAGGTCAGTATTTGATATTATAGACATGGATCAACAAAATAAATGTTGGCCCTACACCTAGAGAATTATGCTGGCCATTCCTAGGTCAGTATTTGATATTACAGACATGGATCAACAAAATAAATGTTGGCCCTACACCTAGAGAATTATGCTGGCCATTCCTAGGTCAGTATTTGATATTATAGACATGGATCAACAAAATAAATGTTGGCCCTACACCTAGAGAATTATGCTGGCCATTCCTAGGTCAGTATTTGATATTATAGACATGGATCAACAAAATAAATGTTGGCCCTACACCTGGAGAATTACGCTGGCCATTTCTAGGTCAGTATTTGATATTATAGACATGGATCAACAAAATAAATGTTGGCCCTACACCTAGAGAATTACGCTGGCCATTTCTAGGTCAGTATTTGATATTATAGACATGGATCAACAAAATAAATGTTGGCCCTACACCTGGAGAATTACGCTGGCCATTTCTAGGTCAGTATTTGATATTATAGACATGGATCAACAAAATAAATGTTGGCCCTACACCTAGAGAATTATGCTGGCCATTTCTAGGTCAGTATTTGATATTATAGACATGGATCAACAAAATAAATGTTGGCCCTACACCTGGAGAATTACGCTGGCCATTTCTAGGTCAGTATTTGATATTATAGACATGGATCAACAAAATAAATGTTGGCCCTACACCTAGAGAATTACGCTGGCCATTTCTAGGTCAGTATTTGATATTATAGACATGGATCAACAAAATAAATGTTGGCCCTACCTAGAGAATTATGCTGGCCATTTCTAGGTCAGTATTTGATATTACAGACATGGATCAACAAAATAAATGTTGGCCCTACACCTGGAGAATTACGCTGGCCATTTCTAGGTCAGTATTTGATATTATAGACATGGATCAACAAAATAAATGTTGGCCCTACACCTGGAGAATTACGCTGGCCATTTCTAGGTCAGTATTTGATATTATAGACATGGATCAACAAAATAAATGTTGGCCCTACACCTGGAGAATTACGCTGGCCATTTCTAGGTCAGTATTTGATATTATAGACATGGATCAACAAAATAAATGTTGGCCCTACACCTGGAGAATTACGCTGGCCATTTCTAGGTCAGTATTTGATATTATAGACATGGATCAACAAAATAAATGTTGGCCCTACACCTGGAGAATTACGCTGGCCATTTCTAGGTCAGTATTTGATATTATAGACATGGATCAACAAAATAAATGTTGGCCCTACACCTGGAGAATTATGCTGGCCATTTCTAGGTCAGTATTTGATATTATAGACATGGATCAACAAAATAAATGTTGGCCCTACACCTGGAGAATTACGCTGGCCATTTCTAGGTCAGTATTTGATATTATAGACATGGATCAACAAAATAAATGTTGGCCCTACACCTAGAGAATTACGCTGGCCATTCTTAGGTAAGTATTTGATATTATAGACATAGAGCAACAAAATAAACGTTGGCCCTACCTAGAGAATTACGCTGGCCATTCCTAGGTCAGTATTTGATATTATAGACATGGATCAACAAAATAAATGTTGGCCCTACCTAGAGAATTATGCTGGCCATTCCTAGGTCAGTATTTGATATTATAGACATGGATCAACAAAATAAATGTTGGCCCTACCTAGAGAATTACGCTGGCCATTCCTAGGTCAGTATTTGATATTATAGACATGGATCAACACATTAAATGTTGGTCCTACCTAGAGAATTACGCAAGCCATTCCTAGGTCAGTATTTGATATTATAGACATGGATCAACAAATTAAATGTTGTTAATAACTAGAGATGATGTCTGTAAAATAAATGAGTAACACCACAAACCTAGGTCAATTGAACCCCATACTCACATGCAATAATACAGGGCAATATATTTATATAAACTTACGAAGGATGCTGACGATCCAGTAAGCTGGAAGGATGCTGACGATCCAGTAAGCTGGAACGGTTAGATGGTAGAAGGGCAGCAAGGCGTTTACGAGGATGAAGTCTTGGCTTGAGAAATGGTAAATCTCTTCCTGGTTCCTTAGGAGAGTATGTTCTCTTGAAGGTTATATGGTCATCATCATCCATATGTGCAACAAATCCTCTAAAGTACATCATATTGCAAGGACGTTTTAATGATACACTGCTTGTGATGAATGTTGATAGATGTAATCACACTGACGACATTTCTGAAAGATTAGTCATATGACTACGGTAACTGCATCACGGATGTCAGTGAGGTGTAACTATGGAATAGAAGTTGGTTTGTGATGTGTCAAAGAATCAGTGACTTTGTATGAACACAGCGATTGCTGAAAATATTCCGGTAGAAATCTGGACGAACTGTTCAGGCAATGCAGACAAGTGTTCTTCCGAGTGGTGCGACAGATTTGTTCTTAGTCTGAGAATGAATAGGTTTGATATTGCAGCATAAGAATAGCTTGAAGACACCCAATGTGAAGGTACAAGGTCAGCAATTCATGAAGTCACAAGTAACTGCTAGAAGCAAATAGCCCGATTACAGAGTCAGCAAACAGCATTAAAACACAACCGCTGTGCCTACATCAAAGAGGTGACTGGTTTGAGATGTTATCTTGACAACCGTATTAGCACTTCTGAGTTGGCTTCAGAACAGCACTGGAGCACGCACACACGTAAGGCTTATTCACGCTAAAGACAGCAGAAAACCAGCACACAGCGTTCTATACAAAAAGATGACAGCAAGGACAATTCCTAAAGTCAAGCATTAAAGTAGACTTAGTAGAAACTTTTATGGTGTTCATTTATTAGACACCCTTTCTATTGTACACGTCTGTGTTTATCTCTTCAGAACAAAAATATCTTGACGATAAAATTTGTAAAGAAAGTGACACGAAATGAATGTATTGTGAAAAACAAATAGAAGAGTGGCTTTTAACTAATGCTAAGCTGCTTTTCTATCAGTGATTATTAACCTGGCCCTAGGTGAAGAAATTTCCTCTATTGACCCACACTAGGCTAGGCACTCATTTCCTACTTGTTTTGTAAGTTTAACTGCCTACAAATTAACAAAGAGTCCTCATAGTAATAAATCGGTTCAATCGCACAGTTAAATTATAATGCAGAACGATAACAATGTCCTTCACACATTCACTGAAACTGATTTTCTCCTGCACTGATTTGTCCTTAAAATCTGGTTTTGCTTTCTCAGTCTCACTCAAATTTATAAAATAAAATAAAATAAAGATTTCAGTGAAAAATCGCAGGAATATAAAATAAAACTAAGCCACTTGAAACAATTTGAAGGAATATTTTTGTTTCTAATGTGATCTAGATAATAAATAAATTTTGTCATAATCACTTAATTAATTTAAATTGTGACATCCCTTGGTAGTCAAATTAATTATCTTCAAACTGTGGCCACAGTATTTATATAGGCTGTATCCCTATAGATGTAAAAACTACAATCTTCGAACCCCGATAACTATTTCATTCAGTGGACAATAATGCATGCATGACCCAGTTTGGCTGCATAGCATGTACACTATTCAGCAACACATGTACAACAATTCCCTGCAGTGTTCTTTGAACAACTCACATCATAACAATATGAAACGCACATACCAGCCAGTAGAAAGTTTAGCAGCTTAGTGACGGCAGATTAAAATGAGGCTGGAATCAAATCAGACACAGTCTATGCAGTGAACCATTTTATGAAAGTGGTGTTGTCAAATCCAAGTTAAGGTGAACGAAAAGAATGAAAAAAAAAAGCTGTCCTGAAGATAGAGTTTGAAGTGCGTACTTGATTTTGTTATCACAGGCTGAATCAACAGGTTGTAGGTAGTTTCACTGTGAGGTAATAAATCAATAACTCTCCTCCACACTTTGTGTTTATCTTCTTACTACAGTGTTACTTCCAATTAGGCACGAGGTGTTACTCAAATTCCTAATTTGGCACTCTGCAGTACAGCGGTCATAAGCTGGTCAATTTGGATATTAAACAGTCCTCATTATGGATTCAATATTCGGATGATAAAAGAAATTTGAACAAAACCAGAAACATCGTGAGTAATAAATCAGCAGATTTCAATGTTGGGTTGATGACAGCTAGCAGATTCTGTTCATATACATAATGAGAGTGCTGTAGACGTCATATAGCTTCTCTGTGATTTCACACACTGGCTAGTGACGTCTCAAGAGGTAGTAATTCAAAAGTAAACAACTACTCGACATCAATCTATCGTTCTCTGTGTAATTCAAGTATACAGAAGGAATGTTTTAATTTGAAATGCATAATCTCAGTAGCATTACAAATGTTAAACTGTTCCTAAGTTACACACATAATAATATATGATAAATTATCTTCAACGCTTGCCACAAATTTAAGCAAATATTTTATATGTTAATAGTAAGCCTTCAATGCGAAATCCAAATACAAGATTATTAATTCAAGTCAGAGTTAACTAGCAAATGTAACAAGAATGTTTCTCAAAAATGTGTGTAGAATACATGAAATATCATAGACCAAAATCTCTGGATTCATAGCTCTGTCTTTGAAAGTATGGTCAAATATCTTTATTAAAATGATCTCGGCTGATCAAGGCAATTCAATGTACAAGAATAACGCTAGTTTGAGGAATAACAATTGTTGAGAATGGAATTCTATAGAAATCAAGGAGTCTCCCAATTTAGTTTGCTTTTTTTTTCTTCAAACTAATTTACGACTATTGTATTTCAAGTGAAAACACATTAAACTTTGGGTGGTGTGGCAAATATCTGTGTAAAATTAGAATCATATGTTTCTAGTTAAAACCAATCATGCACTATATTGTTATAGGCATAGTATAAGAATTTATAACTCATTAAATCTATTTCAGTGCTTACACAAATTACTTTAAACGAAATAAACCCTAAACTGCTTGTTGCTATGGTTACAATATAAACATTGACATATTAATTATTTGATTAAGTAACAGTAATTTGATTACATATTGATATTAGTCTTTTTGAATTCCTAGCTACTGAAGTCATCACCTAATATTAATCTTTTGAACACCAAGGATAACTTCTATCACTTTTTATTTCTAACTTAATCAAGCTTAATTATAGCTTGAAGTAAATTATGTTCATTGACATAGCTCAGAATTAATAAAGAAATTAGGGAAAACACATAAAAATGTACAAAACTTTAAAGGAAAAGATAAAATACAACAATAAACATTGAATCAATATGGGTACATACTATCATTGTAGACCATAGAGGTATCAAGTTTTACTGGGAATTTCACCAAGGTTATGTATGATGTACGCAAACTAGGTGGACCCACTGGTGAATTATTACTGCCAGTATGTCAACAATAGATTGAATCAACAACAGCACAGGAATTTTGAATTAAGTACAAAATAATAACGTCGCTAGGTATTTTTTTACTGTAGTACTTAGAAACATTAAATTTTGAAATATGGATTAATCGTAATTCCATCCACTAAAATATTGCATAGTGCCACATTTTGCACATTTGTATACATGCATTTTTGATAATTTTATTGTGTATTTTGGTCCAAATGGATATACTGTAATTGTCAATTGCTTACATTTCTCGTAGAATAAGGACAAAATTGTAAAGATTCATTTCGTGAAAAGTAACAAAGTAGACTTTGGTGTTCAAAAGATTGACTGAATATTGTTCTCTCAGTGACAATGCTGCCAAGTCTAAATTTGTTTAGGTGAGTTTTATTCCACATGTATTCTATGTATCTGATTGTAAACATTGACACTGTAAAATACTAGCCTGACTATGTAAACCATACAACAAGTCTTTGAAGCTTCCTGAATGCATGTACAAGCAGAAATAACACTGATATATAAACTAATTTTAGATATTAAGTGTCATTTTTATGTATTCAATTTAATTTGTAAATAGCAATATTAATAAAAGACAGAAAATAATATTATTCAACTCATTGAAAAGAAAGAAATTTAGAGTAATTTTTTTTTATTTTTGCAAGAGATGAATTCGCCAGACATTATATTGGGATCTTTAAGACAACAATAACAGTGGTGATCATGAAATTGCATCCCTGAATAATATAGTCAAATTATCGTATCGCGAAAAATTATAGCAACAAAAATTGAATGGTTTACAGTAATTCACTGAAAATATTGAAAATAGATGGCACTGAGCAAGCGTTCAGATTACATACTGAACTGAAGCATCAGCCAACAATGATACATTTTGATTGTCACTGAATTATCACCACACATACATGCATAGAAACTGTAATGTAAATTGATCTGATCAAAACATACTGTGATCTAATCTGATGTGATATTAACTCTCCTAGATAACACACAGCTGCACATTGAAGATTGGTAATAACATTATCCAACATTGTCACAGTTCAAGATTATAATAATAATAATTTACCTTGACTGAAAATGTCTAAGCTTCGCTGATATACAGGCAAGACGAATATTACACACCATGCATTACAATATGGAGTCTGCAAATGAAACAGCTGATGGCTAATACAACAACCTACTTCGTCATGCCGCGTATTGTGAGTTGACCATCAGTCATGACTGTTATTTAAATTAAAATCTCAGTCACTCTGGTTTAATAACAATAGCAACGTATAAGTGGTGATTAACCTAGTTGACAAGTCCCTGAAGACAGCCTATATGGATAGATAAGCAGTCAAATTCAATACTTAATAATATGAATGTGGCTACTTTAATGTTATTGTATAGCTATAACCCTGTCAGGTCAAGCAATTTGTGTATTGTGTTGAAATTTGAAATTGATACTCACTTTCAATAGAGCCTGGCGTTTCAGTGTGATGTCAAGTCTTGATGTGAATATTCCCAACTGACCTCATGTAAGAAATACTACAAGACTAAATTATTTTTGCATCAGGTGGTGGCATGTGTTACAAGGTGTGCACAGAGTGGAGAACATCAACAGAGCTACGGTGCTTCCACACACACAAAAGTTGGATTCTATGATCACTTTCTATTGAGAAAATCCTTGTATGGTAAAAGATACCAATATCCAACAGAGTAAAATTGCAATGTTTTTGTATATTTGAAAACTGATGGGAACCCTTTTGATTTCCGACTGTACTCCATTTAATAGACCTACAATAAAAAGGCCAAGCAAAACGCAGGAAGGGTAATTAGTTTGAGTGTAATCCGTGTGTGAACCAGTGTGAAAAAAACTGAACTAGAATTCAAGACAGCATACTAGTGAGAAGATGCACTTATAAGCAGTATGTGAAGCATTAATATTTCAACACTGTATTGTCATAAAAAGAATAATATCCCCTTTATGAACAAAGGGAAGCCATAAATTCAACCATATTACTTACAAACAGCTGTTATATCACCACGTCTATCTTGACATTACGATTGCACACTCCAAGTAAGTGGCTTTATAGTTGCTATGGGAACCATTTGACCAAAATGATAGCGATGACAGGAATAAGAGGTTTAGTGAGAAATTGAATCACAAAACCTACTTATAAAGCAAGCTAGCTAGTTATAATGACAATGATGACGACATAGACCGGTTGTTGTACGTATGATGAATGGAGTTTGCATTTATTGAATAAGAACTCACTGAATACAGACTCAATTGGCACGTCGGAAATATCAGTAACAATCAATAAGTGTGAAAGGGGATTAAACGACAGGTGGAATTATACCTGCAGCAAAGTAGTGTGAAAATCAGCAAAAAGTAAGGTTACTAGAGATTAATATGAAAACTTAATATATGTAAATTTTTTTTTTTTTTATATTTGATGTGTCAAGTCACAACATTGAATGTCTCCTGACACTGTTATGTGTTCACACTTATATGCAGTGAATTTTTATATATTTATATTCCATGTAAGATCACCTACCCAGGAGGCAACCATTTGAAATCATTGGGGGGGGGGGTGGCTTGAAGAGTGTGACCAGTACAATTTTCACCGTGTCTTATCTGTACATTTTTATTTTACTTGAATGTGCCATTTTTCCCTGTAACACTTCAAATGTAAGTTTTATTTTTTCTCGGTGCCTAGCTTGCAAATTTTTAATTAACTCTCCCCATGATTTCAAATGGTTGACCCCTATCATTTGCATCAAAATGGGTTTTCAATGCACTATCCCAGTGTTAAACAGTACAGGTTGAAGAAGTACCTAAAGACCTAACCTTACATGTAGTTTCTCCAAAATCCATATGTGCTTCTCAATTGAGTCACAGTGGTTATAGGTCCATCCTTTTCTGGTACACAACCTTGAGGACTTTGTGCTATAACCACTTCGCTACCAAAATTATTCACCCTTTTCAATGCCCTTAACCCCCCACCCCACCCCCCCACCCCCCAAAAAAAATTTTGTGGAAAATTTTATTCATGTATTATTTAATAATTTCTCTGCAAATACATAAAATTTCCCATTTTTCCCAAGTCAAGATTTTCTGAAAATAATTGATGAAGGTTTATACTGTAAAAGGTAATGGAAGTTGCCTTTGGCATTTAGAAGATTAACAACATTTTTTTTTTCCAGCTATCCTTTATTGAATACAATAGAAATTAGGTTACAGTACAATATTAAGATACAACAAATGTCACAGCTATGATAATTAACAACAAACATAAACATTATTGTATTCTATTGTTTTTATTTAATATTTTATTTTAATTTTTTTTATTAATTTGATACTTTGAAGTGTTAAGTGAAACTTGAAGTGAAGAATATTATACAAAAAGTCAGCCATGGTTATGATTCATAAGACAAGACAAAGCATGAATCTAAAACAATTATGAAACTGTTTTCACATTACAAGTATGAGGTTATGAAATTAAAATGTTTGGTTCAGCCACACCTTATTAGAGGTGTGTTACTAATACAGTAGGCATAATAAATCTTATACTAGTAGCAAAGATAAATGTTATTTTGATAAAACATATGTAGTTGTGATATATAGAAATTATTATTATTCTAAGCATTGTCAAAACATACAAGAGTCAAACAAGGTACATTTTACAGAGTGAGACCTTTGACACCTGGTTGGTATTTTCACACGTAGTATAGCACGGAGATGACTTTACCAACACATGCTATGGTGTAACCAAGGATCCACATACACATGTTAGGGATACGATAACCAGACTTGAAATTGCAGCTGTTGGATTTGAGTACTTAATATTGAAAGAACATTTCATGCATGCACATTGAAGTGTGTATTGTTTGCAAACATCAGCAAGGAGTGACGTCAACTAGTCATAGTCTGAGGTATACCGGTAGATAGGAAATCAATGCAATATACTGGACTTCATGCTCTCTAGTCTATTTTAAGTTTTTAATTACATTGGTGGCCGACAATTCACGTCACAGATGCCAGCTTTTTGTTCGATCATGTTAATAAGTTATGAGTTACTATGACAACACAACTCAAATTTTTCTATAATTTATTGAGTTGTGTAACCTAGGATATTCTAATAAACAGATAATGCCATATGAAATTTGGTAATTATAAAAGCACAATTATATATACATGTATACATACAAACATTTTACTAATTTTCTCAGAATGTAACACTCAAAGGCATCAGTGACTTGTCAGCTAAAATAAATTCACATCATCAGTGAACAAGGATATCCACTCAACTAATTGTAGCAGATGTAATTATTTATTATAATAGATCAACAGGGAAAGAGTGCAATCTAGATATCTGGAATCCCCAGATTACGAACATGATAGAAGGCATACTACTGTAAAATCTGTATTAGATGCTGCGGCTTCTATTAAAATGGTACAATGCAACAGAGGGGATGCAGCCTCTATTACAGCATCTACACATATGAGAAATGGTGAATTTTTGGGGGCGACTTCTATTAGGGATACTACAGATTTTACGGTAGTATATACATATTTCATTTAGTTTTTTCTAAGTTAGGAATTTTAGTACAAATGTATTTGATTTCCTTTAACCATCTAAAGTTGTCGGTGGAAAGTTACTATACTCTGAGCAGTTTATGATATATCAAGAGTTCACAATCTGAATCAGTGATATGACCCAGCCGTAGCTCGTTAGCCAATAAGTGTGGTGATGCAACCCTAGGAGTGACGGTCTGAAATGGAACTGGCTTGACAGACTGACAAGCTCTACTAAACAGTTCTTGGCACCAGGCCCACCATATAAGTTCTAAACACATGCTTTATAGAATCATTGCAGTAGATTCTATTACAAATAGAATGATATCTTTCGATAATGCTAGTGTTACTTTACAAGAAACATGGACACAAATCAATTAACAATTGAAACTGGTCAGTATCCTAGTCAATTTAAATGTGAAACCACAAAACCTATGATCAAAGAAACTCTGCTCAGATCAACGATTAACATTTTTCTGAAGACACTAAAAAATACTCAATAGAAGCACATCCAAGGGGAATACAGGGATTTTGTTGAGGAGATAGATGGCAAAATACCTGTTTACTTGGCATGGCTGGCTTCCTATATTTTACAAGTAGTCACATACTACACATAGTATATGGAGAGAAAGTGAAGTGACAGGAGGAAAAAAATCTGTCTACATGGTAAGTCTGCCAACCAATGTTAGTCACATACAGTATGCAAAATAACAGTGTACTTTGTAATTCTGGATATCTACTTGAAAAGTTGGTAAAAGTTTTTTATTGAAATGTAACACAAATTCTAAATTCTACCATTGAATAAAAAGAAGGCACTAGAAATACAATGACGCCCTCTAGTGGCAATTGTATTTACATACTTTGTTTTTTCTCACTTTAATCATTAATTAAATTTCTGCAATAACACCCAATGTTTTTTTTTATGGCTGTGTTACAACAGTTGATTTGTTATTGCAAAAAAATCTTACTTTAAAAATTTATGATCAGGAAATTACATTTATTGAAAATCACAGTTCGCAATGTCCTAGATTGAAATTATCTGCATTCACAATGAGGGGGGAGGAACCAATTTGTACAAGCCTGTTTTGGGTTAATTTACTAGCAAATAAATTATGAGTAGAAAAAAAACTTAACATAAATTACTATGTTGCAGTGCATTTCAAATGTGATAAGAGGCGTCACCTTGAAAAGGCAAGATGCATGTAACTATGTCATTAGGGCATTAAGGTTCTAAAGCATGTATCAAGAAGGCCGAACATAAAAGAGATAATGTATTGTGAAATGTATTTTAACCTAACTTTCAGAATGTTAGTGTTGATAGTCTATTACCCAGTACCGGGGGTATACATTTTATTTACAAATTACACATTTTAATATAAAATTGCTATTACAGGTAATAAAGCTAGATTCATACTAGAAATATGTATAATGCAACATTTCCCAGTTTAAGGCCAGACTTTTATTATCCCTTGTTTCGTGAACCCGCCGAATGAACAGGAGCCGAAAATTAAATAAAAATTAAATTTTATTTCAGCGTAATTTCTCGCGCCCGTAATTTCTTGCTAAAAAAAACTTCATTCTTCATTTTTTTTACGCCCGCCGCATAACAAACCTAAGTTGCATTTTGGTTGGAGTATCATGATCAAAGTACCGAAGTCTAGTGCAGATGAGAAACAAGGTTATACATGGAATAAAATTTCATTTCTTCTCTCCAATCAATGATCTTACTTACAATTCTTTGAGAATCACACAAATCTAATGGAAAAAAAGAATTAATTTTTTTTTTTTCCCACCCTCCTCAAAAAAATTGCCGTATAAAAACTCAAGAAACAAGGAATAAAAAAAGTCTGGCCTAAGCAACTATAAAATAAATCGAAAATAAATTGACAGAGAATGAGGAAAAATACTACTGGTAGTCTATATAATTGGCAAATCAGTGACATCATTTTTTAGACATTGGATTTGTGTGGAAGACCTGAGGAATAGTGTTCCCTCTAACAGAACTGATTTTGTAGGATTCCTGGGTCAAAATGGAACCCTAAAAATCAGGTTGAGTCAGCTTATTGACTGATGCCCAGGTCGACCTTAATATTGTTTCGTATTGGTGACTTGAGGCACAAAAATGTTATTATAACTCAGATTTCCTTATTTTGTTTATTTTACCAAGTTACAAATTCCACAACTAAAGTAAGATGTTTATCAACATCACTATATCAATGTATGATTCTCTATTTCGTCAATGACATGCCAGTGAATAGACCATTTTCCGTACAATTGTGAGATCTCGCGAGATGCATGAAAGACGCGCGTCGAACGTCTGCTGCAAAAATCGAACGATTTGATTTTGAACTAGAATTTCTTTATTTCGCAGCTTACATTGACCGGCCGATCTTCGACAGAGGAATATTGCTTCCGAATACCCTTACTTAATCGAAATTGCCTATCATCAAATGTGGACAGCACATTATTAAGCATGGAAATGTCCCCGAAATACTTTCGCGTTTGTCGGATCCCACGCGATGTTTGACGCGACTACAACACTATGACCTTTGTTTGTCCTGTTTTTACGTTCGATTTCACGCATAACACGTGATTCTCGCAGTGAACGGAAAATGATCTATTGGTACTAGTTGTGTCACGCAAATCTCTGTGTCAGAGGCGCGTCATACTGACTGAGAAGCACACTGACTGTATAAATATTTGCAATGATATACACCATCAATTGCTAAAGTTTTGCTACTATCCCATAATTTGATGGTGTTAAATTTCGTAAAAGTCACTGTGACTCGCTCTCTAAAGAAATCAAGCGAAATGTTCACAACTGTAACATTGTTTTCCCAAGAGTCATGACATAACTAGATTAGCTTCATATATTTATCATTGAGAGTTGATTCTCTTATCTAGTCACTAGATCTGTTTATTTGTTTGTACTAAGGGAATATACAAAACATGAACAAATAGCAATTTTGCAGTGCTGTAAGTAATTTTTTGAGTAGCCAGTTATTACAAAATAGTTTTACAACAATAAGAAATAACATATACGATTACAATAAAAACATATGGGAAAATCAGAAAGCAGTCAACCAATTTTGCCAATTGCCTAAAACATTTTGAATAAAAAAATGTAACTATAAGATCATCTTCAACAGCAATAAGATCAAAAGTTCTCAAAATATTACGCAATATGCAGAAATGATAATAATGTTATGATAAAGTATATTAATTAAAGTATTTTAGTTTGCATCAGATATATCACAGGGGTGATTAGAGGTGACCTAGCCTGATAACAAAACAACCAGTCAATATGGTACGGTTCATCATGTTCTGGGTCGCAGGTCTTTAATGACGGGCTACCCGCAAATCACAAAGTAAACAATCAACAAGGTCCGGGCAAGTCTTGCATTGAATATGTGAATCAGGGAAACCATACCCTGCATTACATCTATGTACCCTAGTCAATACTCATGTTTACACAATACAATAACATTGTTGTTGTCAACCAGACCAACACAAAACAGTTGTTACCCAATTTACCAGCTTCATTTTCCATAGAAAGTTGATCCAATGTCAGTACCAAGTTGCTTAGATGTTTCTCAGGTGGTGCACTTCAAGTGAGAGCTATAACTATTTTATTGTTCGACAAATAAAATTAAAGTACATGTTACAAGAACACTTATGTACAAACTTGGCAATCAATTTTCATTAACAACGAACTTAAAGTCAAATATGACTGCTAAATAAATTCTCTCTGACCAAGAACACACGATTGAGTGAGAACTTTACAAATATAACAGCTCAATAGATATAGATTTCAAAAATAGATAAATTATTTTAAAGTAAAATCTAGTGTACTTTTACTTTCATTCTCATGTACTCACAGTACATGAGAATACAGTCCACAAACACAAGTGACAGTATTCTTGATAGAAACATTTACCAATTATTATTCTCCTCAGATTGCTTTTCAAACAAACATTCTTGCTACCATAGCAATGTTTGAGAAGCTGAAACACAGTGCAGGTAATGTTGGTAAGTTGTATTGTTGTATTGTTCAGTTCAGAGATGAAACCACACAAAACTATTGAGATTTATTCTCTTAACAAAGAAGTTGTACAAACACCGTCAGAGAAAGTAAACATACCTACAGTATGTTACGCCTTGCAGTGATGAACAAGGGAGGCTTGGAAAATTGCATTTTGAACAAATAGAAAAAAGCTTCTGATAAACTATAATCAGTCTGCTGAGAAAATTATCAGTTGAATTTGACTTTGATCATCCACAATAAAACAAGGCAGGTTTGCTACCGGGCTAGTTAAATTAACCAGTTTCTTGAATAATTTCATCTTGTGAGTGACAAACAAAACCAAAAGTGTATGCATTATGGGTGTTATTTTCTCAAGTCAAGGAAGTTATTTTTTGTTTGTTATTTCAAATCAATTAATTTTGTGATTTGATTTTTGACTAATTATCAAAAAAAAAAAAGTATGTGTACTGAATAATAAATATGTTAATAATTAAACACTGTCACTTTGTCATTCAAAAAGTCAGTGTTACACACCTACTATTAAAATAAACGAAAAATAAAGTGCTTATTATTAAAATGAATTAAACTACATGTAGGTAGTTGATATTTTCAAGTCCCAATCACAGATTACAAGAATATTATATAGCTGATCCTTCTTGTTTTATTTGGTAAGTCACACTTATCAACATTTTGATTTCGATCAAAAGTTTGAAGATTTATTTTTATCATGAAAACAGCTTTGAGAAATGTGACAAATAGTTAACAACAGTGGAATAAGGGGTGTGTGCAAACCAATAACCAAGTAAAAGGCAGGCAAACTATTCAATCACAAACAATGCCTCCTTCAATGTCAATACCTGTTACTCATGTCACAGTACAATAAACAACTTTATTGAAAACAAATTTCCCAGCTACCTATACACGTACACTGCTGCAACGTATCTGAAAATCAACTCCTTTGTTCCAACTATCTATATAAAAAACTGTTATTTAGTGAAATTAAGCTCAATAATTGGAAAATGAAAATACCAAGAAATGTGTACCTCTGAGGTAATATACTTCTAAGGATTTAAGCATACAAAAAAGTTGCCGGGTCACCTGCATTATTTTTCGTCTATTTTCAAGTTTTTGCAACTTTTTATCATTGGTTTGTATTGTCACCTCAAATTTCATATTTTGGCATGATGACATAGGATGAAAAAATTGCACTGATTGTATAAAAATGACTCCATTTTATACCCAATCATTTACCTGAATGCATATACTACTAATAAAAATAATAGGATATATTGGTAGTGTACTTTTTTATGTCTGGATTTACTAGTATTTCTAACATTCAAGTTTCCGAGAAAATTTAAAAATGAAATAATGCTTTATCATTAATCATCATCATCATCATCATCACTTTCCTCACAAAATAGCAATTTATTTGCATATTTGGTTCATTTATTCAAAATATTGTTTTCAATGAGAAGATGTAATGTTCACTGTTGACTAAGACCCCAACAAATAACACTTATATTAAAATTGCCAAGCCATTTGTCCAATTTTACTTACCAATTGTGAAATATAGAATGCAGTTATAACAAACAATATATCATCTCGTTACAAAACCTAGAAGCCACATCCCTAATAATAAGATGTACCTGGGCCTTTAAACAATTAAGAACCAAAAATTTACCATTCCTTGTACAGGTAAATGCTTTAATAGAAGCCGCATTTGTTGCATTGTAACATTTTAATAGAAGCCGGTTTCTAATACAAATTTTACAGTAGTGTACTTTTTATGAAACCTTTATCAATACAATCTTAAATGCCTCACAGGCATAGCCATGAGCACTGTGGGAAGCCAATTTACTATGTTTACAGTTATCAACATAGACATTGTTAAAATTCCACCAGCAAACAATTCATACCAGTCAATGACTGGAATAACAGTACACTGGCCAGTCACAGGTAAATTTGAATACACCTAATGAATACAAAAAAACCCCACTATTGTATCTCATTAAAGTCTATATACGTTTGTGTCTCCTGTGTATATGAAAGAACAAATCAACAATAGGAGGAACCGATTTCAATACGCCAAACCCTCTGAGGTATTCACTCAACGGGAAACCTCTCAACAGTTCTGCTTTTATTTGGAGACACAATAGTAATACAAGTGCCCTGGAATCTACTGGTCAAATGGTACCCTACAAAGATAACAGTTATCCAAAATAATTTTGTTTCAAAAAATGGCATGATAGAGAGAATTACTCAATGACATAAAAACTGACACGGAAATTTGAGTGTATCTGAAAGGAGTAAAAGTAAATTAACTATTTTAAAAATTTTAATTTTTAATGAGACTGTTACTTTTAATACAGGTGCTATGCTGTAGTATATATTCCTTTCAAAAAATATGTTTTCCTGTCTGTACACTGTGTTTATTAATTCAACTCAAATGTATGTCAAATGCCACTGATGATTAAAAAAAAGACAATAGAGACAGTAGAGGGACACCAGTTCAACATAAATAAGCTATATGTTTGATTATAATTCCACATGGCTTTGTGTTATACGTTTTTTATCACTATAAACTGAATTAATTTCATACTTGAGTGAATTTGTGTCAGAGCAAAGTCAAAACTTGCTGCTTTATATATGTTTAAGCGCTGTTTTGAAAAAAGACAACATTAAACAGTTCTACAACACCACCATATCTTTTTTGCTTTTAAATTCAAACAAGATGCCTGGGGAGAGAGATTCATCAAATATTCACAAACTAAAGAAGAAAACAAGTGGGGCATGTAAATGATGTATTGTGTACAGCTGAAAAAATAAAACACACCACAATACCTGTTCTGATACAGGTGATCTATCCTGAAAAAACAGAGCCAGACATTGCTTTTAGTACATGGTTCACTGGTGAAACCATGCCAAATGCCCTGGCTGGTGGCGAAATACACACATTTCACTGGAGCATCCCTGATGACATGGTTACCTAATAGACGTTAAACAATACTGCATGGCTAGTTCATAGACCAACCTAAAAATCCATTTGTAACATAATTTTGACGCGAGACTTTACGAGTTCAGCTGCAGCAGTAACATATTCATGTATTTTTAATCACATGCATGTTTGTTTATAAAATTAAAATCATGTACATGTATGTTTGGTGTTGAGATATTACACAAGAATAAAGTCATAAATAAATTATTATTTAGGGTTAATTCACAGTGGCAGATCCAGAGGGGGGGGCCAGTGGGGCCATGGCCCCCCAAATGCATGACGATTCATATCATCTGGATTACGCATAGCTTCTCTGCGATTTTTGCTCCGTATATCTTAAGCGAAGCTTTCCCCCCCCCCCCCCATACATTTTGCTGGATCCGCCACTGTTAATTCATAAGTATGAAATTATGTTATTTATATCACTTTATAAACATTTTTGCAAAGGACGAAAGGTAGCAACAGAGAGAGGGAAACTTGACCTACCCATACAAGACTTGTCTTTCTAGGTAATGTGAGAATCCCACACTGGGCTTCACTTGTTCCATGGTTATTGGTCCTGTACATGGGAAAACAATAAATCAGTTCAGTTCATAATTGTTGATAATTTAATTTAAATATTTAATCATTTAATAAATGCCCCTTCTATACCCCGAATATAGTTTTGTTCGTACACATTCTCACATTGTATAAAAACTAAACTGTTATACACTAAATTTCTAAATATTTATTGAAATTTAATTATCTCTTTTTTTACCAACAGAAGCGTGCAACATGTTTTTAAAAAGAATGGATTTGTACATACTTAGAAAGTACTTTTGTACATGCTGAGCAGGCGGTCGCCGTCGACGTTGATGTGCCAGAAACTTTTCAACAGAAGAAATTTGAGCTCGTTGAGTCACAACTGCAATATCTGGTTCGACGTTAGCGCTCGGCTGGACATTCAAGGTAACGACATTCGGAGATGCTGTGGTCCGATTGTTGTTGCCCAACGTTACACACGGCACTTGGGCTTCATCTCCGGTGTCTCGAGGATTCCGTTGCGCTCCTTGTAGCCACCAATCTCCTTGCATGTTGAAAAGTGGGTCTAATTTTACAAACTATTTGAAAATTCATTCAATTTTCCAACTGTGGGATGCCAACACACGTACTTCGAAGCGGCCATCTTGAAAGTGACAGGACCGGGAGCTTCAAATCGACGTGTCCCATCGCCCAATCATATTTCGAAATTGCCGCCATCGATCAAAACGGGATTATTCTTGTTCTAAAAAAATACATAGATGACATTCGCTTTTTTATTATGATATTTTTTCAATCTTTATTTCTACGTATTTACGCAAAATTAATTAAGTTACGGAAACACAACTGACGGTGAAGCAGACGACTGCGGTTTCCATGGACAACAGGGGAAGCTTATTGCAATATTCGTGCGAGTCGCGATTTCAAAGCAATACCCACAACACCAGTACAAAAAGCAACAAATACCCTCAGGCGGTCTTCGCTTATTCGGTTTTATCCAGGAGCTCCATTGTTTTGTTACTTGTATGTGTAATAGTATGATAAGTGTGCGAGAACTTGACAAATAACCAGGAACAGTGGTAGACTTTATCACAGTGGTGAAGGAATGTTATACTTTCGTTTTTATCCGCGTACGGATTTATTTTTGAGGGTCGGCAAGGAGTATTTTCGTATTAAAGCTGTAATCAATTGTTTTTATTTTCGTAATAATGTAGTTTAAATAAAAACAAACATAATTTCGAGACATGGGCAAGGTGTAAAATGTAATCAGCTATTTTTTTTGTCTGTAATTTGTACAAAGATATTATTTTTTGCAAGCGTATAAATTTCCAATCTTGATTTTCAAACACAACTTTCATTTTATTTCCTGTAAAATGCCGTTTTTATTTCCTGTAACCTGTAAACCATTTTTATATTGCCCGACAGTACTATTTATTGCAAAATAAATAAAATTCTGGGTATTTGCATTCATGAGTAGGCTTCTATCTTAATAACAGCTTAGAAAGAAAGAACTCATGCCTGCTGAGAGAATTTGAGGCACATAAAAGTAAAAATAGGGAATATTTAAAATTAAAAACTCACATATCATGGAGAATAATATACATCTGCAAATTGAGATTAACCTATTAAATTTAACAGTTTCAAATCCTAAACTTACCACTTCTATAGATAGCCCCAGAGCACCTACATGTACTAGTATGTACTGAAATTGATGAGTTATTGAGATATCTATGGAGAAGCCAAAAATAAGCTAATTTATGCAAATTAGATAATCAATATACACAGATTTCAACCAAAAACCTAAACAGGTCTGTGGAGTATTCCCCGACATATTCAAAAGTTTGATTAAAATCGGATTTCAAGACATTAATGAAAAAATATGAAAATTGGCTGATTATGCAAATGAGGATAATCAGTTGAACTCCAAACTAATCAGGTGCTTCGCAAGGCCCTTGGCACATAAATACTAAGTTTCATTGAAATGCAATGACTGATTTTGATACATCAGTAGAATAGCTAAAATTTGCTAACTATGTACATTAGCTAATTAGTATTCACAAATTTCAATCCAAAACCAATCAGGCTTCAGCATTATCCTCAAGCATGTACATATACCAAGTTTTTGTGAACAGCAATAATTGGTTCTAGAAATATTGATGGAAAAGCTGAAAATTACTATGCAAATATTTCAACAGATTAAGTTATTTGTATTGTATCTGGGCACCTATTTTCAAAATTTGTTTGAAATACAATTATTGAATAAAATAAACATATGGAAATGGCAGGGTGTGCTTTGAACAAAGGAGTCAACTATTTATAATGGATGAACCTTTAAAATTAGTCAACAATTACAAGAAATTCTATATACACCTTTTTTTATTTTTTAATTTGATTTCTGCAAAAACAAGTTTCTACAGTAAAATTAATATCATTTTTTTTTTAAATATTTTTTTGCACCAGGCGACAGTGTCAGACATTTAATGTCACTATTGTTTCTCCCAACTTTTTTTGTATGTGCAAGTTGCAAGTGCTAGTGCTGACACATAGTGCATTTTTGCCACAGCAGTCATATTCATGTTTGGGACTCCATAACAGGGCTGTGCAGCCATCTCTATTAAACGACAATTTTAATGCATTATCCAGGCGTCAACCAGGCTCGGTCAAACACAAGCACCTGCAGACCATAACCAAGGTTCCCCCAACCCAGGGTAGGAATCGACCCTTTTGATGTTTACCCTAAAGTAGGATTTGAACTTGGATCTACCGATCATGAGTCTGATGCGATAACTACTATACTGCCAGTGACCGGTAATTTAATTTTTATAAAAGCTGTTCATTCCTTCATGAAATGGAGAGTACAGTGAATTTCATGAAGGCACGAATGTTTTTGTACGACTCCTTGATTTAACTGCAACATTTGATCATATCTGGTTTGATACTTCAAGATTGTAGTCGTTACTCGGGTAGTATTGAAAGAGATGCAGTTTACATGACAGGTATTTTGATTAGTTAACTAGGAAACCAAGATGACCTCCCATGTCCACAAAACTATATATTTTCGGAAAGCTTATTGTATGAATTTTAAAATTTTGTTAGTATTTTTTTGTTATGGACACTGTAGTTTGAAATATGCACAAAAATTGCTTTTTTGGTCAAAAGTGATTTAAAAAAAAATAGCTTCTAAACCATGCTTCTGTTTTCTGTCAAAATTGGTTTACTATGAAGAAAGTGCCGTCTTGAAAACTGTTTACCAGTTGTCAATTTTGCAGGGCAGCAGCTCAAATTTGCATAACAATTCACTCAGTAAGAAGTTTGCAAATGCTCATAATTAAAATGGCTGTAACAATTCCAAATTTAAATATATTATCATTTTGTAAAAAGTTAAATATAGTGCATAATATGGAGATCCAGTCATTACTTTTTTCTACCATGTTTCTTTTTTATTATTTATGTACAGCCTTGCTAAATCTTGCTAAGCATTCAAAAGAGAATGTTTGCACCTGTTATCTATATTTTAAAATAGTCTTTTGAGTATGTTCCACTATTCACATTTCTACAAAATTTTGTAGTCTACAAGACTATAGCCAAGACTGGAAAATAAAAAGCAAAAATAAAAATTCACTCCCAAGTGCCCACGAACCTGCATCTCTACCTTAACTGTACTAAATATGTTCACTTTGAAATATAAGCCAACATTCACTTTTCTTTTGTAGAATTTTGATTTTTTAGTGTTCCATTTTTTCCTACGAAGACCAACAGCATAAACATTACGAGAGAATAGAACACAGACTATTTGAGGTGTAAAAACAGGTTTTGTGGCTCTTATTTTCAATAAGATCTAGGCAACTATTTGCACAAGTCTTAATTTTGGGCATTTTTATTCACAGAAGGTGCATTTCACAGTATAATATCAAGGCGGAGAAACAGAATGAATATGCACATTTCTATTTATTCCAATATATAAAATAAGAGTTCAGTTTGCATATTAAAGACAATCTACTAAATATGTATTTAAACAATCCTTTCAGCCATATATAGTAATAGTAAAGCACATCTAATACAAAGCTTGCATTTGCTGTTATGCTAATAAGCTCCTAACAGGCTCATTAAAACTGGAGTGAATTTAGGAATTACATTGTATCAGACATTGACAACCATCAAATTGAACCGAATAAGTACAGAATTGTTTCAAAAACGAAAGTACTAGTCAGAAAAGTGCATCAAAATCTACTTTGTTATGGTTTAATTTCAATTAGGCAACAGGCTTGCTTGTTCACTAATTCTTATTCAGGTGCAGCCAAGAAACCTTACCCAGGCACCTTTTGTTATACTATTTTTTTTTCATTATATTCAAGTAGCATAAAGGCAATTCAGGGTGATTACATGACCAGAGATCTACAAAATAATATATACCATAATACTTCCATTACATTAGATCGTTAATAAATAAGAATTTCTGGAGATAAGGATGAAAGACTACAAAATATGTACTTGCACATGTTTTATTTTCTCTCAAGGTGGATTGTAGCATCTGACACGGCCAAGACTAAAGAAAATAAATTACTGTAAAATGACTAATTTTCACTGGGTTTAAATTTCACTGATTTACCATTTCAGGCATATTCAGTGGGTTTTAAATTCACGGTTTCGTCATTTAGATAATGTGTTCCATGCTAAATTTTACATATTCACTGGGTTTTAATTTAGCGCATTTTCCAGTCAGCGAAATAAGCTAAATTAAAACCCAGTGAATAATTACCCCCTTTACAGTACTGTATAAGCAAAAACTGGTGATATTACTAATAGAAGAGTCCAATTAACAAGATTACCGTATGGTACATACAATATATCAAGCAGTGTATCACTTTATCAACATACTGTATAAATAGCAATCTATTTTGATAGATTGATTTCCATGTTGTTTTCACAGCATCAAGATACACCATGTAAAACACCTGAACCTGCAATACATACTGTAATCTACCACTACAAAGTGAACATAATGTTCAAACTTTAATTGAAGAATCTCAAGCAACTCTGCACCATGTTGAGCATCGCACAAAACACCCACTATTTAGCCTTTAGTTCTGATGGATAAGAATATACTACAAGCTCAGCACATCTATAATGACAACAAAACTTGTACATAAACTGATTGGCTAAGAATCTTTGAACGCCACATTTATTTTAAACAATTTCCCCATTTGCTTAAGGTCTTAGCAAATTTGTTTGGAAAATCTAGGAACAAAAATTCTGATTTATTTTGTGAAAGATGACTTTCTGCACAAAGGATTGAAGAAAAAAACATTATCCTAATTCAGCTAGCTCCCAGCTGTTGAATTGTAAGCAGTATCAATTGAATGTTTTGGGAAGACAGTGTGCCCTCCAAGTTGGCATCTCACAGAGATGCACATTTTTTTTCATGACAACTGAATTGTGCCAATTCCCTAGTGTTTCGGAAAATTTGAAAACTGGTTTAATGATCTAGAAAAAAATTTTGAAAAATGAAATTTATTGTTTATGAACAAAATGAGCATACAAATTAAGGAAATCATGGGACACAATCTTTTTTTTTTTTGATCTCTCGACTAGTCAAGAAAGCTAACAACTTGATATTGGTGATTTCATTTTGACTCGGGATCTCTACAAAATTGGTAAAGTTAGATGGCACACAGGGCTAATACAACATTTGAAATGGACATGTAGAAACTTTTACTACTATATTGACATGAAGCTATGCCTGTAATGGAGCAACAAAGTCTGCTTGGTTTGTTGTGTAAATACTCATGGTAATGTATCCTTGATTCAACAGCCATGTCAATAGATGTAACATCTTTATCACGGTTATTACATTAACATGACTTAGTATAGGATCTATGCACTTGTTGGTTGGTTGGCTCATATGTACTACAGCTGAGCTTACCCGGAACCATGGAAGACAAAATACTATTATCTATGCGTACTTGTATTTTTTAATCTTTCCACCAATCCCAGGCAATGTTACACAAAATGCATTGCGTACATACAACATGTTTGAATTTCACTTCAACTTTAAATTTAAAGCTGAGGGGTTGTCACCTGCGCATGCGTCAGATGGCCATAGTGTGTCATTGTTTACAAACAAGCGTCTACCCATGAGCCTTTGCATTTTTAGCGTATGTTGTTATCGTCGCTTGGGACTCAATTCCTGTGTGTGTGCAGGTGATGACCCTCCTGCTTTAAACCATGCTCCCCATGTACTACACAGTGTGAATTATTATTTAGAATGACACGCTTGGCTAAAAAAAGCTGATATTTAGATCTAAAATGCAAGTAATTATATTTGTAAATATATTTCAAGCAGAAAACGATTACAAATGAAACAAATTATCTGATTACATTATTTCCATGTTATCTTCAGAAGAAATCTTAATTACTGTCAGACATTCACAAAGATCTAGTCATCTCGTTACTAATTTTTAAAATGGCAGTGCTCCTAAACTAAATAAGTCGTATGCAAAATGGCACATAATTCAGTCCAGTATATGTATGAGTGAAATTATCCAAGGCATGTTTATAGTCGCACACATTCTGACACAAAGTACCTAAGACTGATTCCAAAACATACAGTCAAAACTATATATAGCAACCATCCATTAAAGGTGGTCTTTAATATGGAAGTTGGAATATTTTACATTTTACATAATAGTTCCGAAAATAATGAGATGGTGTTTTTCCAATAAAAACAAATTCAGGTTGATCAAAATCAAATAATTTTGACTTGAGGATATTAAAAATTGTTTTTTCAAACAAAATGCTAATTACTGTTTTGGTCTCCAAATTTGCATAAATATTGCTAAAAGGGTGGTCACATTAGACATGTGGTCTTTATTACACAGGTTGCTCATATGTTATTGTTTTGGTAGTCTTTATGTAGAGGTTTGACTGTAAATTTTATAAGCAGAGTAATGAGGTACTTTTCCATTTGGGAAGTCTAATGGCAATCATACAAAACAATATTCCATTAGGGGATAATGTGTGGTAAAAACCAGTATTTCATTTAGGGGAACAGGTGGGCAAGGTACAAATAAGCCTGGTTGTCTCGTGATTATACAATCTGAACTACCGGTAAGCCATCGAACACACAGACACTCGTAATGTATAATGGAGAAAAAAAATTATGTTGTCTCAATGTGATATTTATCAAAACATTCATTAACAAAAATTAGAAAGAAGCATTATAAGGAGACAACCAGTTTATTTTTTACCGAACTAGCTCATCATATTTGAATACGTAATGGTAGTAGACGCATCATGCTTCAAAATCTTCTCCATGTACTACACTATAGAAGTTCCCCTTTATGACAGTGTGACATTGGCAGCCTGCAGATAACATTGTAATACCTGAGTTGCCTCTGCTCGTAGATTGTGACTGATAAGAGGTTGTAACTGAAAATAAAATAAATAAAGAAATAAAGGTCAGTGGAAAAATGGGTTTTGAAGACACTCACATACATATACACAGAGCTGCCAATCTTGGAAAATCAGAATTAGTACTCAGCACCGATTAAATTTGTATTTTCAATCCAAAATTCATATTTTTACCTACATGTATATAAAGACCTGATTTTTCGTCAGTTTTTTAAGGTGTTATTTTAATCTTTCTTGACACCTCAAAGAAAGTCAAATTTAGATTTTACAGAACTCATTGAGGCCTATTCAAGAGTATGATGTTTACTGACTAGCGTGAAATGCTTCATCTCGACAATGAGCAGCTATCGCTGTAAATAATGTTGAATTATTCTCCAAATGCTCAGTTTATCTTTTGAAAACAACTAATATTTTTATTTTAAAAAACTCATGCTGTTTTCCCATCAAAATCCAAGCCAAAAGATTATACTACATCGTCAAATCTCTTCCGTGTTGCGTTCAATAACATTAACATATTTAAATGAGCTATGGTAATTTGAACACGTTTGCATCATCCATCATTTCGATTTGGCCTATCAGATCAAAGAACACCATCCCAGATCAACTGATGCAAGAGAATCATTGAATCTGAATACCTCATTTGTTACAATTCATCTACAGTACTGCCAAAATAGCGTCCAGTACATTTGCTGTATGTGCATAATTCATTAACTAGTCACAATTTGATTTTGAATACCGCGAGTCAGTGATCGCGTTTGGAAACATTTTATAGCATTTGACGCCAAGCCATTGCGTCATTAACCCGAAAAGTCGGGCGATCCCATCGCAACCGAAGTCGACTAGAGATTGACGAGTGCAATACTCGTATTGAATGGTGTTGCACTGTGCTAGAAAAAATATAGGACCGATCAATCCCGTTCGATTCCCACACTGTAACTAACTGAGCTAACACTCGCAGCAAACAAACAGCCCTTTTCAGGGCCACCACATCCTTCAAAAAGAGAATACAGTCATAGGTTCATACTTATTTGATGCGTTTTCGTATCATCGTATTCCTGTTGTATTTTCGTAACAAATACGGTTGGCAGCACGCACATACACATGCCCAGTAGAGTGGCATATAGAAAATGGAATGCCACATAGATTCTAGGCTAGTGTGGAAAATAATTTTCTGTACTTACCTTTCCAGGCTGTGATGCAGACAGTTTCTGTAGACTCTGTGCTAAGTTTATTTTAGCATTAGGTATGGTACCATTGAATGGGTCGTGTTCTCTCTTGCCTGCGAACACTAACTGTGAGAATGCAGCTTGATATCCTGGAGTGTCTTCAATCTCTATGAAATGTTCATCATCGGGTACGGTCTCATCCTCAGGCAATTCAAATAAATCAACAAGTTCTTCCAACAGTTTAGGCCTGTATTACAGAAAATAAAGTTGACAGTTGAAGTTTGCTGTGAAAATGAACTTCAACATTAAGTAGAGTTGGTATAAAAAATACAAAACAGGACTGAATGCTGCCAGGTTTATTTCTTTCATTCATTCATTCGACGATCAGAATAGGACATTTTGCTTACAGGCTTGCCACAGGAACTCGTAATCTTACAGATGCTAAGCAGTTACACATCAGATGTGCATCTTATGATGTTAGTATCAATGGCATAGAAGAGAATGAACGAAGCTTACTAGCAAATTTGTTAAATTCAAATAATCAGAATACCACACCAGTTACTGACAGCCCCTCCCACTGACAAACGCACTCCATATTACTTTCCAAATACTAACCATAGTTTTGCATATTCTCCATTGATTATAACCGGACATTCTGTTAATAACTTTGTCATACCAACTGCACATATCTTCCTCTCAGTTCCACCTGATACCTTTCGTACATCTGCCAAATACAGTCTTTCTAAGACCATACCAAACATTCTAGAAACAAATTAAAACAGTCAATCGTCATTTCAATAATCAGTTATAAATTGAGAAGGTGAAGTAGTATACTTTATTTTCTTTAGTTCCTTTTTTTCCTATATTTCAAATTCAACTCATCAAAACGTCAGTGCAAAAAAATGGCAGAAAACAATACGTTATTAATCCTTGAACAATTGATGCACATTGGTACTTGCACCTACTCAGTTGAGTAGAAGATTATGCAAATAAGTTTTCTGTCTGCAGCAGACCATATAAGGTAATAATCATCACTTACTTAGTTTGTATGCTTTCTATCATTTCCACCAATGCTACACCACCATATTTGTATGCATAGAGTGAAAAAAACACTAATAGATCTGTAGAAAAATTTAAAAAGAAAATATAGCAATGAAGATTGCAGTCAAACAGGTGTATAGTAGCCACCACTTCCCTCTTTTCATCACAAATTCACAAAATATTCCTGTTTATAAGCCTGCACTTTCCAAAAATGGTCAAAATTTTTGAGTAAAAACTGAAAATTAACTCAAATTTTGTCTGCTTGCTCCAAACTTGGAGTTCATTTCCAAATTTGTTTAGCAATATGAAAACAAGCAGCCTGTCGGCTGAGATAGCTCCGCTGTTAGCAATGCACATTACAATTAAAGAACTGAAGATATTAGAAAATGAACAATATATATATATAAAAAGCAACGAGACAAATCTGAAAGAAGTCCACATGTCGAAAATATCACTTTTTACCAAAAATTACAAAAATATTCACTAAAATTAGAGAATTAAAGATATCATCATGAAATGAACAAATCTGAGAGAGGTCAACATGTAGTACCTATACATGTACTATAAAAGCAATTGGACTAGCGGTTTTTAACAAAAAGTCAAAAATATCACTTTTTACCAAAAATGACAAAAATATTCACCAAAATTAGAGAATTGAAGATATGATCATGAAATGAACAAATCTGAGAGAGGTCTACCCAAGATACATATACAACAAGTATCAAATCATTCAGGCTTGTAGTTTTCAAGAAGAAGTCGAAAAAGTAAACCATTGACACGGACGACGACAGACAATCACTCATATGACAAAGTTGACAGCGGAGCTAAAAAGTGCAGACAAATTTGGCTGAAAAAGTGTGCCGGTGAAAATGTTAAAGTCCTTTGTAGACGAGGGGTGGATATTGATTTATGTAATTTGTGAATACAGAAATAATAATTTCTCAGTTTAAGGGTCAATTTGTTAACAGACATTCAATGATGAAGAAAAAATAAATATTTTGGTTTGTCTTAATTTGAAAATATTAATGTAGGAGACCTACCGGGCAGTAAACATAAAATTAACTTCCATCATTTAAGTCTTTATATACAGGTATATTTGACCAAACTGGTGGCAAGTACCCACATGTTGTCACTATTGGCTGTTGGGTCTTCATTTGAAGGTCACTATTACACAGGATTCACTATTTCAGATTCTTTACTATGAAACAAATTTATTGAACTTTTTGCAGGCACAACAATGAATACAAAATAATAAATCTTCAGATTCCAGTTGAATTGAAGCACATATACAAGGCAGAATTTGATATGTCAAAGAAAACTTTCAAAAAACAAGCTGTTCTGTGATTGGTTTGACAGTTAGGGTTAGATAGCCAATCAAACACAATATTATAAGTAGCTTCGCAGTGACCCCAGATTTCTGCCTTGCCAAAGACTGACGCCATATTTTAAAACCATACCATATTTCAACTGATTTCTAAGGTTAGCTTCCACTCAGATCTGTTTCGAAATTGCATGGTTAGATTATCACGATTGGGCACTCGTAGATCGTCAACTTACGTTTGACAAATTTTGTTGTTTTTGAACTCTGTAAACGTTGGAATAACACCAGAAATATCTGTTTCATATACTGCTGAAGAATATCTCTGTAAACAAAATAATCATTAGAGTTAAATACGTTGAATACCAAAGTCGAGACCTGATCAAGACCTTTATTCACAAATGGGAAATTATGATGATTTAGCTCAAAATTATTAAAAAAATAAAAAAAATATACGATTTTAAAATTTTAGCAGGTAAAATTATTGGATTAAGGGACATACTGATAGGCATGATAATTGGGCAATATATTCTATTAGTGTTTTTGGTTTTCTTTCAGTCAGTTCAAACAATATGACAGCAGGTTATGATCATAGTGCACCATAATATCTAACACCCAATCATGATTAACTATGATTAATCCAAAAAATCTGTTTAGTTAAGCTCCCTTTCTAACTAAAAATGTACAACTGGACCAGGGTGATGGTACAATAGTTAGCATGTTTGGGTAGCACTAGAAAGGTTCTGGGTTCAGTTCTAGTTTAATCAGCAGTATAAAATCTGAGTAGCATCCAAGATTTAAAACGTTTGGAGAGGCAGCTGGACAGAAAATACTTAAAAAAAGAAAAAAAAAATCCCCCAACTGGCATACAGCAACAAGTAGCATTTTAGAATGATAACTTTTTCAGCAGACTGGCAATACAATTTGCCAATTTTACTTTTTAGACTACTGTAAATTTTCAGCAAGATACAGTTGCTGTAGGTTGTTAATAAAAACACTTAGTTACAGATGTGATTGGTGTTAATTGCTATGGTATACTTACATTTTCATATGTTCGATAAGACTGCTAATCAAATAGAATCCTTCATGATCATTGGACTTGGATGCTATTAACTTCTGAAACACTCCCAATAAACCAGGCTATAACAATGAATGAGATATTTCATTTTCATTTTGTAGACATTCAGAACACTGCCATTAAAACTGAAACCACAGTAAACGAACGACAGGAACATGGGATGTTTTTGTTTTTTTTTTGCAAATGATCCTCGAGGAACCACAAATGAAAAACAAGTTAGGTAAAATTCCATAACCTGTCATCTTATTTACAGAACACAAACTGGCTTGATCATATTTCCAAACCTAAAGTTGTACAAAATTCAATCCACAAGTACACAAGGCACAACCATATACTCGCTCTTTTACATATGTGATTTAAAAGCGATTTATTTTGGCTCGGATAAAACAAGTTTACTGCTGTTTGAACGTTACTGCTGCTCATCAAAAATCATTCTTTCTCATGAATCCAGTGATTAGGAAAAGGTAGAAATAGGAAAAAAATTGGCCCCAATATAAAAGCATTTATAATATTGAGGCAACCATTTTTTTTTTTGAAGAATACAGTTTTTGAGGTTTCTTTTATAAAACGTTTTACATATTTAACGCAACTGGACTGGACAAAGTCAAAATATTTGGAACCCCCATTTGTTTGAGACTTATGTGACAATATTTCAATATTTGATCTTGTAGAAATGTATTTTTGTGTTTATACAAATTTATTCACTAGTCATTGATCTTTCTTAAGTTCGTCTGATTTGCACATTCAATGACACTTAGGGAGTTCTCTGAGTATACCGTAAATAGAGCAGTCATGTGGTTTGAAGTTCAGTACTGTGGTAGATGTTGCGTTGAAAGGCAGCTGGACGGTTTGGCCGTGGTTTGACTGTTACATGTGGTCGTGCATTTCGTGGTGATTGATTGCACCTGTTTCAAGATGATTTTGTGGCTTTGCCTTCTGCCTGTCAGAAAGTTAACTGGCTTTGTGCACCGGCTCTACGAATGCGCCAACGGAAAAGGTTGTGAATTGGTTGATTAAACTACCCGAAAATTATAGCCACATTGACTAGTGTATGCCGCCTCTACAATACCAAGTCTTCGCTAAGAAGTTTTACAACCTACTTCGTTTCCAGTGTGAACAATGAACCGACTGTAGTTAAGTAATTTACGTACAGCAAATGACATTTATGCCCACCATTTTACGTTAACGACCACAGTGTATTTGTATTTTTGTAAATAGCGCTTATTATGTAATTAATTGTTGAATATATTATTATAATTGATGTTCTGTAGATGCAAACAATACGTCTCTCTGATATTGCATATATATATATTGTATCGAACTTCAATAAATGAGTATGCTCTATTCTCGCATATACGTAACTCTTGTTTGTTTTTGTCGATTATTTGCATCACTCTGGTTGACTGGAGGCTCGTCGAGCTACACTTGCCTCTTCCCCACGTGACCATAGCATGTGACACTTATCAAAAAAAAAGTAGCCCATCACACTCACCACTTTGTCAGCTGCAGCAATCGTATCGGCTCCTTTCTCAATAAAGGCCTGTAATAGTCGAACCAACGCCGGTATGTTACCAAACCTCTCCCATAATACTGGTACAAGTAGATGTGGAAACAATGCCATGTACGCTTCTGGTACATCACTGTGCATTTCTAACATCATTGACATGATTTGAAAAACATACGGCATAAATTCTGTAATATAATCATACGATTCTTAATCAGAAACACACCTTTGCCATAAGTACTCTAGCACCCTCTAGTGTCAAAGCTTTTTTCGATACATGCTGTATAAGTTTTATGTAAATCTGTTACTACCTTGAACATCAGCCTGTAGAATCTCTTGAAACGGTGGAAATAACGCCTTTTCAAACTCACTAACAGCAGCATGGTTTGCTTTACAACAGATCTTGACAGATAAACTAATACACTCAAATAAGTAGTGATTAAAATGTGGTTTGCTGGGATTCTGAAAATAGAATATCAAGACTGTCACACGTACATTGATAATTACATCAACTTTTCACCACAAGACTTTTCATTCAATTTTTTACACACTTTTTTATTATATTCTTCAACATTTCTGGAAATGAACCCTAATTTTGGAGCAAACAGACAAAATTTGAGTCAATTTTCAGTTTTTACTCAAAATAATTGGCTATTTTTGTTGCAATCTTTTGAAGGGAAATGCAGACTATAAACAGGACTATTTTGTGAATTTGTGATGAAAAGAGCAAACTAGTGGTAAAAAGATATCGTAAAATCTGCATTAGAAGCCACATCCCTAATAGAAGTCGCACCCATTCTTTTTGAATAATTGAGAACCAAAAATTCATCATTTCTCATATGTGTAGGTGCTCTAATAGAAGCTGCATCCCCTCTGTTGCATTCTACCATTGTAATAGAAGCCACGGTTTCCTATACAGATTTTACAGTACAAGTCCTGGCCTGTTTCCAAAAATCAATATTTTATTGGATAACTATATTTTCATGTAGACAACCTGAATTAATTTTAGTTATAAAGAAATTGAATAACTTACCTTACTGACAATCATCAGTTTCTCTGTAAGTTTACCAAGTAAAGGTGGTATGTATGGTACAATAGCTTCTTGTAACATTGAAAAACTGCGCATTATAGCTGTAAACAGAAATAGAAAGTTATACAGTAGGAAACATACTAACAAATACATGTAACAAAGCTAAGATATCAACTAACAACTGGCCGACTGTTACAATGATGCCACGTAGTAATTTTCATACAACTTCTTTAGGTTGGCCAGATTATAACTATACATCATTGATAAATGGATAGTAAAAAAGATAACGCCACAGAACTTTCAAATTCATGCATTTCTTTCACTACCCCTAACTCCAGTGGTGAAGACAATAAAATTGTCTTGCCTGGCACAAAGCATCGATTACACTACTTGTAAATCTATTCTGTCAAGACTAACATTATTATAGTATAAATCAAATAACATTGTTTTATAGTTGTGCACTTTGCAAGGGAGAATTAAAACTTGTTCACAAATCAAATATTATTATTGTATTTGAAAGAAAATTACCACACATGACAAGAATTTTGATGAATGTGGTTTTATGAAAACCTCTCTTCAGAATTTAAAAAGAAGGATAATTTCATCTACTAACTGAAAAAAAATACTGTAGGACACTATTTTAGCTGGAATTAATTTTCGCTGAAAAGACTTTTTGGGCGTTTTGTATGGAATTTATTTTCACTGATTTTTGACGAGTTGAATGTAAAATATAGGAAGAAAAGTATATTCGCTGGATTTTATTCATCATTCGTTCCTTCAGCGAAAATAGCGAAAATTAATTCCAAACGAAAATAAAGTATTTTACAGTACTTTGTACACCTCATATAATCTCATATAATCTCACCTTTCATAATGTATTCGTTTTCATGAGATCCAGGCATATTCAACGCATTAAATAGATTAGTGATCAGTGACTCAACATAAGGTTTTAAATTTTCAACGTTGATGCTAAAGATGAGAAAAAAAAATATGATAAATAGACGAAGACATAGTATTCAGTCAGTATTGTATAATTTCACTATTATCTGATACTATATGGTAGAATGATGCACCCCTAATTGAACATTTACTGGTTGAAAAATTGATTGAATTTTTTACTTACACAGGACCCCCAGTCGGTGACTTTGTCGTAAATATTCTTTCTATCGTATATGCGGAGTACGTATGTACAACCACACTTTGCGCAGTTAGTAACTGGATGAGATGAGGGATGGACAGCGTCAATAAATCGGCTGACAGTTGGTTACGAAATGTTATCATATACTTCAACGCATCAGCTTTTAACACTGGAAGCTGGTTTACTGGAAATACAGACATATAAATGGTAAAGCAGAGATTGAATTTTTTCCCTGCATGAATAGTGTGCATGTTGAATTTGAAATTTACCTGCCACTAACTTGTTGTGAAATGCACCACTTTTAAAGTTTAAATAAAATTTACAGGTTCTCGATTGATACGATCACGAAACAATTTTCTTTTTTTTAGTTGTCTTACAATGTTGGTTGAACTTAATTTAGGCTTAGTGAATATAATGAGAAAATGTGTTAATTTCTACATGCACAGTGTGCACATTATATTTTGAGTTTACTTGCACTAGCTAATAATCTATGTACATAGTGCAGTGTGCACATTGTATTTTGAGTTTACTTGCACTAGCTAATAATCTATGTGCATAGTACAGTGTGCACATTATATTTTGAGTTTACTTGCACTAGCTAATAATCTATGTACATAGTGCAGTGTGCACATTGTATTTTGAGTTTACTTGCACTAGCTAATAATCTATGTGCATAGTGCAGCGTGCACATTACATTTTGAGTTTACTTGCACTAGCTAATAATCTATGTGCATAGTGCAGTCTGTACATTATATTTTGAGTTTACTTGCACTAGCTAATAATCTATGTGCATAGTGCAGTCTGTACATTATATTTTGAGTTTACTTGCACTAGCTAATAATCTATGTGCATAGTGCAGTCTGTACATTATATTTTGAGTTTACTTGCACTAGCTAATAATCTATGTGCATAGTGCAGTCTGTACATTATATTTTGAGTTTACTTGCACTAGCTAATAATCTATGTGCATAGTGCAGTCTGTACATTATATTTTGAGTTTACTTGCACTAGCTAATAATCTATGTGCATAGTGCAGTGTGCACATTATATTTTGAGTTTACTTGCACTAGCTAATAATCTATGTGCATAGTGCAGTGTGCACATTATATTTTGAGTTTACTTGCACTAGCTAATAATCTATGTGCATAGTGCAGTGTGCACATTGTATTTTGAGTTTACTTGCACTAGCTAATAATCTATGTGCATAGTGCAGTGTGCACATTACATTTTGAGTTTACTTGCACTAGCTAATAATCTATGTGCATAGTGCAGTGTGCACATTATATTTTGAGTTTACTTGCACTAGCTAATAATCTATGTGCATAGTGCAGTCTGTACATTATATTTTGAGTTTACTTGCACTAGCTAATAATCTATGTGCATAGTGCAGTGTGCACATTATATTTTGAGTTTACTTGCACTAGCTAATAATCTGTGCATAGTGCAGTGTGCACATTATATTTTGAGTTTACTTGCACTAGCTAATAATCTATGTGCATAGTGCAGTGTGCACATTATATTTTGAGTTTACTTGCACTAGCTAATAATCTATGTGCATAGTGCAGTGTGCACATTGTATTTTGAGTTTACTTGCACTAGCTAATAATCTATGTGCATAGTGCAGTGTGCACATTATATTTTGAGTTTACTTGCACTAGCTAATAATCTATGTACATAGTGCAGTGTGCACATTATATTTTGAGTTTACTTGCACTAGCTAATAATCTATGTGCATAGTGCAGTCTGTACATTATATTTTGAGTTTACTTGCACTAGCTAATAATCTATGTGCATAGTGCAGTGTGCACATTATATTTTGAGTTTACTTGCACTAGCTAATAATCTGTGCATAGTGCAGTGTGCACATTATATTTTGAGTTTACTTGCACTAGCTAATAATCTATGTGCATAGTGCACATTATATTTTGAGTTTACTTGCACTAGCTAATAATCTATGTGCATAGTGCAGTGTGCATCAGAGTATTTAGAGTTTACTTGCACTAGCTAATAATCTATGTGCATAGTGCAGTGTGCACATTATATTTTGAGTTTACTTGCACTAGCTAATAATCTATGTGCATAGTACAGTGTGCACATTATATTTTGAGTTTACTTGCACTAGCTAATAATCTATGTGCATAGTGCAGTCTGTACATTATATTTTGAGTTTATTTGCACTAGCTAATAATCTATGTGCATAGTACAGTGTGCACATTATATTTTGAGTTTACTTGCACTAGCTAATAATCTATGTGCATAGTGCAGTGTGCACATTATATTTTGAGTTTACTTGCACTAGCTAATAATCTATGTGCATAGTGCAGTCTGTACATTATATTTTGAGTTTACTTGCACTAGCTAATAATCTATGTGCATAGTGCAGTGTGCACATTATATTTTGAGTTTACTTGCACTAGCTAATAATCTGTGCATAGTGCAGTGTGCACATTATATTTTGAGTTTACTTGCACTAGCTAATAATCTATGTGCATAGTGCAGTGTGCACATTATATTTTGAGTTTACTTGCACTAGCTAATAATCTATGTGCATAGTGCAGTGTGCACATTATATTTTGAGTTTACTTGCACTAGCTAATAATCTATGTACATAGTGCAGTGTGCACATTGTATTTTGAGTTTACTTGCACTAGCTAATAATCTATGTGCATAGTGCAGTGTGCACATTATATTTTGAGTTTACTTGCACTAGCTAATAATCTATGTGCATAGTGCAGTGTGCACATTACATTTTGAGTTTACTTGCACTAGCTAATAATCTATGTGCATAGTGCAGTGTGCACATTATATTTTGAGTTTATTTGCACTAGCTAATAATCTATGTGCATAGTGCAGTGTGCACATTATATTTTGAGTTTACTTGCACTAGCTAATAGTCTATGTGCATAGTACAGTGTGCACATTATATTTTGAGTTTACTTGCACTAGCTAATAATCTATGTGCAGTGTGCAGTGTGCACATTATATTTTGAGTTTACTTGCACTAGCTAATAATCTATGTGCATAGTGCAGTGTGCATCAGAGTATTTAGAGTTTACTTGCACTAGCTAATAATCTATGTGCACAGTGCAGTGTGCACATATTTTGAGTTTACTTGCACTAGCTAATAATCTATGTGCATAGTACAGTGTGCACATTATATTTTGAGTTTACTTGCACTAGCTAATAATCTATGTGCATAGTGCAGTCTGTACATTATATTTTGAGTTTATTTGCACTAGCTAATAATCTATGTGCATAGTGCAGTGTGCACATTATATTTTGAGTTTACTTGCACTAGCTAATAATCTATGTGCATAGTGCAGTCTGTACATTATATTTTGAGTTTACTTGCACTAGCTAATAATCTATGTGCATAGTGCAGTGTGCACATTGTATTTTGAGTTTACTTGCACTAGCTAATAATCTATGTGCATAGTGCAGTCTGTACATTATATTTTGAGTTTACTTGCACTAGCTAATAATCTATGTGCATAGTGCAGTGTGCACATTATATTTTGAGTTTACTTGCACTAGCTAATAATCTATGTGCATAGTGCAGTCTGTACATTATATTTTGAGTTTACTTGCACTAGCTAATAATCTATGTGCATAGTGCAGCGTGCACATTACATTTTGAGTTTACTTGCACTAGCTAATAATCTATGTGCATAGTGCAGTCTGTACATTATATTTTGAGTTTACTTGCACTAGCTAATAATCTATGTGCATAGTGCAGTGTGCACATTATATTTTGAGTTTACTTGCACTAGCTAATAATCTATGTGCATAGTGCAGTCTGTACATTATATTTTGAGTTTACTTGCACTAGCTAATAATCTATGTGCATAGTGCAGTGTGCACATTATATTTTGAGTTTACTTGCACTAGCTAATAATCTATGTGCATAGTGCAGTCTGTACATTATATTTTGAGTTTACTTGCACTAGCTAATAATCTATGTGCATAGTGCAGTCTGTACATTATATTTTGAGTTTACTTGCACTAGCTAATAATCTATGTGCATAGTGCAGTGTGCACATTATATTTTGAGTTTACTTGCACTAGCTAATAATCTGTGCATAGTGCAGTGTGCACATTATATTTTGAGTTTACTTGCACTAGCTAATAATCTATGTGCATAGTGCAGTGTGCACATTATATTTTGAGTTTACTTGCACTAGCTAATAATCTATGTGCATAGTGCAGTGTGCACATTATATTTTGAGTTTACTTGCACTAGCTAATAATCTATGTGCATAGTGCAGTGTGCACATTACATTTTGAGTTTACTTGCACTAGCTAATAATCTATGTGCATAGTGCAGTGTGCACATTATATTTTGAGTTTATTTGCACTAGCTAATAATCTATGTGCATAGTGCAGTGTGCACATTATATTTTGAGTTTACTTGCACTAGCTAATAGTCTATGTGCATAGTACAGTGTGCACATTGTATTTTGAGTTTACTTGCACTAGCTAATAATCTATGTACATAGTACAGTGTGCACATTGTATTTTGAGTTTACTTGCACTAGCTAATAATCTATGTGCATAGTGCAGTGTGCACATTATATTTTGAGTTTACTTGCACTAGCTAATAGTCTATGTGCATAGTGCAGTGTGCACATTATATTTTGAGTTTACTTGCACTAGCTAATAATCTATGTGCATAGTGCAGTGTGCACATTATATTTTGAGTTTACTTGCACTAGCTAATAATCTATGTGCAGTGTGCAGTGTGCAGTGTGAACATTATATTTTGAGTTTACTTGCACTAGCTAATAATCTATGTACATAGTGCAGTGTGCACATTATATTTTGAGTTTACTTGCACTAGCTAATAATCTATGTACATAGTGCAGTGTGCACATTATATTTTGAGTTTACTTGCACTAGCTAATAGTCTATGTGCATAGTACAGTGTGCACATTATATTTTGAGTTTACTTGCACTAGCTAATAATCTATGTGCATAGTACAGTGTGCACATTATATTTTGAGTTTACTTGCACTAGCTAATAATCTATGTGCATAGTGCAGTGTGCACATTGTATTTTGAGTTTACTTGCACTAGCTAATAATCTATGTGCGTAGTACAGTGTGCACATTATATTTTGAGTTTACTTGCACTAGCTAATAATCTATGTGCATAGTGCAGTGTGCACATTATATTTTGAGTTTACTTGCACTAGCTAATAATCTATGTGCATAGTGCAGTGTGCACATTATATTTTGAGTTTACTTGCACTAGCTAATAATCTATGTGCATAGTGCAGTGTGCACATTGTATTTTGAGTTTACTTGCACTAGCTAATAATCTATGTGCATAGTGCAGTGTGCACATTATATTTTGAGTTTACTTGCACTAGCTAATAATCTATGTGCAGTGTGCACATTATATTTTGAGTTTACTTGCACTAGCTAATAATCTATGTGCATAGTGCAGTGTGCACATTATATTTTGAGTTTACTTGCACTAGCTAATAATCTATGTGCATAGTGCAGTGTGCACATTATATTTTGAGTTTACTTGCACTAGCTAATAATCTATGTGCATAGTGCAGTGTGCACATTATATTTTGAGTTTACTTGCACTAGCTAATAATCTATGTACATAGTGCAGTGTGCACATTATATTTTGAGTTTACTTGCACTAGCTAATAATCTATGTGCATAGTGCAGTCTGTACATTATATTTTGAGTTTATTTGCACTAGCTAATAATCTATGTGCATAGTGCAGTGTGCACATTATATTTTGAGTTTATTTGCACTAGCTAATAATCTATGTACATAGTGCAGTGTGCACATTATATTTTGAGTTTACTTGCACTAGCTAATAATCTATGTGCATAGTGCAGTGTGCACATTATATTTTGAGTTTACTTGCACTAGCTAATAATCTATGTACATAGTGCAGTGTGCACATTATATTTTGAGTTTACTTGCACTAGCTAATAATCTATGTGCATAGTGCAGTGTGCACACTATATTTTGAGTTTACTTGCACTAGCTAATAATCTATGTGCATAGTGCAGTGTGCACATTATATTTTGAGTTTACTTGCACTAGCTAATAATCTATGTACATAGTGCAGTGTGCACATTGTATTTTGAGTTTACTTGCACTAGCTAATAATCTATGTGCAGTGTGCAGTGTGCAGTGTGAACATTATATTTTGAGTTTACTTGCACTAGCTAATAATCTATGTACATAGTGCAGTGTGCACATTATATTTTGAGTTTACTTGCACTAGCTAATAATCTATGTACATAGTGCAGTGTGCACATTATATTTTGAGTTTACTTGCACTAGCTAATAGTCTATGTGCATAGTACAGTGTGCACATTATATTTTGAGTTTACTTGCACTAGCTAATAATCTATGTGCATAGTACAGTGTGCACATTATATTTTGAGTTTACTTGCACTAGCTAATAATCTATGTGCATAGTGCAGTGTGCACATTGTATTTTGAGTTTACTTGCACTAGCTAATAATCTATGTGCGTAGTACAGTGTGCACATTATATTTTGAGTTTACTTGCACTAGCTAATAATCTATGTGCATAGTGCAGTGTGCACATTATATTTTGAGTTTACTTGCACTAGCTAATAATCTATGTGCATAGTGCAGTGTGCACATTATATTTTGAGTTTACTTGCACTAGCTAATAATCTATGTGCATAGTGCAGTGTGCACATTGTATTTTGAGTTTACTTGCACTAGCTAATAATCTATGTGCATAGTGCAGTGTGCACATTATATTTTGAGTTTACTTGCACTAGCTAATAATCTATGTGCAGTGTGCACATTATATTTTGAGTTTACTTGCACTAGCTAATAATCTATGTGCATAGTGCAGTGTGCACATTATATTTTGAGTTTACTTGCACTAGCTAATAATCTATGTGCATAGTGCAGTGTGCACATTATATTTTGAGTTTACTTGCACTAGCTAATAATCTATGTGCATAGTGCAGTGTGCACATTATATTTTGAGTTTACTTGCACTAGCTAATAATCTATGTACATAGTGCAGTGTGCACATTATATTTTGAGTTTACTTGCACTAGCTAATAATCTATGTGCATAGTGCAGTCTGTACATTATATTTTGAGTTTATTTGCACTAGCTAATAATCTATGTGCATAGTGCAGTGTGCACATTATATTTTGAGTTTATTTGCACTAGCTAATAATCTATGTACATAGTGCAGTGTGCACATTATATTTTGAGTTTACTTGCACTAGCTAATAATCTATGTGCATAGTGCAGTGTGCACATTATATTTTGAGTTTACTTGCACTAGCTAATAATCTATGTACATAGTGCAGTGTGCACATTATATTTTGAGTTTACTTGCACTAGCTAATAATCTATGTGCATAGTGCAGTGTGCACACTATATTTTGAGTTTACTTGCACTAGCTAATAATCTATGTGCATAGTGCAGTGTGCACATTATATTTTGAGTTTACTTGCACTAGCTAATAATCTATGTACATAGTGCAGTGTGCACATTGTATTTTGAGTTTACTTGCACTAGCTAATAATCTATGTGCATAGTGCAGTGTGCACCAGAGTATTTCGATCCCTGTAAAGAAATCACTGACAAAGGTTCAGTTCTGAAAGATAGCGAGTTTAGACATGGTTACAATGGTTTAGGTTTAGTTCTTACCATTTGGTGAGCTGATGTCAGGTGCTATGTTGCCATTGTAGAAATCTGTCAGATTTACCATCTCACTAGTTTGTGTTGTACCATGCTGTATTAATCAATATAAATTAACAACACATACAAAACAATCATTAAACTAGGAAAATAATTTAAAAATAATTTAATTTTTTTCTTCTTCTTTTCTTTATTCAAATGTATGTGATTGTCTTGTGTTTTTTTTGTTTGCTATCTTTTTGTGTTACTTTATTGTATTTTCAACTAAGATCCCACACTGGGATACGGTTTCATTAAAGATTATTATTACAAGAGAAAAGTATTTACATTACATAGTCCCTGTGACCCTATGAACGGTGAAGGCAAAACAGAGAAATGACAAAAATGTTTGATTTTGATAAATTTGCCTATGTCTTCTAAGAGGCATGGTATATGTATGCACTTTGAACAAGTTGGTCCAGACATGTGTGAGATACAGGTGGAGATGTAAGGTTGCACACAGGGGTGAAAACATTAGTCCCTGACAAAAAAGTTCATACCAATAATTTGCTGAAAAGATATTGAGAATGTTAATTGCTGCAGAATTTCTTGATTTTTGTTCCTCTATAACTATCATGAGCTAACATATTACTGTGGGAAACAAATTAAGAGAGTTTTCGTTTGGGGCTGTAATCTGTAATTAAGCCTATCGAGTAATAAATAAATAAAATTTATTATTTCCACGGATTTTCTGGTAGGTGATGTAGTAAACATAGATGAACACAGAATGTTTGAAACAATCCACCCAAAAATTGGCAATAGACCATTTGTGAGTTTCTGATTAAATATGCCATGATTACATGTTGTTATAAAACAACTAAGTTAATACTTCACATATCTATTTGATATACACCAAGTGTTAGACTGGCGCAGTCGGGGCGATTAATTTGTTTTTGTAGTTTAAATAAAATAAAAAAAAATCGCGAAATGGAGGTGTTAGCGCGAAATCACCCCGACTGGTTTATTCTGCAGGAAATTCATTGCTATTAAATATTCATGATGCACATATTATAATGAGGTGGGCGCGGAAATACATGCATAATGAGGTCAACATGATAAAGGTCACACTGCAGACCCAACATGGCGGCACGTTGAAATTTGAGTTTGTTGTATTCGTCGTTTCTAATTCATCACAATGTGTAAAAAAGTAACTCGTACTTGTCGTAGAATTAAAAAAAATATTGACTGCTACAATCACCGACGCCTTCTCGGTCAGAGGTCAGTTGAAGAGACGCTGTGATTGGCTCAGATGATTGTCAATTAGAACACTCATTAACATAATTACCCGTTGAAAAATCGATGGGTTCCTGCAGTGTTGATAGAGGGCCATGCAGAATAAACCAGTCGGGGTGATTTCGCAGTTACACCTCCATTTCGCAATTTATTTAATTTTATTTAAACTACAAAAACAAATTAATCGCCCCGACTGCGCCAGTCTAACTAAGTGTCTGCAGGTAAACTTTGTAGTTCTGTAAACTCCTTGAAATGTCCAGTCGCTTTGTACAAATTTGGGTAAACGTGAGCCATTAATGTTCCAAATCGTGCACAAACTTTGAACTAGCCTGGGACATATATAAAACCGCAGATCGTCCATTGAAAATGGAGTACAGGGTCTAGGGATGGTGAACAAAGAATATGTAATACTCTGGAAATAGAAATAGGGTGAACTTCATTTTGTTCTAATTGTATACAATTCTATTTATAAAACACATGGAATTCAGCAATCTTTAATAAATCAAATCATGAAACAAAGAGACATATATATATATATAGGATAGGATAGGATAGGATATTTTATTTGGAACGTACACAACTAAAGTAACACAACAAATCCAAAATAATTTTAAAATCTGAAAAAACAAAATTAGCTAAAATACTACAGACATAGATATATATGATACATGTGTCAAAATGATCAGTCTCCAAGGAACAGCCGGGGACACACAGATACACAGAGGTAAATCTACAAGTCTCGCTTTATGAGTTCATCTGAACTGGGCTAAGTATAAACAATTTCTTCAAGTGTTATTGTCAAGAATATACCAAGAAAATAACAGAATGATTTCAATCTGCAAGTCTTACCTTTTGTGTTTTAGATTTGGCAGCTATGGATGTCACCAAGTACACAGCAACATCTTTACTCTTCCAGTGTTTCACAGGATCAGTGGCATACTCCTGTAATAATAAATGCACAAGCAATATGATTATAAGCATGTTCACAAAGTTAATTTCCACCGAAAGTCACTGTCAATAATATAATCCTAGTTTTGAAAAGACAGTCAGCCAGCCAGTCAATGAAGAAAGAAAAACAAGCTGTATATGTATATCATTAAGATTTACCTTTAAACTTTAAACAAAATCCGTCAGGAAATATCTGAGAAATTGATGGACACATAGACAGACAGACATGTGAAATGTTTGTGACAATTGGTAACAGCTTATTTTTCCTTCTTTGACATGTTTCACTTTGTTATTCTGATGAAACTTCATAAAAGTTTCAAAATGTTTAACTTTTTCAACACCAGTTTCCTCTTTTCATCACAAAATCACAAAATAGGCCCATATATAGTCTGCAGTTTACTTTAGAAGATTGAGACAAAAATAGCCAAACTGAAAATTGACTTAAATTTTGTCTGTTGGTTTTAAGATTAGTTTTCATTTCCAGAAATATTGAAAAATATAAGAAAAAAGTAAAGACAAATTTGGGCAAGAAAGTGTGGTGGTGAAAACAAAAGATAAAAAGGCCATACATTTAAAACAGAGAAATTTCACATTCTTGCAAATTTTTGGAGTCCAGCAACTGAAGTATCTGTTTTTTTAGCTCCGCTGTCGACTTTGTCGAGCGGAGCTTATCATATGAGTGATTGTCCGTCGGCGTCCGTCGTCGTCGTCGTCGTCCGTCGTCGTCGTCGTCCGTCGTCCGTGTCAATGTTTTACTTTTTCGACTTCTTCTTGAAAACTACAAGCCTGAATGCTTTGATACTTGGTGTATATGTACCTTGGGTAGACCTCTCTTAGGTTTGTTCATTTCATGTTGATATCTTCAATTCTCTAATTTTGGTGAATATTTTTGTAATTTTTGGTAAAAAGTGATATTTTCCACTTCTTGTTAAAAACCAATAGTTCAATTGCATTGATATTACATATATAGATACTACATGTAGAGCTTTCTCAGATTTGTTCATTTCGTGATGATATCTTCAATTCTCTAATTTTGGTGAATATTTTTGTCATTTTTGGTAGAAAGTGATATTTTCGACTTCTTGTTAAAAACTGCAAGTCCGATTGCTTTGATATTATATATATAGGTACTACATGTAGACCTTTCTCAGATTTGTTCATTTCCTGATGATATCTTCAATTCTCTAATTTTGGTGAATATTTTTGTCATTTTTGGTAGAAAGTGATATTTTCGACTTCTTGTTAAAAACTGCAAGTCCGATTGCTTTGATACTATACATATTGTTCATTTTCTAATGATGTCTTCTGTTCTTTAATTGAAATGTGCATTGCTAACAGCGGAGCTATCTCAGCCGACAGGCTGCTTGTTTAGCTCCGCTGTCGACTTTGTCGAGCGGAGCTTATCATATGAGTGATTGTCCGTCGTCGTCCGTCGTCGTCGTCCGTGTCAATGTTTTACTTTTTTGACTTCTTCTTGAAAACTACAAGCCTGAATGCTTTGATACTTGGTGTATATGTACCTTGGGTAGACCTCTCTCAGATTTGTTCATTTCATGATGATATCTTCAATTCTCTAATTTTGGTGAATATTTTTGTAATTTTTGGTAAAAAGTGATATTTTTGACTTCTTGTTGAAAACCGCAAGTCCAATTGCTTTGATATTACATATATAGGTACTACATGTGGACCTCTCTCAGATTTGTTCATTTTGTAATGATATCTTTAATTCTCTAATTTTGGTGAATATTTATGTAATTTTTGGTAAAAAGTGATATTTTCGACTTCTTGTTGAAAACCGCAAGTCCAATTGCTTTGATATTACATATATAGGTACTACACATGTGGACCTCTCTCAGATTTGTTCATTTCATAATGATATCTTTAATTCTCTAATTTTGATGAATATTTTTGTCATTTTTGGTAAAAAGTGATATTTTCGACTTCTTGTTGAAAACCGCAAGTCCAATTGCTTTGATATATTATACATATAGGTACTACATGTGGACCTCTCTCAGATTTGTTCATTTTCTAATGATATCTTCTGTTCTTTAATTGCCATGTGCATTGCTAACAGCGGAGCTATCTCAGCCGACAGGCTGCTTGTTTATATTATTTATCATGCTTTGACTAACCGCTGTCACTATGCATAGAGATATGAATGACACAATCTAAGTAATCCATGATAGTTTCTGGCATTTCAAAATGCTTTCAAGGTTTACTCACCTGTAACATACTGGATACATAGTGAGAGAATATCTGAGTGACTGGTTGCTCGAAAAATTTACACAGCGACCTCACAAGGTCACACGCTGCTCGTCGTCGCGTGTCCACATCTAAAGACACAATCATAAATTTAGATAATTTGGGTCAGATATTTGTAGTGATAACCTCGTGCAGTTTAATTGTCCCAAATGGATTGATTTATATTATTATAATATTGTAATATTATTATACATCTGGCAGTAAAAATCAATGGAATTCAGCAATCCATAAAACCCCCATACGAACATGTTCGAAATTGTTGCGAACATTTTCCTTCTTTGAAAATTAACATGATATTGACACTGTTTACATTCAACGCTGTTTACATGGAATGTAGCAACTAGGTAGCAGTAATTACAGCAAGTAACTGAAATACAATCATGCCACCTTACAACTATCTTGGGGGATGACAGTACAGAGAGAGGTTTGTGTCATTATATACTGTCTGTGCAGTACCTGATCCTTCTATGTCACGTCGAATATATTCTTCAGCGTTGTCTTCAAATAATTCTTCATCAGTATCTGAAATATTCAACGAACAACAAAACGTCACGACTTTTTACATGCTACCAAACCATTGCAGTATGCGTTGTCATAGTAATGCAAGTAATTAAATTAATGCTGAGAAGTCTGCATTAATAGTTATTGACTCAAAGCCGAGTCTTGTTTTGCTTTCACATGTTTTTTTTCAACAGAGCAAGTACAATTTTTATTAACCACATTGCATGTATATCAAAAGTTGGACTACAATTTGTCTTTACCTCTGAAGTACATGTTGGGAACAATAACTTTCTCACATATGCTGGTGAGGGTGTCTTGTGATTCAAATAAGTTCTTATAATGAGCACGTTCAGCAACAGAAGCCAAAAACTGAATAGCATTACTGACAAGCTGAAAATAAAACAAAAACCTAGTATATTATTACAAGAACAAGTTGCCTATTGACAGAGATGAAAGTTTGTTGTAAATGGGGGGAGGGGCTGTGAAGAGAATGACTGTGGACAGAAACAACAAAACCAACAGATTATCCCTATTTAGCAGAATTTTAGACTTTAAAAGCGCCATGCCGAATTGTTTAATGGGTATCACTGTAATTTATACTGTCAAAGGTAAATCAAATCTACAGCCTGTGTATCTACTTGAAAGAATTAGGTCAGTGTTCTCCCCAGAAAAATGTATCAGAGTGGCGGCTAATTTGCATATAATTTACATATCATTAGCATTTGTCTGAAGATAAAGAAAACAATAATGACAGGCTTGCATGGATGAAAATGTGTCTTTATTTTTTAACAAATTTATGTAGAAGATTAAATGAATCTGCTGCTGTGTGATTTCTATGTAATGTTGATTCTTCGGACTTTCATGGAAGCCCAGTGATCTGCAGCTTTTGAGAACGCCGTGATTTTCTTTGCTTCCCACTTCTATTAAATGACATGGCCTTCTTGTGCATCTCCGAGTGTGCGTGTTTATCGATAGCATATTTCGTAATATTTATACATGGCATAGAATTCCATACCAAAGAACTATTTCTGGATGTTTTTAAGTTGAATTTTCCACATATGTGACACAGCATTCCTAAAAGATAAGAAATAGGAGCGAATCAATACTTGTATTTAAAAAATATCGTCACGATCAACACGAAAATAAACAAATTGCCGCCATTTTGAAAAGTCGCTAAACTTAAAAATTGCCACGATAAACTTTACCCAACTATTTCAAAACACAATACTAGTATTAGTTACTTTGATAAATCGTAGCCAACAATTTTTGAACTTCCAGAAAGAAGGTCGTTTCCAAAAAAATTTTTCAACGATCGGCAAAAAATGAAGCCATACAAAAATTTACTAAACTAGGTCAAAACTCGCTTCCAAGTAAAACGCTACAAATAAATACTTTTTTTACCTTTGCCATCGAATGTTTCTCTCAGCCACGTATATTTTGTTGTCCATTGTGCATCAAATCTAGAGTTTATTTTTTTGCACTTTTCGTTGTAACATCATCTTGGACACGTTTAGTACCACTGCCGACAGGGGTACCGGTGACCGCGTTGCTGGTGGGTTTATCGCTCGCAACCAGGGGCCCAGCAGGGCGTTCTACGCGGAACCACAACGTAATATTTCTGCTGTTTGACATCGTTGCTTCTTCCAGCCAAGTATGCTACTGAGAAAATACTCGCTATTACCCCAATTAAATAGGGCGAAAGTGTTTATTGTCGAAGTACGAAGCTGTATTAGTCCATTGTCTTTGCGTAAGCACTGACATGTTTCCATTCACACCTGATTTTGCTCACAGTACCGGACGCTGATGACGCTGACTAACAGATTCGCACGTGTATTAACAAGCTAAAAGAAAGAGTAACAGGAAATGCCACAGAGTAGCGGGCAATCTCTCAGAGTAGCGGCATAAATAATGGAGTAGCGGCCCCGCTACGCTAAAACGCTTTGGGGAGAACACTGGAGGTGTAATTTGTTTGTATTTACACCTTGGCTTGTGAATGTGAACCAGGCATTTAGCAGAACTGTAAAATCCTAGTCACCACCTACATGTGTTGCCCCTCAGCACATACACATATGTAGCTCAGGTGACCAGCGCACTATCTATGTTAATATGAGGAATAGGTTTGCTGGAATGCAACTCATTATGCTAATTTACTGACGTATCATTGGGTATAGCAGAAAATCAGAAAATAGTACACTGGATATAATTTGCTAAAACAAAATTCATAGTTTAAAAACAAAATAGGTCTAAAAAACGAAGGAAATCAGCAACCATTACATTTTGATTTGCACACGTCACCTACAGTCATGTACAATTTTTTTTTGGTACCACTCTCTCTAACATGCTGAATCAACTTGATTTTTGTAAGTATTCAAAATTGGCCCCGTCAGAGGGCACACTGGTGATGACACCATTTTTATGTATTTTTCTATAATTTCTTTCTTGATTTTGTACTGGACTGTCGTAATATAAAAAAAAATGCAAGCCAGTGTTTTTGGTGAAAGGTGACTTTCAAACAGTTGAGAATAAATTGTAAATTACCAGATCATATTTGACTTCTTGTCCAGTACTGGTAAGTAGATTCCACACAGCGGTCACAAAGTTCGGCAAGTATGGTTGAAATTCCTCATCATATTTCTGAGCGTACAACGCTATATTATCACAAATTTGGGATTTTAGTTTGTCCAATGGTCCTGCTTCTTCCGTATCCTGAATAATAATAAGAAATCCACCGAAAGATTGGCAAGAAACTATCAGTACTATATTCATAACATATGTAATCCCATTTGTGATTGCCGTAAAATACTTTTATTTTAGCTGGAAACAATTTTCTCTGAAAAAACATGTTGGTTGTTTTTTATGAATTTTATTTTCAATGTTTTAATATTAATGAGTTGAAATGAAAATATTGAGAAATAAGTATTTTCAGTAGATTTTATTTTCACTGATATATCCCCTTCAGCGAAAATAAATTCGAAGTGAAAATAATGCACTTTACAGTAGTCTCAATCCCACAGAACAATCAAATTTATGTAAAACTCGGTGTTCACTTGATCATGTCTGCTGATACCAAACTAAGAGTTAATATATTGTGAAACTTTACATAAAAATATCCAAAAATATGTGCATGTTAATATGACCTTTGAATGCTGGGATACAGAAAAATTAATGACATGACCTCGTTTAATAGAATTCCCGAAATGTGACGTTCAGTGATAATTACTGCTGAGATTATACGGTAATTGTCATACGTGATATATCAATCATGGACGCTTATTTTCAACAAATTTCTCACCAGGTAAGTAAAATTCAGTTATTACCATGAGGAAAGGAGGGGTATAGTTTAAACATGAGCAGCAACAAGTGTTTGAAACTATTTCAGGCAGCATCGAGTCTGCTGGTTGGAGAATAACAAAACTGTCCATCCAAGATTGCAAATATTTATAGCGATCATTTTCTCTATGGGTCATCAAAACTGCACATTATCTCAGCAATTCAATATTTTTTTTTATTTTGGAATAACAACCTCTCCAAAATGCAAGCCCTGCATGTCATCAACTCCTTGACATTAGCGGCAATCGCTGCTAACAACTAAACCAAAATATTTTGAATTGAACTTACAGTTGTATGCAGCAGCTTGTTGTCCGTAACCAACAGTGTATGGAAATTAGGCATCCATATTTTCATGTTATCTTCAAAGTATTCAGGCAAATCCTAAAGTATAAAGATAAACAGAATCTGACTCAACCCAAGAGTTTATTGACCCCCAATCTCTGCATCTCAATTTGTGCAACGTTTCACAGTAATTAATCTTAAAATTACAACCACACCAGTCATTGAGGTAGATGGTTAACAAAAATTGGCAAGGAACCTCAAAAATGTGTGTATGTCTTATCTAGATGATTGTTTGCGAGTGATGTTTCGTTTCTTCCACTATTCTTAACACTATTTCTCAATAGTGTGCATTCTTATTAACACCTAAATTTAATTAGTGTTGATCATATGTTCAAGAAAAAAATCTAAGATTGGCAGAATTTTGGGAACCACACAAATATGTTATCGGTCAGAATATTAGAAGCTAATAAATTACTAAAAATCACCCCAAGAAAAAGGGGGGACATTTGTAGTTTTTTAGGGTACTCCATCCGAGTATGTAATAGTATGATTTCTCGAGCTGTGTTCAAGGTTTTCACATTTGGTTATCCATGTGACAACATTTTTAACCCCAGTGAACGAAAATTAAGTTGATATAGAAATCCCACACAATGTTTTAACAATTTCTTTATATTTATAAATAGAGTTCAATTTAGAGCCAAGTTTAAAATTATCAAAATTGGCCATTATGTATGGACAGAATGTTATCCAATTCAATGACACAATTGTGACATATTGGTTACTCACCTGAAAGTTGAGACTATAAAAGAGTTTAGAGATGAGAGTCAGTGAACTATAGATTATTTTGATAGCTGAAGCATCATTGGAATATTGTTTAGAAAGGTCCATGGTACCCTGCAATGATAAAACATTGGTATATCAGCAAACATAAAACACAGTGTTTGCTCACATTAATTAACTCATTAATTAACACATTAAAGAATGATTGTCAGCAAAACTTGATTGTGTAGTCAAAAATGAAATTGGAAAGTTACAATGTTGGCGAGTTATACCAATCAAAGTTATTTACTGTCTTCAATAGAAAAAATCTTCTGAATCAGCTTTGGGTGCGGCATAAAACACAACTACTGTATAAAACGGCATTTAATTTGTTTGATTTAATATATTTTCTATTGTCTGTTAGATCAATTTTAATTTTGTGTCAAGACTTGCACTTGCACGTGAATGAGATGAGTGGTCTAGCATATAATAAATGCTAATTATATGCGCTGCTTAACCAAAGAAGTTTGTAATGGCCGATGTACAGAGTTACAGCTGTGTTACAAGCAATGCTGCTTTCAGGAAGTCAGTAAATTCTATTGTCAGCCAATTAGCTGGTTAGGTGTACGATGTTGACATTAGTTAATACATTCATCGAACACTGAGAGTGTTTTCTCACGTTAGTCATTAGTTAACACATTAGCTTGAACACTGAGGGCGCTTTCTCGCATTATGATGTTTTAGCACATTTATTGTCAATGGCTGAGCCATCCATCTATGAAGTAATGATGTATTCAACACCAAGTGACTTTCTCCCAAATTATTCTGCACTTTTTTTATTATATTTTTCAATATATCTGGAAATGAACCCCAATTTTGGAGGCAAAAGACAAAATTTGAGCCAATTTTCAGTTTTTACTCAAAAATTTGGGCTATTTTGCCCCAATCTTCTGAAGGAAAGTGCAGACTATAAATGGGACTATTTTGTGAATTTGTGATGAAAAGGGGGAACTGGTGGTGAAAAGGCTGAGATCACCCAAATATCACATAATTGATAATCAGTTATCCGAGACAAAGCAGAAGGCGGCACAACTCACCACAAAAAGTTCAGTTAGTGGAGCTGCAAAATTGTCAAGGACCATTTTAATTTCAGTCCACAGTTCTTGAGATTTAAATTCATGACGATACCTGAAAGAAAAACAAACATTATTATTCTCATTAAAGATGACATACATTGGAGTCCCAAGGTTTTAACTACTACTATAGATGGCGTATTTGTTCTAATTGTTGCATACACACTGTAAATGACCAGTGTGAGTGTCATATTTTAATGATCCAGCATACCTTCTATGTAAATTTTGGTTTTTGTGGGCTTGCAGGAGAGCAAATATGATACAGTAAACCACTTTAATTCTCACTGGGGTCCTAACAGACTGTGTCACGACAACTAAATTTTGTCCTGACAAACAATGGTTTTCATTTCACTGCCAGATCCTGTGTAATTTGTGTAATGCCGAAATGCAGATTTTTCAGAAGGAAATATGGCATTGAGTTTTCCTATATCATTAAAATTAATTATTAAATGTGTATAGCATATCATTAAGCGTGGAAATACCCCCAAAATACTTTCGCGCATGACTAATCCAATGCTATGTTTAATGTCACTCTTTGTCCTGTTTATTATGTTCAATTTCACAATCTAACAGAGAATCTCACAATGAAAGGTTTACAGTATATTCCAGCAGTGCAGTCAAGAATTACGATGTCTACTTATGCAGCTACAGACAGGTCATTACACATTGCAGTGGTAGTTGAATAAACATCCTATAAATTGGTAATATTAACAAATTAAAATGCCATGATAAGAAATTTTAACTCAAAGTATCACATACTACCCACATCGTAGTAGTGACTTGGTTTAGCATGGAAATGGTTGAAATATATTTTATATATTTTTTTTTCAAGTAGACTCCAAAAACTTATTTGTACTGGGTACATAAACTCAAAAGGCAATGATGTGTTTCAGCCTCTGAAACATCACCTACTGACGCCATTTTTTCCATTCATTTCGGCTTTCCATGAAGGTTTCAGCAGGAGATGTATTTAGAGGTTTACAATCCAGAACTTTTGGGTTTTTTCACCCAGTACTCAGTGCCTGAAAGCATACAAAAATTGGCCTTTTTGGAACTATTTCTATATTGAATCATTATGTTATAAAAAATAAATAATATTTGTCAGAATTTCCAGATTATTTGTGACAACTTATCATATAAATACCCATTTTTTCCCCAAATGTAACGAAAAATTTTGAAATAAATGCACCGATATAACAAAACATTTGTACCACACAAAGATTGCCATTTTTATCAGTGTAACATTTTTTGTGTGAAAACTAGTTTAGTGATCATACTTTTTTCATCAGGATTTTAACAGAGTAAGATCAAGAAAATCTGGTCATAAGTTTTAATCAAAGCCACTGCCCAGAACTTATTATATGCATTTTTACCTTTTAAACAGAGAATGTGCAGTTCTCAGCACACCGTTTATGATGTGAAAATCACCACTTTGAAATTTAGACACCATTTCAGGAAGCAAGTTTGGCCATTTCTTTGGAAAATCCTCACGCCCAATAATGCTGATTGCATCACTTAACTAGGAGCAAAAGAAATATGCATGTTATATAGAGTGCAATGTATCCTGTATAGTTCAATAAAATCTTGCATTCTTTTACAGCAATTCCAGGCACTGATTTGACACTGAAGTCGTGCTAGATGTTGATAACTTACTACAATAGGTTACACACTTTGTATTCAAATTTACAGAAGTTGTAACTAGAAATATAAACATCGGCTACAAATCAGAGGAATGATTGTCAGACATTGCCCACAATGTTTTCTATTTTTGCTACAAAGTCAGGTACACCTAGACTTTAAGGTGCGTCTGTCTTTCATTTCACTTTTGGTCAGTCATCGTGTCGATTGCGTGTCTACAAATCAGCATTTGTCCGAGTTGTTTAAGCACCACGATTGAGAAGCAAGGAGTCAAAATAACAGTTGAAGTGAGAACAAGAGTTGTCGATTTGTATTTTCGTGGACTGTCATTTGCTGAGATTAGAGATCGAAATGGTGTTTCAAAGCAGACAGCTTATAATATCGTCAAACTGTTTGTTACCACCGAGAGTATCCTGAGGGTATCCTGCCAGGAAACTGACAACGTTATAGACTATGTCGAATATTATAAAACATTGCGACTGCGCATTTACGGACAGGAAATTCAACAAAAACTACTTGTGTACGGCGGCAACCCTCCCCGGACGTGTCAGGGTTCTCCACGAGGGGTTTTTACAGGGCGCCGCGCCCTGTTATCTGAAATTGGCGCCCTGTTTAAATTGTCAGCGCCCTGTTATATTTCCTGTGCGCCCTGCATGGTCCCAGACAAAGAATTGTTTACAAAACAGGCCAACACTCATTGTCTTCCGAAGATGATTCATCGTGCTCAGGGTAACTGGTTCATTGTTTTAAGGTGCAACTGTGAAAATTCCGGTTTGTTATCGTAGCAGGTCACCGTGAGGTGATAACACCACCAAACAAAAAGTTACAAGTTTTTTCAACACGATTAAAAATGAACATGTGGCCTAGAGAAGTGCATTACCGTACCCATATTTTTACTGCCAGGGTGACGTCAAATATATAAAATTGTTATCGGTAAAACACATTCGCTAAATCATAAGGCCTATGGTTATACCAAGATCACGCCGTGACTAGGTAGCGGCAACATCGTCACCGCCGAGTGGAACAAACGACCAGCGCAGCCGACGTACCATCACAGACATTGCTGATCAACAAGAAGTCCACACGAATGCTTGCTTGAACATGTAAATGTTTATATTTAAATGTCACTATTTAAAGTTGAATTTTCTTTAAATCATGATTTAAAAACCCCGGTAAAACGGCCATGCTTTCAACTCGCATCATAAGTGGAGGAAATAAATTTACTTGTGTTCTTTTGGAACAAATATTCTGATTGGTTGTTTTTCGCGTCAATGCATGGCTTTGGCCAATCAAAAGCATCGTTACATAGTATCAGGGTGCACAGAGTAAAATGAACTGTTTCCGGGTCATAGCTGTTTTCAACGAAGCAGACATCAACAAACTTTCGATTCGAATGAAAATTATTCTTTTAAGTATGTATTTTGTTTTTTTATACCTAATTCTATTATTTTTGATAGTAACTGTTAACTGCAGATCGAAAATCTTCTATTGTGTACATTTTATTTCGTTTGATCACCTTGGTTTTTGGTGCCATTCATGCAAGTTTTTTAATGAACCAATTACGAACGTTTGTGCGACATACATTTTATTTTGCTTCGTCCAAATAAATATAAATCATAAATATAAATTTTTGCTAAAAATTAAATAAAGCATGTATGTATCTATTTGGGAAAATAAATTAACAAACTTGTTACGTTATTTTCTGGATGCGATCATTACTTGTAAACAACTGATGTCGCCGCTTGAGGAATCGTGCAGCTAAAAACAGCTGATTGTACGTGCTGACGTTTACTTAATAATAGCTCTTCAAAATTCCTATTCATTTTGTAATAATAAATATATATTATGCATATGTAATAATATATGTAGATTAATAGATTTTTTAGTTTCCATCCTTGCCAATGATGCACCTTACAAATGTGCCACGCCCACTTCACATTGGCGCGCCCTGTTTAATTTTCAAACCGTGGAGAACCCTGCGTGTGATCGTTGGTTGCCAGTGATAAGCTCTTTAAAGTGATTATTTGGTGAAACATCAACCTTTTGGTTCTCATCGTCGAGAACTAATAATCGAATAACGGACATTTCCATGGCATAATAGGAATAATGCACTTTGATCAATAATTCAATAATTCAGCTGGTTCCGTAAAATAACGTTCTTTACATGGCCACCACTTTATGTGCCCCTCTCACTGAAATAACATGTGACGCAAATTGAAGTACGAAACTAAGTTGAGAGCCTCGATCGTTTATTGGAGGAGAAATCAAAACTAATGTACCGCCACTTTTATGGGCGTAGCTTTCTTCCGGTGCGCTTCAAATTGCAGACATGCTGTCTGCATTATTTGTAACAACTTCTGTAAATTTGAAAACAAAGTGTGTAACCTATTGTAGTAAGTTATCAACATCTAGCACTACTTCAGCGTCAAATCAGTGCCTGGAATTGCTGTAACAATTCACTCATCACCAATGACGTATTTGGATATGGTTACACCAAATTATGTCATATTCACCTGCAACGGAATAGAACTACCAATATTTTTATATCATAAATTACTTTGAGGAAATGGTTATTTGAAAACATGCCATGACCCACAGAAAGCTGAATAAACCATTTAATTTTCAGGCTTTTATGGCATAGGTGAAAAGAAAATTTTGCAAAAGTCACTGACACAAATGTTGTAGGACCACTCAAAATTTTTTACTGTTACAAATTTTTCTAGCTTTTCAAGTCTTCAATAGTTTTTTATACATTATTAGGAGATTATTTAAATATCTAATTGTTACAAAACTCGGATGTGAGCAGTTATTTCATTTATGAAACATTCACTGTATGCCAAGCCGAGGTATCAGGATAATAAGACTTTTCAGCGATTATTCAAAAATCATAAAAAAAATATGCATAACAGGAATAACTGTTGTCACAACCATGAGATATTATTAAATAGAAATTACGAAACTGCACAAACGATACTTTGCTGTGGCTTTTACACGATTTAATTTGAATCATAGGAAGTTTATTGCCTGAACCCAGCTCTAAGGTGTTTCAACTCCTAAAACAGTTATACATACAGTTTGTCACTATTCTAGTTATTTCATCGGAATCTTCATGAATAATTATCACATTACATAATGTTTTGGACACTTACCTGTCTCTGTATTTGTTCAGGCATTCTTAACATCAATCCTACTATCTCTGTTTTGATGGTTTGTCTGTCGGCATCACTAATTTTGTTGGGAAAATCTTCCAGCTATAAACGAGTAGGAAAAAAATCAAAGAATATATCAATTGTGAAAAAACATTGCTAATGAGCTTACTGTAAATGCATTAATTATTCAATGGGTTTTAAAATTAACAGTGACCATGAAAAAAACTTCAAAATAGTGAAATTAAATGGTTTTACAGTACAGTGGCCCCTCGCTAAGTCGCGCCTCGGTAAGTCGCGATTCGGCTAAGTCGCGGGTACTTGGATGGCTCCCAAAATTTCTATTGTGTTTTGACAGCAATTTTGAAGTACAAAGACTAATGTTTCGTGGCATAGTGTTTTTAACTAACCGCTAAAGAGACAACCGAACACCCACTGTCCGTCAATTGCTGAGATGCAATGGGTGACGGCGGCCTTACTCAAGGTGTCAACAGGGGTGTCGAGTAGTGACCGTACGTACTTCTTGGCCGGTCCCATTTTGTTATACCTCTACAAAAACTCGCTACAATGAGTTGAATTCATAGCATTCTGATCTCTATTTCTCAATTGACGCTGTCGGAACTTTTCCCGAAAAACTGAGAGAAATTATCTATGAAGGTGGTTATTTTGACGAACATGTTTATAATTGCGATGAAACTGGTTTATTTTGGAAGCTGTTACCGTCGAAGTCGCAAGCAACAGCAAGCGGCCCACATAATATCAGACACAAACAAAATAATCAACGCAATGTTTACAGCAAACACAATCATGATTTTATTCGAATACTGCCTGACACATGTGATGATACATCAATTAACTAAACCGAGGGTTTATATGTGCTTTTTATATGTTTTTCAATGCACGACCTCCCTCTTTCACGAGGTCCCTCGGTAAGTCGCGGCCCTCGATAAGTCGCGGTTTTTGCTTGGATCCCAACACCCGCGACTTAGCGAGGGGCCACTGTACTAAAAAACCAAACTTACAGCAGTTCAACCAGCATATTTGAATACTGTAAAATACTTTATTTTAGCTGGAATTTTTCGCTGTTTTGTATAGCATTTATTTTCACTGAAGAGTTGATGTAAAATATAGGAAAAAAGATGTATTCATTGAATTTTATTTTCCCTGAATCATCCCTTCAACAAAAATACAGTATTTTACTGGAGGCTCTGAAATTGCACTCTGAGAACATTCAAAGAGCTTTATTGTCTTTGCACGTGTGGCAAGAACTTCAGCTTTGAATTTTGTTAAAGTGTTTTACCACGATTCAGATTCAGTTAAAAAAACTGTTTGGAATTACTGCATGCTAGTGATTACAAACATTGTGGAATCTTAATGAATCTTCATCAGACCATCAGATATGAGCCAAGATTCCAATACACTTCATCAGACCATCAGATATGAGCCAAGATTCCAATACACTTCATCAGACCATCAGATATGAGCCAAGATTCCAATACACTTCATCAGACCATCAGATATGAGCCAAGATTCCAATACACTTCATCAGACCATCAGATATGAGCCAAGATTCCAATACACTTCATCAGACCATCAGATATGAGCCAAGATTCCAATACACTTCATCAATACTTACTAATCTTAACCAATTGAACGTCATATTTTCTCATCAGCATTTTTTGTTCAACATTTTACACACTTGTGTATTTTTCAATAATTTCTTTTAATTAATTTTGACCAACTTTCTGATGGACTCAAAGTTGTTTTTTTTGCCATGAAGGTGCATATATAGTTACTTTTAGAAGTATTACTGTTCTCTAATTATGAAAAAACTAATGTCTCACTTTTCATTAATTAATTCACAAATTAATCTTGTATACGGTAAACTATGTCACCAACTTTGACGTGTTCAATGTTTTTGACGTCACATTTGAAAAACTTTCTTCTGTTTAAACTGGACACAGAGGAGGCTATAATGCGTAATGGAAACAGAATCAAGTCACTGAATGCAAAACATTTTTCTTATTGTGCTGTAGTTTGGATATGATGGGGAAAGTAAATTACTCACAATTCGCCAGTTCCTCTTGATATAATTCTTAAATGTGATCGACGCAGATACTCTGATTGTCATTTCTGCATCCAACTTCTCAATCAGATGTAACAATAATATTGGGTATCCATGGTTACCTTCAACTGATTCCAGAAACTTTTCAGCTAAATATAAGAGATACTTGAGATTGAGTGAAAAGCATACAAGATAAGATAAGATAAGATAAGATAACGACATAAGGGAAAATCTTGGGGTCATGGGGCTTCCCCTGACCTAGATTTATCTCCCCATCATTGGTAGAATCGCTGATTAATGCCTACAGTTCAAAATAATCATTTTGACTGACCGGAGTCTATGGTGGATATTGAATGTAGTAAATTTCTCATTAGGAATAACAAGAAAGAAAATTTGAATTTTTTGATGTGAAAATTATTTTGGTTACTAGTAATTGCTAACATTGAAATTTTCATTTTGTGTCATGATTTTGGTTATTTCTACTTATAAGCACAAGAGCAATTGTAATTGTTTGTATGTTTTGATTGCAGTATTAATTGTTAATTGCTTCTTATTTAACTTGGGATCTGAAACTTTAAGAGGGAAGGGTTCAACTCAGGATAGAATCTTCCACCCTTTTCATTAGCAGCATTTTTTTTAATTTTCTCTAATTTTGCTGAAGATAAAACATTGAAATTTTCATTTTCTGTCATGATTTTGGATATTTCCAAAGCAAGTATTATTTATTAATATGTTGTGATTGCAGTGTTAATTGTAATTGCTTCTGGTTTACTGTTCAAACTTAACATACTAAAACTGAAAAAAAAAAAAAAAACAATAGATGAAAATGGAAACTACCATGCAGACGGGAAGAATAATTCATACCTATCAAAATAAGAAAAATACCACAGCAGTATGTAGCACATACAAACAATGACATATTTTAGAATCAGCTGCCATAAAGTAACATAGAAAACAAATACCAATTCAGTGACGGAAAGATTAATCAAAAAAACCTCCATTTTCCTGATAAACATAAAAATGTCTTACAAATTGCATGTTTGTACACAATGTAATATAGTCGTGTGAACTGGAGTAGACAAAGGGATTTTTGTTTTTCTGAATATAATTTATAAACTGTTTTTATTTGAAACCAGACTCGGCTCAAAAAAGGCAACTGTATCAGCAAGGTGCCCCCCCCCCCCATTCTGCGAAGTTCTTCCGCATCCATCAGAGTGAAATTAGAATAGTCTGTCACATGCTCACAAATTCATAGCATAATAATTTATAACAAGCGTTACAAATTAATAATTTTCGTATTATATTATGGCATAATAAGAAAAAGGTGAAGGTGTAGATTAAGGTTGGTACCCCCCATGCTAACCCAAATATGCATAAAAAACAAAGTAATTGCACAACCTTATCACAAGAGGGCAGAATATTGTATCATAATTGTGTACTAATGAGAAATTTCCTCATCAATAAATATTTGGTATGCACTTATTTTATCAACCAAATCGAGAGATCACTATTACCACCCTATTTAACACCTAGACCTATTTAACAAATGTTGTACTCTTTTGTAAACCAAATTCATCATTGTATTTCATGACAGCGCAATAAATAAACATTGTATTGTATGTATTATGAGAAGAGTATGTAGTTATGTATGTGATGCACAATGGTAACAAATATTTCTATCAGAGGTGGTGGGTTGCAGAATTGAAAAAAAAAATACACAGGAAAGAATCATGACCAAAATAATCCTGCACAGAGAAAATAAACAAAATTACCACTAATTCATTACTGAAATAAATAACACAAAACTAAATGAAAGACAAAAAATATTTTGTGCATAAATATTTTTCTATCGCCCCACCCGACCCAGAATATCTGATGATGCAGCCCTTACATCATAAGTTTTTAACACCACACTGACTCTAAGACTGGTATGGTTAACTTATGGTAAATAGTTTTCATTTTGATTCCAGCGCCACAAAGTGATAAATGAGGCTACGTGTACCTGGTTTTCGTTCATTCACGTCAGGGGAGAGCGTTTTCAGCAGATACGCTGATAGAGTCTGCAAATTGGCGTCGTTGATCTCCATCTTGCCCAGTTCAATATCTGTAATTAATAGCACTATATAAATGTGCAACAAGCTACGCCCATACCTTAGAGACGGGCAAATCCGACGTGATTAATAATAATGACATCATTCGTTTCCGATGTTCAGCATAGTTGTGCAACTCGTCGCCAACAAACATAATTCGGACAAAATTTAATTCAAAGTACGTGAGTTCAAATTAAATATAGGTTGAGGTGCTTAAAAAATATTGAAATCAAACATTCATGTAATAATTAAATGAAAACGAACGCAAACGTCAAAACTCACATGTGCAGTTTCTGGAAGTCTTTTTTCAAAATGGCGCCGCTGTATAGGCGCATGCGCGTGTACTGAACCTAGAAATTGCAGTTTTAAAAAATAATATGTATTATTGAAACAATGTATAATGTAGAATGTGTGACTAAACATGGCGATTGTATCTATCCATGCATGTTGGGTTTTAATGTATATTGATATTACATGTCGAATCAAAATATTGCTTGTTGAATAAAAAGCCACCAAGCGGTTTAAAATTATGTTCTTTTGTTTAAATCCACCTTCGTCTAATAGTGTCACATGATATTACCAGACCAATCAGAAACCAAACGGAAATGCCGCCATCTTAGTAAATCCACTTTGAAATTACTCTGACTTTCGAAATTCATGCGTCTTTATTCGGAAATTTAACGCGTTTGGAATTGTCTCTGTGGTCGTTTGACATAGTTTGCGGATTTTTCATCACTGCAGAACAATGTCGAACCCTGGTGGTGGTAAAATTCGCTCTAGAAGATCACATCCGTCGAAGAAACCATACGCAAGGGCGCCGAAGGTAAATTCTGACCTATCGGTCACGTTTTTGTCGAGCTCATCTTTTTCGATGTTGCCTACATTGATTACAAGCTATCAATGCTTATGTCAAGTAGATGTGTTCAGATTGATGTCCACAACGCAAGTAAATTGCGAATATTCATTATGACATGTATTGTTTCACAGCTGCGACCGCCGTCCGTTTCGAAGTTGGGACAATCATGAATGAGAACATGTGCGACGGTACGTCGCTACTGTTCGATTGTCGTTGGATATTGCATTCAATCATTATTGGGCTATCGTGCCAGATAAATCTGTCGTTTCATTTCTTAAATTTGCACATTCAAATCGTCTTATTAAATTATGACGTTGAATCAGCGAGGAATCAATCTAATGCATCTACTATGCGAGACAGCGTGTGTGTCAATGGACATGATGTTGATGCAGACAGTTAACCAGTAGCCCGGGGCAGCAGCTCAGTAATTGTCATCACGTTATAATGCGTTTCCCGCTATTCAAACCAGATTATATTTGTCTACTTGCTATTATTATTTGCATGTTATTGTTTAACCAATTTTCGGTAAAATTAAGTAAGGAGTTAATTGTTTTTTAATTATGTACTACTATTACTGATTAATAAATTTGAACAATGAATGAAAACAAGGTGTTACTTGAAGGTGTGATTCAATGATTTCCTTTCTGAAAAATGTCAGATCATTTTATAATGGTTAAATGTGAATCCTGGGATTGCACCATAGAACAATCATGAAGCTGTGTGACATAATTTAAATCACATGGTTTGTAACATATCTAAGTCAGTATTAACATCTGCAAGCCCTTACAGCGAGTACCAAAGGTACGAGAAGGGAAGACACTAATTTCATGAAATCAACACTCTGCATTTTCAACAGTAAAATCAATTTGGAATAACATGCTCTATGTCGTTATCATGGAAAATGATTGAAAAGTAAAAACAGCACCCACTTGTCGCTGATTGGCTAATAAAGTGGGAACTGTCCTGAAATGACCTTTTACCCACCAATCAGCGACAAGTGGGAAATTCTCGGTTTTAGGGAAAAAGAGTCTTTGTTGCTCGGGAACAAAAATATCAGCATATGATAAGCAGCTCAATGATAAAATTATTATTTATCCTAATGAAGGTATTTTCAATGTATTATGTCCTAATTATTATTTTTGTTTTCAGCAATCTATTTTTGGTAAAGTAAAAGATACGCTTAGCCATCTCACTCCATCATGGTTGACCAACATATGGACACCATCATTGCCAGATGCTAAGCAAGAAGACGACGTAGTAGAACCAGGGCCGCACAAAATTCACATCAAAAGACAGGTTTCTTTTGAACGGCTAGCATCTCCGATACCACCTGAGTTTGATGATAATGAACAAGAATATGGTTCATCGCGAAACCAAAGACAGAATGTAGATTTTAAATCACCTTTACTAATTCCTAACAGAAGGTATGAACCGAGGACAAGCTCTCCCCATGATGTTGAGCAGGAGCAATTGACAACAGAAGACCAGGAAGAGACTGAGAAAGGTATGTACTACACACATGGATGTGTTGTCTACATTAATTGTATAATTAGTTTAAACTCAATAACTCAAGTATTGTTTATTTAATTTTAGCACAAGTTGCTACATAAACTTGCTGTAATGGAAGTCTATTTTGTTTTTCCCCTTCAACAAACTAGTCTTATTCAATTATAATATTAGTTATAATAGTGCATGGGCCTATGTGAAGGACAGGTACATGTATGTCTATGGTCAAAATAAGTTATATTTAAATGACCCAGTATACATTAAGCGTAATCTTTGTTTTGCTATGTGGTAGCAACAGAGCATATACTTTAATAATTAAATAATTAATAAGTGAAAATAAGAATCTATCAGCAAAAAAAAAATGCTACTAAAAATGCTAAATAGTTGAAGGTTCTATTCTTAGATGAATCCCCCCTCCCCCCCTCCCTCACAAAGTGTCAGATTCAACACTTTTTAAGGGGGTAGGTAAATAGTGAATAAAATTGTTCTCGCCACTTATCCAATATCCTGTATGTAATATTCTTGTATGCTGCTCACAGAGGAAGACTCTGCCTCAGAAACCTCGGTGTCTACCAGTGGGTGTTCATCATTGGTACCACATGTGGATAAAGTAGACTACAAAGAAAGAACGGAAAGAGACTACAACGAAAGAACGGAAAGAAGACTACTCACAGAAGCTAGCAGTGTACAGAAAGGTGAATGCATAGCTCAGCTAAAGTATGCCAAAAACCTTGTAGATATTGGCTACTTATCAGGTTGTGATATAAAACTATGGTAATTGATCTGATTCTTATAGCGCCATTAAGCTGTTTCAAATTTTGTGTAAACAATGTACTATTACACACTTTGATGATTTTATGGGGATATACGGACAAAATTTCATACAACCCATGTTTGTTTTTTACTTAAAAATCATGGTAATTTGTCTCTCTCAAAATTAAAGCTGTTTATGTCTCTATCCTAAAAAAGTTTCTATATATATTATCACTGGTACACTGCTTCAGTTCTGTGTGAATTTTATTATCTTCTTACATGATCCACAGCAAGATATCTTCTGCTTTTTAACTGGCAATATGTGGACTGTTATAGTTGCTACATCTTTATTGACATAGTAGTCCTCCCATGTTTCTATTGATTTGAAGTGTGTAGATTTCATGCTGTGATGAAATGAAAGTTAATGTTTTTTATGGCATTGAATTTATTTTCATCAATGAATTATTTTTTGGATGAAAAAATACAACTTAAGGTAGAGATGCAGGTTCGTGGGCACTTGGGAGTGAAATTTTTTTCTTTTTGCTTTTTATTATCCAAACAGTCTTGGCTATAGATTGTTAAAATTTTGTAGAATTGTGAATGGTGGAACATACTCAAAAAACAATTTTAAAATATAGATAACAGGTGCAAACATTCTCTCTTTTGAATGCTTAGCAAGATTTAGCAAGGCTGTACATAAATAATAAAAAAACATGGTGAAAAAAGTTATGACTGGATATCCATGTTATGCACTATATTTAACTTTTTACAAAAAAAATAATAGGTTTAAATTTGGAACTGTTACATCCATTTTAATTGTGAGTATTAGCAAACTTCTTACTGAGTGAATTGTTATGCAAATTAGTAATTATCTCGGCTTCTTTTCAGTGCACATCCCAGAACATTAAAAAATAGCTCCTAGACGCTTTGACCTTTTGTTTTGAAATTTTCACAAATGATCGACAATGTGCTTATCTTCAAAACGCCTTCGGGGCATTGTTTTTGGTTGAACAGTGTTACAACAATCGTACAGACAATTAGCCTGGGTGCTAATTTATGCATAAACTTGAAGTAGTGAAATTTGAACTGCTGCCCTGCAAAATTGACAACTGGTAGACAGTTTTCAAGACGGCACTTTCTTCATAGTAAACAGATGTACCCATAAACCAATTTTGACAGAAAACAGAAGCATGGTTTAGAAGCTAATTTTTTTTAAATCACTTTTGACCAAAAAAGCACATTTTTGTGCATTTTTCAAATTACAGTGTCCATAAAAAAAAATTTACAATTCATACAATAAGCTTCCTGAAAATATATAGTTTTGTGGATAACGGAGGTCATCTTGGTTTCCTAATTAACGAATTAAAATACCTGTCATGTAAACTGTATCTCTACCTCAAGGAATTACATAAATGTCATTCTTTTAAAACTGTTACTGTACTTAATCTGTGGTGATAAAAAAAATAGATTTGCCTTTTTCACAAATTTCTGCACCTTGGTGTAATTTTTGCACGTTTGCAGTTTTTCCTGGTAACTTAAAATTTCCTCTGTTTATCTTTGTTACACAGAGAAGACCCGAAAAGAGGAACGTCGTAGTCTATGGTCAAGAATTAATACAAACACTCCCGGTGTCTCCAGACCACAAAGTGCCACTAAAAGTGCAACTAAACCATCTTTCAATGTGTCCTACTTTGGGTCACCATTATATGTAAGTATTATCACTTCTTCGTATATGTCTTGCATTTAAAAACTGTGAGAAAGGTGATACATTTATTTGACCATGTGTTCTATAGTTACTGAGCTGCTAGAATACTATTGAGTGAAGGAGTTACTGTGAGTTCTCGGGACTCATCTTGGTTTCTTTGCATGTGGAGTGGAATTGTTCTTTGTGCATTGGTAGTACAAAAAAAAAATAGCATGTTGGCTTATGAATTGAACAACAAATTGTTACAAGGATACCAGTACTCAAAAATGTACAGTGCAAAGTTTCAATTGAAAACTTATCTCATGTTCATGTGACAGTTTTTGTATTAGTACAATACAGTCACTTATGAGACCAACTGGGATTGGTAGTAATAACTTTCATCCAATTTATGTCCTTGTGGTGCATCATGAACAGTCTAGCCAATGTTTCATTCAGTGAGAACTTTTGTGATTTTATCTCAAGAAGAAACCAAAGAAATGTTTCTCGGATTGTCTCGTGAAACTTGAGAGAATTTTATCAATGAAGAACAGTGACTGACGTGTTTATTTTACCTATAGGGGTCATCTAATGCCAGCATGTCATCTGCTACTCCTGGTACATCATCATTCTATCCGGGGAAGACTACATTTGGTGGGTCTTCAACTCAAAGGGCATCAGCCAAGAGAAGACGCACATCCCCGTACGAGGTAAACTTGTGATATATCAGTGTACAAGTTATCATTACATAGAGTAAAGACCTAGTGTGTAATTTTTGTTTTCACCTAGTTTGGAGCTATTTTTTTATTTGCGATAATGCAACTACAAAGATTTGTTGGCTTTTTACCTACAAGTATGTATGGAATTATTTGTAACTTTTAAATCCTGTGGCTGTGATTTGGCTCGAAGTATAGCCACTGTACACTATATGTCGGAACAATTCACGAAGTCGGAACGTCTCATGTCAGGATTGACATTTATTGAACTTTGATATGGAAACATCGACATCCGCTTGAAACAACAACAAAACGAAAAAAAAATAACGATAACAATGGCGCGAGGACCTCAAGTGACACATGACACAAAAGTCAAGTTGTGATAGATCGGTTCTAAACCAATCACCGATCGCGGTAATAATTTCATAGGTCAAAAGCAATTTAAGATATAATAGGAATACAAATAATCTAAACTAAACATCAAAGCTATTGCTGCACAGAAATAATACAGCGAATTGAATAATAATTATAGAAAACATTTTGATGTCTAACTAGACAATTTTAACTTAATTAACAAACACACCTATGATTTGCATCTCTCCCTGACAAATCCCCACTCTTCTCCCGAAATTGAGAATTACACTATATAAATACAAGTAGACCATCATTGTTAGGATGCCTAAAGCAGCTTTTAAGTCTGTTAGGCAAATATTTCTTTTCACTGAACACGTGTAATCTATTGCAGGTGTATCAACCTGTAAAGAGACAAATGAGACCCAAACCTGTAAACAGTACATCAGAGGATTACGGAGTGACCAGTATGACTGCCAAGAGAATATTGGAAACGTTAGAAAAGATGTCCACGCCATTGTCAGATGCCAGACGTATACCAATTACACCATCATCATTATCATTTACAGTAAGAATTTATCACGTCCTCTTTACTTGAAGGAAAAAGTCCCAGGTTTTTGTAATTCTAGGCTGGTAGTTGAATTTCAAAATACAGATTTCACTGACTGCAAACCAATTGTCCCAGTTGAAATCTACGTGGTATAATAGAGGGTGCTCACATTAAAACTTGTTTTTTTTTGCTTGACGTGGATCGTTTGTACGGTAGCACATATTCTGTTTTGCTGTTGGTTGCTCAGACCACATTTGAAAACAATCTATGTAGAGAGACCATCACAATATGGAGAATGAACAAGATTAATCAAATTTGTTGTTGACGCTTACAGCCTTCTGGAAGAAATGCCAGCAGAACCCCAGGCAGTAGTTTTTCAACGCGACCTGACCTCAGAGGACGAGCTCCACCTGTATATGGCCTTCGTGTACCGTTACAAGCCAGCATCGCCAAAAATAGACAACCTCCCCCTACAAGTAAACCACCTGAATCAACTAAAACGGTATGCTATATAAAACTTGGATTTGTACTTTAATCTGTAAAATAATGAGGAGTAGAATGGGAATGTATGTTTTCTGTGGTTGTCAAATTAAGTGACAGGCAGTCTAGCTTCATGACTTTCTTAAAGCAATCGATATTATTTACCTACAAGTTGAAATACGTTTTGATTAAAAAGACAAAAATGTTAGTGTTCATATAAATCACATTAGTCTGAGATTCAACAGGTTGCTGCATGATGTTCACAGTCGATGATTTGACCACACAACATGGTCTTAATTATCTCATAGTAGTAGTAGTCCAGAGTTTTAAATCCGGTTTGGTCCCCGAAGACGAGGGTGGCCGGATTCACCTTAAACTAGTGGCAATTGCTCTTACCCCCTCCCTCCACTTTGCACGATTTAAAGCATCCCTCATCCTCATCCCAACCGTCCCACTCTCCTCCTCCACTTGCATCTTCCACGTCTTCTTTGGCCTTTTCCTTGGACCGCTCACCTCTAAATCAAGGGCCCTTCTTAATACATGCCCATCCTCCCTCCTCAGCACATGCCCATACCAACGTACCCCATTTGCCTTCGCCAACCGATCTACCGCTTCCTTCAAACCCAACATCTGCATCAAGTCCTCAGTTTTCTTTCTGTCCATCAACTTCACCCCACACATCACTCTCACCATCGCTCTCTCTGTCCTCCTTAAAATACCCAACTCATTTTCACTCAAACACCATGTCTCGCTCCCATACAGCAATGCTGATCTCACACAACTCTTATAAACTATTCCTTTCATCTCCAAGGGAAATCTCTTCCCATATAGTAGCTCTCCACATTCCCTAAACTTCACCCAAGCAAACCTTGCTCTAGCTGTCACAGCCGCCTCACACCCACCACCCACACTTACCTTGTCCCCCAGGTATGTAAACTCCTTCACTGTCTCAACCTCATCACACAACTTTTCTTCCTGTTCCACCACCCTTCCAACTCCGTTCTTACATCTTCCACACGCAAAATCCCTTGCCAATCTTTGGGTCACCCTCTTTGTCTTTGCACATCTCCCATGTATCCACTTCCCACATTTCACACACCGCACTGAATTTACCTTTACCCTCTTTCCACACATGCCACATGGGTCAACCTTACTCACCAAAGCTTTCTCCTCCGTCCCACTCACCATCACTTTTGTCTTTCCCAGATTTACCTTCAAACCCTTACTCTCAAATGCTTTTTTCCATTTTACAAACTTCTCCATCAATCCCTCCATTGTGTCATCCATCAAGACCAAGTCATCAGCATACAACATATCTCTCATCAACCCTTCTCTTGCACTCTCTGTAACTACATCAATGACAACTGCAAATATCAATGGTGATAGTACCGAGCCTTGATGCACACCCACCTTCACCTCAAACATAGTTCAATGTAATATAATATGGTTGGTTGTTTCTGTTTAATTTATTGATCTTTTTCTCAGATATCATTTTCTATGAAAGAGGGAACCAAGAACACTACTAGGTGAGTTGTGTCTATAATTTCCCTTATACTGTAGTGTACTTTATTTTTGCTTGGAATTTATCTTTGCTGAAGTGCTGCTTCAGTGAAAATAAATTTTTTCCTACGTCTCGCATTCAACTCATCAAAAATCAGTAAAAATAAATTCCATACAAAACACCCAAAAAGCCTTTTCAGCGAAAATTAATTCCAGCTAAAATAAAGTATTTCACAGTATCCAGCAAGACTTGACATCAGTCACTTCTGGTTGATATATCTGATTATTATACGTTTTAATTTTGTATAACCATATTTTCTCTGATTAAAGTCTGATCTTGTCTTGTATCCTGTAGTTTTTCCCCTCCAAGCTCTGTTGTGACAACTAAAAAACCAACCAGTCCAAAATTTGATTCCCCTAAAAGTGGTGGAAAGATGAGAAGTCGAAGTACTCTGCACTACTCTGCTGGTAAAGAGGAGGAAGTACAAGAGGTATAAAAATGATGTCTTTTTAAATCCGCTAAAACATTGATGGAAGAAGACTGATAATCAAAGATGATCAGATGCTATTAGGGGGTTGTTACTTACTGTCTACACACAGGAAACTATTACTTATTGAAAATAAAATCCAGCAAATACATTTTTTTTCTAAATTTTACATATTAAAATCAGTGAAAATAAATAATGTATTTTACAGTCTTTTAATTTTAATCTTCCATACCTAAAAAGATCCAAAGATTTGTTTTTAACTTTGATATACGACTCGCTTTGTTAAAATTGGAAGTATTATCGATGGACACAATTCATTGGACAGTCCATTCTTTTGAGGTGCTTCCAGTAAAACTGAATTCAAATATTGCTCACCCCCCGCATCATTTTAAAATCTCTGCTACGGGTATGTCAGCTACAAGTGGGCCGCACTTACCTGTATTCACCATGAATTTAGAGAAATCATCTCTTTGTGAATATGTAGAAACTACGAATCACACACAGCAGCACCAATCTCTAATGAATAACATTTCCCTCACGATCGACTACACCTCAGTGTAGCTCTGCAATATACCAAACAGTCATTCATCCATTTATCCCTGTCATCTCATCTCACCTCGCTTCCTCTTCTTACAGATTGAACAACCTGACCTTCCCACTAATGTGCCGCTACCATTATCTAAAGACAAATCACTTCCGAAGTTCAGCTTTGGCTTGTCAGCTCCAACTCCTTCAACCGCAACATCTTCTCGTACATCTGGATTGATCACGTCAACTCCAGCAGTAGGTTCAACTAAATCAGATTTAGCATTCAAGTTTGCATCTCCTATTGCTAAGGAACAGGCAGAGGATGACGAAATCACCGCAAAAGATAACCAACAGGTGTGCCTTGTTTCAGAATATTTTCTTTTATCTAAGCTGTAATTCATTGTCTTCACTCTATGTGAACTTTTCTTGTTACTGTAGAACACTTCACATATTACTTTGTACTTACACACACAGGTAGACTAATGGTAAAAAACAACAACACTGAGGCTGTGTATTGTCAATGCTTGTTGCATTTAGAATTGTTTATAAATTTGGAGTCTACATTTGTCTCTTGTTACAGCCCATGTTTCAGTTCAGTGCTCCTAACCCTGCTCCTTTTGGAGATGACGTAAAATCCGGTAACATCTTCCAGTCTGCATCCCCAGTTAGTCGTAAACAGCAGGATGAGGACAAAGAGGAGGAGGAGAAGGAGGAGGAGGAAGAAGATGAAGATGGTGATACAGGAGGTGGTTTATTCCAGCCAGCAAAACAATTGAAAACTGGTAGTTGTTTAGAAGTGCTGGGAATTGGTAAGTTGATCTGATCATCTTTGAAACAAAGCAAAATCTCTAGCTCAGTCTGCTTATCCCAACTAGTGTTGACAGTATGTTGTTGCCTGTATCATGAAAAGTAAAAATATTGTGTAGTTTTCAATATACAGTCAAACCTGTCTATAAAGGACAGTCAGTGGACTGAGCCAAACTGTCCTTTATAGACAGGTGGTCTTTATATGGAGGTGGCCTAATTTATTCATTCAATCATGAATATTAATTAGGGCGGGAATTTTAAAGGAGATCATAAGTAAAACATACATTATGTAAAAGCAAACCTACACATTGTACAATGAACAGGTCATTTTTAAAAAAAGTCACTCATTTTTATATTTTTAATTACAAAGCTTTAATTTTTTACTACAAATTATATCATGTAAATTCACTGGAACCAAGTGATTCTGCCCATGGATTCATTCGTGTATTTAATGCATAAGAACGATTGTCAACGATCGGCCGCATTGGCGTTTCAGTTCGGTCTTTCACACTCTCGCCGTGCAGTCTTATTCCCTAGTCTCTTACACATATTCCATCACAGGCGGTAATCAGCCCCATCGTTAGTATTGTCGATTGTACACTGTGACAAAATGCACAGGCAAAGTTGCCGTTTTTGAAAAAACAAACAAGCATTAAAAATGAAGAAGCATTGGTAATAAACAAAAATTACCAAACTCGTAACGATTGCTCCAACTGTCGGTGTTGAATCAGAAAGTCAAACGAACCGGAAATGAAACACGATGATCGTACATGCAATTTTACAGTTATTTGTTGCAAGCATCGACGTGTCAAAACTGCCCAAACGCAACGAATTTTCTCGATTGCGAATTATTGATATTACCTTTTATAAAAAAAAAGAGGATCAAAATAGAAAACATCTTTCGTTGAGAATAACCCTGAGATGACCCTTCAATAACAATACGTTTTGCCCATGCGCTAGCTTCATTAGCATAATTTATAATGATCAACAACAAACAACATGGCGGCCAAAATAGGTTGGATTTTGCAATCCCGCGATGAAAACGAAATAAACAAATGTTTTATAATTTTGTTTGGATATTTCATGTCGACAAGGTAAATAAAACATCTCTCATTTAATAAAACTGGTTCACTTGTTTATTTTGTTTTCGAGACGAGAGGACAGTGTTCTCCACAATCCAAATTAGCTGGTGGGCGGTCTAATTAGCATAAATTTGCATATTAATTTGCATATCATTTACATACAGCATTCTGGCATTTATGACATGAACTGCAATACACACTAAGTTATTTACTATTCTCTTTTTAATTTAATTTAATTGGAACATGTTACAATTTTTTGAAATACAAACAGATTGGTCACTATCAATATTTACGAAATGCAAAAAGTTTGAAATCGGTGATTTATGCGTTCGCAAATTATTCTGCGTTCATGAAATGCAATTCGAGTAACCAAGAGCAAGTACAAAACATAATTGAGTTATGTGGTGTTAAGCAAGGATGCAATATTTCTCCAACACTATTTAATATATTTCTGAATGACCTACCCGATTTATTTGGTAAAAAGGATGATGACCCAGTCTCGATTGGTAAAAAACATATAAATTGTATCCAATATGCAGATGATTTAGTATTGGTGTCTAAGACTCCCGAAGGTCTACAAAATTGTTTAAATAAACTAGCCAACTATTGTGAAAAATGGAGCCTTGTAGTAAACGTAAAGAAAACAAAAGTGATGGTTTTTAATACTGGCAACAGAATTCTTAAAAATCAAAATTTCTCAATTAATAACCAAAATATTACAGCAGTGGGTGAATTCTGTTATTTAGGCACTATATTCACACCAAATGGAAAATTTAAATCAAATTTATTAATGTTAAAAAACAAAGCAATGACGAACCATATTAAATCACAAAATGGTGTCCCCTTCACTGTGTTTAAAGTTATTTGACCAACTAATCTCACCAATTTTAATGTACGGGGCAGAAATCTGGGCTTGTGATTTATTAAAAGATGACAATGATCTTGAACACACCTGTAATCAATTTTATCGTTTTAGGCTTAGTGATCATGATTTAGAAATTGAAAGAGGCAGACAACAACGACCAAAAATTCCTGCGGATGAGCGATTTTGTAAAAAATGTAATACAAATTCAGTTGAGGACGAACAACATTTTATCCTAGATTGTGAATTTCTCAATAAAGAAAGAGGGGAGCTGTTTCAGGAAATAGGAATTAAAAATAAACTAAAGAAAACAGATAATTTCATTAAAATAATGACGTGCTTCATACCCCTGGCAAAGTTTCTAAATAAGGCAAAACAGAAATCAGGTATATGATAGCTATCACCTCTACATTGGGAGAATCCTGTAACTATCCTTAATTTGTTTTTCCTATTAAGCTTTTAACATCTTTTATTTTTAATTTTATCTTATAGTCTAGCTACTGTATTTTTTCTTATGATTTGTATTTTATTTACCATACTGCGCCCTCTGATGGCATAGTAGTGTAATAAAGTTATTATTATAATGTAGAAAACATACGAGATGATTTGCCCACGAATTCAAAACGGACAATTTGTCAAAACAAAATCCATAACATTTTTATTTGTGGCATCAGTACTCACCCGTGCCGACAGACGGTAAGATGCATTTACGCATGTACGGCCACGATACGTTGCGTTTTCACACATTGTTTTGGAATTCAAGAAAAAAATGCTAGCAATCGGCAAAATAAAAGAATCTGATATGTTCTCGAAAGATTAGACATAAAAAATAGATAAATTGAAAAAAGTACGTGGAAAAGATAACTAAAATATTATTCAATTACAAATACTCGCGGTAAACTAACCCAGCAGCCATGTTTGATGTTTATTACCGCTTTCCGAATTCAGTACACAAACACCCAGAATGCGCTGTTCCCCTATGCAACTTAGATACTAAATCGTTACAGCGCCAACAGCGGTGGGTAGCAGACAGTCGTTGAATGGGGTAGGCCAAAAGGTCATCAGTTTGCCTTCTCCATGCTGTTTTCACAATGAAAATCGAGCGAACGTTGTAAATACGGCTAGAATTTAAATTTTTGTTCGAGTTTACATGCAATCTGCTAATATATTTGTTTATTTTCTGTGCATATACATTTCGTTCGTATTTACTTCTTTCTTTCGTGATCGGAAGACGATTATTAAAAATACAGCTGTAAATTGAAACCACTGTAGTTGCGTATTGTGAGCAATAAGTGGCAACAATGTCGGGCGACAATGAATTCAAGCGATTGACACATTGCCATGAATACACTTGATAACTGCTTGCAGACGTCCAATGGACATTGTTTATGTTTGGACTCTTGAAACAATAGCAAAATAAAGGGTTGGGCAACTACTCTTTTGTTTAGGCTTGGGAAGAACAATGCAAGCTTTTACAAATAATTTCAGCTGGATGTACGTTGGTGGGCGGGTGTTGAGAGCTACTGGGCGGCCGTAAAACTTGATGGGCGGGCCGCCCGCTTAAAACCCCTTGTGGAGAACACTGGAGGAATTTGCTCTTCATGTGCAAGACAGTCCACAGAAGTGTCGCTGGCCGGCTGGGGATCGATAGTGTAGTACCGATCGGAAACAAGCTAGTTTGTCATTTCAAACTTTAAATGAAACAGTTCTAATTTGTTGTTAAAATTTGCCAGTCTCCAGACGTTACATTAAGATGATATTCAACTTTTTGTTTTTACTTTCTCGCAACTTTACAAACCAAGTTGCGATGGTCACCCCTGTCTCTTAGCCCTAAAGATTGCGTACTCGGTAATCTGAACGTAACACATGGCCACTTTCCTGTTAGCGATTCGCAAGTAGGTATTGTCTTTTTGCTGATACCGTCTGATGGAAATGTTGGTGGTCGTTATACAAAGGTTAAAGTGTGAATAGGTCTACAATAGGGTGGTTGCTGGTCGCGTTGGACAGGTGGTCGCTATATCCAGTGTCTTTAACGTGTAAATTGTGAAGGGACTGTACTAAGGTGGTCGCTATGAGCAGGTGGCCGCTCTGCACAGGTGGTCGTTAACACAGGTTTGACTGTAGTTAAATTTGTGTTACTGCACTGTTGCACTCGTACTGTATTTCTGTTCTTACAAGCCCATCTGCAATTTGTAAACCAAAAATTACTTTCATTGTGTAGTGGATCATTAAAATATTTTTACTACTTACACATCTTTCATTCTCAAAAGTGTGTACACTGCTAATAAAGTAAGTATGGTACATATAATACCCATAGTATGTTTGCCATTAATTGTAATTTGTGTGTGTGTTATGCCGTACTCGACAGTGTTAGCGCCCAGTGTCCTCAACTTAAAAAATTGAGGCGGATATTGCGACTTGGGGGGGGGGGGTTTACAAAATTAGTTGATTTTTACAATAAAGAAACAGAAAGGGCCCAAAAAAAATATGCACATTTTATTACAATCTTAATTACGTACCACCTGAATTTAAAAGATTAAAAATATTAGTCTGTTCGAACACAGTCAAAGTCAAAATCTTCATTATCTTCATAGTCGAATGTGTTGGATTTTCTCTATGAAAATCACTTTTCGCCATGACGTTTTCTTGACCGATTTGTCCTTTGACCCAATGGGTCAAGTCTGTTATTAACCAATCAAAATGCTGTGTTGTACACATGCAATTCTTCAGGAATTTTTCAAGATTTTCTGGTAATGCAGTGTGGAAGTAAATTATCGATGTTACAGTACGATCTGTTGGAATTGATTTCGGCGAATAAACTGCATGATTTTTTTAAAAAACTGGTAACTAGCAATTTTTGATAGGTAAACTGAATATGGCATGAAATATTTATCGCATTTTACTTTCATTAACGGGTCATTGTCAAAGCCAAGTTTACACACAATTACAGTGGTCTACGCATTCACAATGTATTTACTGCGGTCAATATCCACTCTGTATCATATAAAAACAATTACCAGTATTTGGAAAAATTAAAAAAATAATCAAAAAACAAGTTTTATGATTACAGTCGAATCAGGGGCATTTTGAAAGTGATGGGCGCTTAGCTAAAAGTGAACTCGAAAATAGAAATGTCCCAAAAGTGGGTGCTTAGCCGAGCATTGGCACTAATGCTGTCGAGTACTATAGTATGTGTCATGGCATGCAAACAAGTATTTTTAATAAGTTTAGTTTTATATTTTATTGTAGCAAGTGCAAACTCTTCCCTGGCAGTTGACGGCAGCAAGGTGTGTATACCTCAGTTTCATTGTCTGTTAAGAATGTACATCAGTTTAGATCATGTTTGCAGACGTCAAAAATATGTTTTTGTGATCAGGAGCTTGTACATTATAATCAACACCACTGCATGGGCACACTTCGAAATTCTACAACATTAGTTTTTCAGCATAAAATCAATTTTATGGTGCAGCTTTTGTAATGTTGTGATTTTTTTTGTTGGGCAGCCATCGACAGATGTTGATATAAATACAATTATTATACACCTGACAGCGTGCCGTAATTTTGCAGAATTTTACGGGTCATTTTCATCCTACCATATAAGGAAATGCGAATTCCAAATATGGAATGATTATGTGCATAAGCCTCTTCTAATAATAAAAACAAACATGGCTGCCACCAGGGTTTGACCAGATTCTGCACAAAGTAGTTCGCTGATTCTGTTCTAAACTTTTTGGATTTCGGCATTCTCATGGTGTATCCTTGGAAGGAAAAGATGTATATTAATGATATTATGAGGATGCCTCAAAGTATGCACTCAGTCAGTACGCTGTCACATCGTCCTCCGCTGCGCTGTACTGTCTTCATGCATACTTTGCGGTATCCTCGTAATAACCTTAATTATTTGCAGGATATTTGTTCAGATATTTGACGAAAATAATTTATTTGCTTTTCAGTCTACTCCAGCTAGGGAGACATCATTTGGTTTTGGTGATAAGTTTAAACGAAAATCTGGATCATGGAATTGTCCAATATGCATGATTGCAAATGACACAGAAGATTCCAAATGCGTTGCTTGCGGTGAAAGTAATCCCAGTACAAAGGAGGACATCAAAAAGCCTCAGTTTGGAACGACATCGTCAGGGTTTGGAGAAAGATTTAAACCGAAAGAAGGATCATGGAACTGTTCAACTTGTATGGTTAATAACACTGCAGACTCTGTCAAATGTTTGGCATGTGGGGACAGTAAGCCAGGAAAAAAAACTGAAACTTCTACTGCACAGTTCTCGTTTGGAGCGCCAGCAAAAGTAACTGTGTCATCAGGGTTTGGGGATAAGTTTAAATCCTCTGCTGGGTCATGGGATTGTCCAACGTGCATGGTTAATAACAAATCTGATGTTTCCAAATGTGTCGCCTGTGGTGACAACAAGCCTGGTGCTAAACAGGACAGTAGTACTCCCCAGTTCAGCTTTGGAGTAAAGTCTTCAAATGAAACGCAGAAAACTTTGGGTTTTGGAGATATATTTAAATCAGTGCCTGGGTCGTGGGCATGCCCGACTTGTATGGTGAATAACAAACCAGAAGTTTCCAAGTGTGTCTCTTGTGGTGAGAGTAAACCTGGTGACAAGCAAGAAAGCAAAACGCCGTCGTTTTCATTTGGAGCACCAAGTAGTTCGTCATCAACAGGGATATCTACAATTGGTCAAAATGGTAATGATAAAGCAAATACGAAAGACTCTACTAAAACAGAAGTAAGATATATTGTATTCACCCTTGTCTGTCACACATAATCCCAACTGGACATGAATATTTCTTGCCTTGCCTGTACTTTTTGTACTGTGACTCGATTATGACCTGAATTTTTTTAGACAGGTTGCCATGGAATGCTAATTTTGTCCATGTTTGCCTTTCTCGTAATGTGACTAAAGTGCAAGTTGTAAGCGCGAGTTTGTCTGTTGGTGTTTTTGTTAAGAATTTTTCATTTGTGCTGAGTAATCAAACCTTGTTATATTATTCATGATTTCCAAGATATTCTGCATGTAGAATCTTTGTCTCAGCTGGTTAGAGTAGTAGACACCTCCACTCTGAACATTGACAGTTGTAGACAGTTGTATTTCAAGTTTTGCAGCTAACTCATGCTATTAGATTGACTGGTTTATGGTATAAAATAACATACCATTGATTTTTGGGTGGTACTGCATTGTATGTAAATAATGAAGTCTACCAAGATTTCAATTTTTTTTAAATGAAATTTTGTCAGTCTATGATTTTTTATTTTTTTTATTTGTGCAGTTTAAATTTGGTGCTAACAATGTTGGTTTTGATAAGTACAAAGTCAGCGCTGAGGTGTGGGAATGTGATACGTGCATGGTTCAGAACAAAACAACTGATCATAAATGTGTGGCATGTCAAGCACCTAAACCAGGCACTCAACCCACACTCAGTAGTCCACCAAAAGGTAAGAATCTCTCCATGTGCTGTCCATCCCTCTGATGTGTCTTTCAGTTTGACATTTCTTTTTAACCTTGTTGTGCTATAGTGTTAATTTATCTCCCCTCTTGTGCATACAGACACTCCCTATAATGTAAAAATTATATAAATAAAGCGAACTCATGTCCCTTACTTGTATCCAGTTTATACTAAGAAAAGTTATATTTTTTTTCCAGCTCCAGTCACTACACCCTTAGCTGGGTTAGCTACAAAGATTGCAAAGGCTTCAGAAACAAAATCTGATGCACCTTCAGACAGCTCCAAATTGTTGGGTTTTAAACAGTCAGACATTGCAAAGCCAAGCATTACACTAGGAACTGTCACTGGCAAAGATTCTGTTGCGAAACCAGGAAGTGATACCTTTAAATCATCATTTACGTCACAAAAAACTGAGCCTATTCCAGCTGTAACTACTTTTGCCTTTGGGGTACAGAAGACCAATGAATCAACTGGTTTCAGCTTTGCCCATAATGTGTCAGGAAGCAAGTCTCAAGACAAAAAGCTTGATGTGGGCGGGGCTGTTGATGTGAAAGTTGGCAAGGTGGAAACTAGAGGATTCAAATTTGATGCCGGTGCTGCAACAAGTAAACAGTCTGTGGCTCCTGCAGTCAACTTTGGTGTTGTACCTCCTCAGTCTGGCAGTGTATCTGTGGCTCCTGCAGTCAACTTTGGTGTTGTACCTCCTCAGTCTGGCAGTGTATCTGTGGCTGGGCAAAATATCAAAAAGGAAGAAACTCCTGCAAGTCACGAAGTAAAACCAGCGTTTGGTTTCGGCAAACCACTCCCATCTGGTAGGATTTTATCCACTAATTTGTATATTCTTTCTTGTTTTTGTTTTTTTATTTACGTAGTCTTTTCAGAGTTTCCATACAAAAAGGTTTAATTGTTGACTGGTTTGATTTTGCTAACTGCATCAAAACTAAAAAGAAGGTAATTGTGGAGTTAAGCATTTGATTTCATTGTTTTGCCAACTTTTCAAATTTACTTCAAAATAATAAACCTTACACTGTATATTCAGGTTTGATGACATCTGAGTGTCTGGCTTGCCTTGCCTAGTCTACAAATGTTTTACCTAAATACTGTAAAATCTGTATTAGAAACCGCAGCTTCTATTAAAATGGTACAATGCAACAGAAGGGATGCAGCTTCTATTAGAGCATCTACACATATGAGAAATTGTGAATGTTTGGTTCTCAATTATTCAAAACGAATGGGTGCGACTTCTATAAGGGATGCAGCTTCTAATACAGATTTTACGGTATTATTTATTTCTTTAAGTATAATAATTGGCATGGGTGAAGATTAGCATTATTTTGTGGCTTCAGAGTTTTGTTTGACAATGTATAATGAGGGAGGTAGCTGATACAGGTTACAGAAAATAAAAACAGCATTTTACGTTTTTACAGGAAATAAAATGAAAGTTCCATTTACAGTAAAAAATAGGTTTTTACACTTTCCAGATAAAGCAAATTCCTAATTACATTTTACATTTTTATAATATTTTTGTTTTTAAGAATCAAAATTGGAAATTGCGTATGAATTACAACATTTAATTTGGAAAATGCCTTTTACGCTTACAAAAAATAAGATCTTTGTATAAATTACGGACAATTAAATAGATGATTACATTTTACACCTTGCCCATGTCAATGAATTTATGGTTTTTATTTATATAAATGACATAATGTCATTATTACAAAAATAAAAACAATTGAAAATACCCCTCTATAATGCTGGAGCATTTTTGGCATCGAACCAATTTAGTTGAAGAATGGTTCAAACTGCACATACTCAATGTAATCCTCCTGAGATATGTTATAGTAAATTACATCTCAGACTTGGATGTATTGTAATCATCACTTGAGTTGAAACTCAGTATTCCTTTTATAGACTACTTTAAGGAAATGATTGGAGCTCAATGATTTAATTGCTCTTTCTCTAGGTGTTAATAGCAAAGTCAATGATGCTCCTCCAAATGTTACAATTACGCCATCAGCTGGTGAGTAAAAAAATAGAGTTGCTGTCCTCATTCTGTCCGCACGAATCTTTTCACATTAACCACCTGTATCAGGTCAGTGACCATGTCTTTGCTTTGATTTACAGGGTTTGTATTCAATGCTGGTAGTACACAGAGTAACCAAACTGCAGTACAGCCCATTGCTACTGGTGCTGGTGGATTTAACTTCACAGCCGTTAAGACTGAACACAAGAATAAATCTGGTAAGTGAACTACCATGGATGAAATATCAGTGGATTCTCTTTATTTATACATGATTGATTTAGTTACCGTAAAAACTCTTGAATAGGCCTCTCTAATTTAGATGTCTGGGGAATGGTGAAAGGTCTTTATTTGGTTCTTGGTTGAAAAATTAGTCAATTAACAAACTGTTCAAAATACTCAGTATATTTAATGTAATATGCATTTATTTTTTTAATTTTGTTGGTAATCAAAATGCTGGATGGTGCCAACATATTTGAATTACATAGCTTTTACATTTAAATGTTTCATGTTGAGTGCAACACGAAAGAGATTTTCCGATGTTGTAGTGCGACCCTTTGGCTTTGATTTAGATTTGGAAAACAGCTGTGTATGTGTAAACTTTATTTCAGTAACATCAAATTTCAACTTGGTTTAACAGATGCTGTTCCTAAGGTAGCCAACATGTTTGGTGCGCCATCAGGAGAGAGTACAGCTGCAGGATTTCAAGCTACCACCACTTCTAGCAGTATCGTACCAAGCAGTCAGAAAAGCACCTCATCACCATTTGTATTTGGTAAGCTTAATTCCGTCGTTCTACCCTTGAACCAGGGGGGGAGTTGCATGACACGATTGGTTGAAATAATCGCCTCATTTGCATGAATTAATATTCATGAGCAATGAAAAACTTGTTTTTTCAGTAATATTGTGCCAAAATGCTTTCCGATAGCATACATGTTAGTTCTAAATTGACTGATTCTATCGTTACGAGCTGAAAAAATAATCGGAAAAATGATGTAAAGGTATTTTTTGAGACACGTTTACGATCAGACTCCAGCTAACTGTTGAAAGTAAGCATAGGTTTTCTCTTTACCATGATCATAGCAAGTTACGAAATTCATGGAGAATGCAGAGGCACGTTTAAATTTCACTCTAGTACTATTGCTCAAAATTGCTCAAAATGTTTTCGGTGACTTTTATCAGTGACAAGTTACCTAATTAGTATGCATTTTGAGAAACCACAGTGTGTGTGCATGCGCAGTTTGAAATGGAACAGTTTTGAATGCAATAAAATCACACGTAGAACTCGGGCTCCAGCAAGAAATTGTGGCGTCAAACTGGTTGTCGGTTGAATTGTTTTGCAGTAAACAACAATTTTGGAGCCTGTAGTTGTCTATGAAATGTTTCTAAGTTTTGTTGAGGATTATTCTGTAAAGAAATTGCTGAAATTATTTCATCTGTTCGTTGTTGCTTTGACGATGGCTACGGACGACTGACGTCGAAACGTTCCATTCAGATCGGATGGCGCCCTCTCGTGCCAATCCCCCCCTGCCTAGAACTGTCATGTCATATCATGCTTGACTCAAACTTTGTTAAGACTCTAAGGTTGAGGTTGCTAATTTCTCACCTGTCATTGTTTCCAGGTGGCAATAACACATCAACCACCAATTCAACTACAACCAATGCTTCCACACCGAATGCCAGTGGTGCGGGTTTCTCTTTCAATTCAGCTCCAACGGGGGGTTTCAATGCAACTCAATTAAGTATGTTCACAGGTAAGTTTGATATGGAGTAAGCAGAAAGGAAAGGGTGGGACTGAAATCTCCGTATAGCACACTGAAGAGTGTCAATATTTTGGCTGCTTTAACTTTGAGTGGTAGACAAACAAGTTTAGCAGGTTAAAGCAACTGTAAAGCACAAAGCTTGTGATTTTGCATTCTGAGTGCACTCGAGATTGCTCCACTTTCAGGACTTTTAAAATATTAATATCATGCATCTTGCATTTATTTTTCTATATTATAACTAATAATCTTGTTCGTAAGGCAAGAACAGGCATGATTTTTCTGTTATAATTGGTTGTATTTTTTTTTCTTGTGTTCAGGTGCTTCTGCAAATACCAACAAACCAGCAGTGTCTTTTGCCGCAACAGGAGCATTAAAAATCGGGTCCCCTGCTCTTGGAAATTCTACATCAGGATTTGGCTCCACCTCTGGTAACTTCAGCTTTGGTGCAGGCGCTACTCAGCAATCCACGGATGTCAGTGCTACCTCAGTATTTCCTTCTGCTACACCATTTGGACAACAATCTGCCAACAGTGGTGCCTTGCCAGCATTTGGGGCAGGTAGTGCCCCTGCGTTTGGAGCTGGTACAACCACTGGGTTTGGTTCTTCTGCTGGTGCAAGTACATTTGCCAATACTAACAATACGTCTGTTAGCACACCAACCCAGCAATCAGCAACTCCAGCACCGTTCGGTGGTATTTCCTCTGGAACCCCTCCAGTAAACATGTTTGGTGCCGGGGCTTTTAATGCTGCTGGTTCACAACAAAACACGTCTGCAGCCTCTGCTGGTGGTAAGTAAATGTCATCTATCAGACTTCATTGTTCTCTCCAAATGGACTGTGTGTATATATAAACCCTCATGATACTCAAATTATTTTGAGCATAGCCACACCTGTCATTTACAATTATGATTGTTTTTGAGGTGTTTAAATAAAAATCATTATCATGATTTGATCTGCATGCATCAGCATGTAGGTTGAGTGAGAAGCCGTAAACAACCTTGCATCATAGAAATTTGTTCATGAGACTTAAACTGATGTGTACTGTGGCTAGTAACATGTACATGTTTATCTGATGTGTGCAGTGACCATTAACATGTACATGTTTAACTGATGTGTACTGTGGCTAGTGACATGCACATGTTTATCTGATGTGTGCAGTGACCATTAACATGTACATGTTTAACTGATGTGTACTATGGCCAGTGACATGCACATGTTTATCTGATGTGTGCAGTGACCATTAACATGTACATGTTTAACTGATGTGTACTATGGCCAGTGACATGCACATGTTTATCTGATGTGTGCAGTGACCATTAACATGTACATGTTTAACTGATGGGTACTATGGCTAGTGACATGCACATGTTTAAATGATACCCACAATGCCTAGTAACATGTACTTGATTTTCCTCTTAAATTCAATGTAAATTAGATTAAAATTATCAATCTGTGGTGGAAAAACCTACAATACCAACGCATTGAAATTAACCACCTATCCCCTACTATATACTATACATATTTCTCATTATACATTTATCAGGATTTGCATTTCAACCCAATCCTAGTGGAGGATTTGGCACCCTTGGTGGTGCTGCTGCTGGTACTGGTGTATTTCAGTTCGGTGGAACCAATGACTCAGCTGCCCCACAGCAAGCACCAAGCACGTTCTCTACTCCCGGAGGTTCTACGGGTAACCAGGCATTCAATTTCACTGCTGCAGGAAGTTCACCAGCACCTTTCAATTTCAGGTATACATATGCATATATATATATATACATACATAAAGGCAAAGCTTGTAAATTGAAAAACCCAGCTTGTAGCTTGTAAGTTCACTCTGTATACAGTTTTCTGCAATAACCAAAATGGTGTTGTTTGTTTTCAGTGCCAACCTTGCTGCTTCAAGCAATATGTTCAGTGCATCGGGGACACCGGGTGCCAGGAAAATAAAAAGACCTGTTCGGAGAAAAAAATAGCATCTTGATGTGACGAGAGATTGTGTGAGACTGTTCTGATGTACATAAACATAACTGCCATGTGAACAATGTACTATATAAAGATTATCACCCCTCATTGCCTCTCCTCCCGTTTTCTTAACCACCCAAAACTTGCTACATTCTATTATTAAGAGGAATTGAAACCAAGAATAAAATGTCACAATATATTTATTACTGAACAAATAACGTCCAAAGCCAGTGATGAAAAGTTTGTTTTTTGTGCGTTGAGACTTATTGTAAGCGTATTCCAATCATCAAACAAGACGCGCTGTAATAATGTTGCAGCTGAATTGAAAAATGAATTTTAATTCTGTAAATATAACCTGATGATGGGTTCCCTGTTCTATCAGTACTGGTATTCCATCGTATAATCTCCTTGCTGTATAGGATTGTTCTGGTTACAGCACAGCACAGCACAGCACAGTTTTAGTTTTAGAATATCTTTGTCACCATTGTGGGCTGTACTACATATTAACAAGTACGAGTTATTTTATATACCACATCGTCGTACATTGACGTTTTCATCCAACGTCTCAACGAATAAGCCTTGAAACTAGATATACAAAGTGGTAGTATAAAAGTAAAAAAATGTAATGTATTTTGAATATATAAATTCCTCATTTGGAATGTTACATTGCCAGTTATTGTTTTATTGTCATTGTGGAAATTGACATGTCTTCAATGTAAATTGTTTGTTTTTTTATGGTAGTCATTTTACAGCAAAAACAAATCGAGATATTATCGTAAATGCTCATTACGCTAATTTGTATTTTCTATCTACTAAAAAAAAACAAAATTTATTCGAGTAGGCAAGACATTTGCAATTTCAGTCCAGTGAAGTTTTTATCAGGTACTTAGGGATCTTAATATTATTCATAACCTGTTTTCAGGAAGTTAAGGGTCATGTATTCCCAGTGGTGCAGATGGGCAGTCGGCAATACAAGTGTACATACAGATTATTATTTTTTTCGTTCGCAATTTAGATGTTCGTTGTACCTAGTGTATCAATCATTTTTTTTTGTTAGATTTTTTTAACCCAAAAATTTTGCTTTTTTTTCGACAATCTTCATATTCACCTTCAAGTTCTACACCCTTGAGATGAAGCCATGCCACGACTGTCCTATTTGATTAAATACAGAAGCAGGGTTATTCTACTGTGTAGTTAGGGGTGTTGGTTTATGTCTTTGAAAATTCATAGGATATCATTTCATTTTACTAATTTTATATTATAGTAATGGAGATGAATTTTGATTTTCTCAGTGAACACCTATGCATTTTCAAAGTATTATCACATGAGCTTTTTAAGCAAATTCTTGAGGAATGAACAGCAGTCAGAAAAAGGGAAAAACATTTTAATTTTTGGCGTGTAAATTTGGGAAACTTAGTCAATGCAATATTTTTTACTGAACTATACAGAAAACAAGAAATGCTTTTATTCCTTTATCATTTGACCCAAGTTCATTCCTTAAAAACAACTGAAATAATTTAAGAAACTGCTCTCTAATTTGTATTATATTTAGCACCTCTCTGCTTATCCTTCCACTACTATATATTGGGATCAGGGTGGAACAACCCACTCAGTGTGTCTTGCTCAACCCTGTGACTTTGCAGAGGGAGGTGTCAGTATTTGTAAAGGGTTTTATTGTAGATGTTAGCAAAGGGATAGTTCATGGTCACTCCAACTTAACAAATTTTCTTTTTTATGGTTGCTGTTACTGGCAACCGATCAATGCCACATTTGGCAGCCGCTCACTACAGAGCAAGTGTAAATTTCTAAGAATTTTGGCAAAGTTGTTTACAAAACATACAAAACAGATTAATTTATTTTTATAAAAAGCAAGTGAAAGTGTGAGAATGCGAGATTGTTTGCGTGCACCAGTTGGAATGAGACATGACTTCCCGTGGCAAATAGCCTCTTCCAAGGTTTATGCTTTCTTCTGTATCCTCTGCTATATTGTATATTTTGGTCCTTGGAAGAGGCTACTTATGCATCAATTTAAGGTCTACTATGAGCTTTGGTTATTCAGATTTAAATTCTGGAAAGCCACTCTAGGAAGACGTTGTATGCTAGCGTTTTTATTATTTTTGCGTGAATGTGAAATGTATGAGCAGGACTATATTTTGTTTTCCATGTGTTTTTAAGGCAGAACACTTCTAGCTGGTTTGGAAAAAATGAGAACTGATGCCAGGCAGATGAAATCGCAATTAATCACCAAGACCAGTTGATCAATAGATCCCCCCCCCCACTCCAAAAATTATTGTGCAATTGCGAGAAAGGGTACATGGATCTTGTTCAATTGCGAGAAAGGGTACATGGATCTTGTCCAATTGTGAGAAAGGGCACATGGATCTTGTCCAATTGTGAGAAAGGGTACATAGATCTTGTGCAATTGTGAGAAAGGGCACATGGATCTTGTCCAATTGTGAGAAAGGGTACATAGATCTTGCGCAATTGTGAGAAAGGGTACATAGATCCTGTCCAATTGTGAGAAAGGGTGCATGGATCTTGTCCAATTGTGAGAAAGGGTACATGGATCTTGTCCAATTGTGAGAAAGGGTACATGGATCTTGGCCAATTGTGAGGAAGGGCACATGGATCTTGTGCAATTGTGAGAAAGGGCACATGGATCTTGTGCAATTGTGAGAAAGGGTACATGGATCTTGTGCAATTGTGAGAAAGGGCACATGGATCTTGTGCAATTGTGAGAAAGGGCACATGGATCTTGTGCAATTGTGAGAAAGGGTACATGAATCTTGTGCAATTGTGAGAAAAGGGTACACGGAGCTTGTACAATTGCGAGAAAGGGTACACGGAGCTTGTACAATTGCGAGAAAGGGTACACGGATCTTGTCCAATTCCGAGAAAGGGTACATGGATCTTGTCCAATTGCGAGAAAGGGTACATGGATCTTGTCCAATTGTGAGAAAGGGTACATGGATCTTGTCCAATTGTGAGAAAGGGTACATGGATCTTGTCCAATTGTGAGAAAGGGTACATGGATCTTGTCCAATTGTGAGGAAGGGCACATGGATCTTGTCCAATTGTGAGGAAGGGTACATGGATCTTGTCCAATTGTGAGAAAGGGCACATGGATCTTGTCCAATTGTGAGAAAGGGTACATGGATCTTGTCCAATTGTGAGAAAGGGTACATGGATCTTGTCCAATTGTGAGAAAGGGTACATGGATCTTGTCCAATTGTGAGAAAGGGTACATGGATCTTGTCCAATTGTGAGAAAGGGTACATGGATCTTGTCCAATTGTGAGAAAGGGTACATGGATCTTGTCCAATTGTGAGAAAGGGTACATGGATCTTGTCCAATTGTGAGAAAGGGTACATGGATCTTGTCCAATTGTGAGAAAGGGTACATGGATCTTGCACATGCATATATGAATTGTGTACTTTGTAGGGGATGAACAGTAGCAGGTGAAACTTGGGTATACAAATGTTTTAATTCTGATTCGGAATGATGTGTTTGGAAACCTGGTCTCAGTGGTGGTAGCTTGATACATTGAATAAATTCAGTTCTCAGTTTTTTACAACAGTTTCAGTATTTGTTGGTGTTTCTCTTTAAAATGATTTGTTTGTAGAAGTATGATTGGTTTGAAAGAATCTTTATATGTTAATGGAAAGACACCACTGTAAATAATTAAATACTCTATTAAAACATTCAAACTTGCTCTCAATTTCTTTTGTCTACAATTGCTTGTACATCTTTATGCTAGGCAGTGTGAGTTGAATTGTTCTACTGGTCACTGCACACATGCAATGCATTATGCGAGAAAATTTTCCATTGTACAGCATGAAAAATTATACTGGAAACTGACTGAAATTTTTTTCTTTATACTTTAATTATATTAGGTCTACCTAAAGAGTTGTTTTTGGTCCAAAGGAAAACAATGCACTGTTGCAATTTATTTCTTTGTATGGATCATCAAAAAAATCTATTTGCTTGTGTTTAAAAAAAATATTGCGCCACCAATGGCATTCAGAGTGTGGTCTTTTGGAACAAACATGTGAATTTGGCTAAAACGGCCTTGAAGGGCTGTGGTCGTCACATGCGCCTCATATAAACAAAAATTTAGACTTTGTTATGCAGAGCACAAACTGATACATTACTATGCTTCAACTAGATAATTTCTTTGGTGATTGGAAGATATCGAAGGAGTCGGCAGTGGTAATTCATGCACACTGCACCCAGGTCAAAACTCCTATCGTAGTCATGATTTCCATTTTCAACACAAATGTTATCAAACATGCATGGTGCGACGACAACTGCTCTTTAGGAATGGCTGTTTGATTGTGAAAACATTTAATTACAAATACCTAAATATATACTGCTATGAAAGTGGTTGTGTCGTATTGAAGGAGCATTGGTTACCGGAAATTGTTCAGAAAATTTCCATAGATACCTGTTATAGCTTTGTTTCCAAATTGAGTCTATTTTGTGAAAACCAAAGATTGAGAAGCCATCCACACTGATTTGCTGTAACATTGCAGGAGTCGGGGAATTTAATATGGATTATGATCATCTGTGTTCCCACAAAGTTGCCAGACTAGCTTGGTAGCAGAAATAGGTTTTGTGTCAGTGTTGTTTTATCAGTTGCAAGGGTAAACATCACACTTCGCTAGCCGAGCCATATTGTTTACATGGGTCCTGGGGACAATTATTAGACTGCCCTCTATCGTCATGGACAGGGAATTTACAACTCATCACACACCTTGATTTCATATACAAACCAAAGTTGTGTTTATGTTTAGCACATGCCAACTCGGTGCCCTCTACCCAAGAACTTCTATTATATAGTAGAGTGTGACATATTCAAATTGTTTACTCAATTTCCCATTAAGGTCATTATTACACCATGTCTCTGATTACTCATAACAGCCAGGCATTTGTATTGTACGTTCATAATTGACTCGGCGTATGTCATTCTATTCTATGCACCAACTTGGTTCAAGTGCAAAACAAGTCAAAATAGTTGATACAATTGTGAAATCTACTCTTACTGCTCGCACATGATTACATATAGAATCACGTACCGTAAAATCTGTATTAGAAGCAGCATCCCTAATAGAAGTCGCACTCATTCTTTTTTAACAATTAGAAATCAAAAATTCACCATCTGTCATGTGTAGATGCTCTAATAGAAGCTGCATCCCTGCTGTTGCATTGCACCATTTTATTAAAAACCATGGCATCTAATACAGAATTTACAGTACTAAATGAAATCGTATATACTTTCCCATGTTACCTCTTTTCTGTTCGATGACCAAAACTTTGGGCAATAATTGATTATTCAATCAGACATTACCCAGAAAGGACCTGGCATCTTCCAGTTGGTAGCAAATCAAGAAAAGACCCATACCTAATTTATAAATCAACTATTCAGTGAAAATAAACAATAAGACTTGCAGCTTTTAGTCGCAGTCTTTTATATTTATTTGGATGTAATTAGAAGTATACACACCAGATATCTATAACCTTGAGTAAAGTATATTTACAACCAAGGATAGAAAAGCGCGTCTATTGCATGTCTGCAGTGATACATACAAGTTATCAATACTGTCTTTGTTGTATGTCATTTACTGCAATGTCTCATCTCAACAACACTTTCACACGTTACATCGATGAGACTATTTAAAAGCACCAACCACTGTTGATGCAGAAATACCAAGCAATAAAAACATCCTTGGCTTGTGTGCATGACCAGAGTTCTTAAGGTCAAAATGAACACATACCCTTCCTGTCTTTGGTTGTAATATAGAAAACCTAAAACTAAAGGCATTTTATGTGAATAAGTACAATTTCCAGAAGACAAATCCAAACATTTTTTTCGATTTTAAGGAATTATGTACGATAGAGACTTGGTTTTAAAATATATATTTAGTTAGATGTGTCTTGTTCGCCAACTTTTAAAAATATATGTATACGAAATAAGTTTATTCTCCACATGCATTTTAGTTCATAACTTAAAAGAAATATTTGGATTTGTTTTATAAATGAAATCTAACTTGGAGATAGTGTTTCTTAATCAACTATAGCAGCAGGTAAAAATATCCTTCACCGGGATGGGTTTTCTATTTTTTTTTTATATAAAAAAAAATTTTTTTTTTTAAAGTGCAAATTTTGTTTTTAAGTCAGTACCGGTACTTGTATTGTATAATACGTATAATGCCAACACAGTTGGCACCACAAAGACAGACATGCAGACGACAAATGATACAACACAACAATGAAATACAAGAAAATTGAATGTTCATGTTTTACTATGCTGGTCTGTTCACAATAACCTGGAGACTATTCACAGTTTAAATACATCGTTTAGAAAAGTCATCTGAAAATACGTTACTACAAAAAACATTCTTTTGCTCATCTCAGAGTTCATCTCTCTCCATGTACATTTATATTGTTTCCAATGTACTGCCGTTTCCTGGTGTGAACTTGGATGTAGGAATAGGTGTTCAAAATGTCACATCACAAACTTTTCAGCACGCAAGGATGGTTTCCAACATTGGTGCACGCAACACCTCACTCAAACAAACACAATAGTATCCAGTACTACAATAATAGAGACTGTGTCGGTTTCTTTCCTGGCCACGCTTCTTTCGGGAAGAACTTTTTCCTTGGCTCCATGTCTTTTAGTCCCACAGTAACTGGGGCTGCCTGGGCCTGTGACGGTGACGTTGGCTCCACACTCGGTCCAACCTCTGGGGCCAAGTTTGGAACAAAATTAAAAGAGGCACCACCAGGTGTGGTGGGGTAAGGTCCTGTTGGTGGCGTGGTCGGCGAAGTGGGTGATATCTGCATCTGTTCATCACTAGATGCCGGGAGATCAGCATAGAGAGAGCGTGTGTAGGAAAAACTTTGTAACCTGCGTGTAATGTTCTCCGCCATGCTTGGGTTGGGCACACTCTCAGTTTTCTTTTTCTGTGAAGGATAACGGAAAATATAACAAACATGCAAATAACTGATTTATAGGGTTCCTAGAGCTTTATGTGCGATTTAGCTATCAGTGACATCTGTTTTGACTACTTTTACCAAACTTGACCGGCATTCTAGTTTTTACTCAGTTTCCCATGATGCAATTTGGCGGAGCTGATTATTGGTCTCATGCAATTATGAAAGTTGTCCCAACAAATAACTGAGTGTAGAAAATGAGAAATTCAAAACTTAAATGTGATTTTTGAAAACCTGGTAAAACCTGCATTTGAACTCAGTAAAAGGTTTGTTTAATTTCTTCATAAGACTCCAATATAGTGGCTCTCTATAGAATCAGATAGTGGTGCGCACAATATGACTTTAGTGACAAGAAGTTATAACAACCATTTATCTGGTTACCATTACTCAAACACCTTATCCATTATGAGTGAACTCTGATTTCATGATATTTTTTTTTATTTCTTTAATACCGCATGTTGCCACTTTTCAGTCCTCGAGAGACTGTTATTAGCTTTGACCAATCACAGCAACCCATGACTATAACAATACATCCTACACATCAATACTTGGCATAGCCGCATCACCCGTTTTCCCAGTCTGTGATATCAGAAGTATGGTTTTTATTAGTAAATTTTAAGTATTAATTTCTAACATAAGTTATTTTAAAATATTAAACAATTATTTCTACTCAAATTTATGATTTCACCAAAACTTAAACAAGTATCTCAGGCCTTTAAATAACCCATTATCTCAATTTCTATAAATGTGACTTTGTATGATAAATCACATGCTATCACACAAATAATAATATTATTTTACTGATCTCGGCTGAGATAGCTCCCCTATTAGCAATGCACATTTCAATTAAAGAACTGAAGATATCATTAGAAAATCAACGAATCTGAAAGAATTCCACCTGTAGTACCTATATGTATAATATCAAAGCAATCAGACTTGCGGTTGTCAACAAGAAGTTGAAAATACCACTTTTTCCCAAAAATATCCATCAAAATTAGAGAATTGAAGATATCATCATGAAATGAACAAATCTAAGCAATAAGAATTGTAGTTTTCAAGACGAAGTTAAACAAGTGAAAAGTTGACCCGGACAATCACTCATATGATAAGCTCCACTCCACAAATTTGACAGAGGAGCTAAAAAGTTGCCTACCTTGGTTGGTATTACAGAGACTGACACTAGATTGCGAAATCTACCAACAGAAGGGTCAACGTCCTCTGAAAATGAAAAATCAAGAAATACATTTTAGGGACTAGCAATAATTATAATGTACAATATCAACAGTAATCTTCATTCCTGTTACGGACTTCAACCAACAGGAACTAACACTGCTATATATTAATATAATCAGTTACATGAAGGATCACTACATTTTTATATCCATACAGTCAGGTTCTGTAAAATAATAACTTGTCTCCTTGTTGTGCCTGGCACATGTCAAATAATCTAGTTCCTGTTAGTGCCTTCTAGTTCCTGTTAGTGTCTTATTCCTGATTCTCAAATTGATAGCGTTTGAACACTATTCTGTCTAAGCAAGAAAAACAAACATGCAAATTATCTTTGGCTATAGTGTAATATTTTTATATTTTTTGCGGGTATTGTGGGAGTTAAAAAACTATGTCACTGTCATATTTATTCAGGGAAACACTCAAGTACCATCTCTATTTCAGTTCATTTTCTCTGAAAAATCAATTTTTTCAACTGGGAATTCTCCTAGCTGCCCTCGTTTTGACTCACCCACCCACTGCTATCAAAAAAAAAACAATTAAAATATGTCACTGACTTCTTCCAGAGTTGCATGTCTGCCGGTGTTCTTTGGATTTTCTATTTTTTTGTCCTACCCTTGCTGTTGCTGGGTAGAATTACATCGCGTCTGATGGTAATTCGGGAATCGAGAATTAGGAAATTCAACAATTCTAATTGCTTTCGATTGTATTGAAAGGTCTACGTATAATATTTTGTTAGTGTTACACATTTCCTTTACCTGGATTGATTACTTCTTCTCCATCTTGAAATGAAACATGAGAGTTTTTCCTTTTCCTTTTTAACGGTGGTCTTGTGATGTCAGTAGTGCCACCTGTGTCTTCTACATTACCCGCCACTCCAAGCCGCTTATTATGCGCTGTGTTGAACTCAGTTAGATTCTATATAAAGTATAAATTGAATGTAGTGAGGTGCACACTGTGATCTACATCGATCAACACACTCTGAGTTGCATGGAGGATAAGTTGCATGGGCACTGATGAAAAGATGGAAGTTAAAACAAGATCATAATATCACTCACATCTAATTCTGTCTCCTCTTCTGGTAACCCTAGCAACCCTCCATGAAGCTCATCCATTACAGAATTTTCTTTCTCCTCTTTGTCAGTCTTCATGGCAGACTTAGCGATAGTCTGGGGTTTCTCTCGAATTGCATAAGATCGTGTTGATGCTCCAAATCGCAGAGTACTATCTATGGGAACTTGTTGTGGTTTACTGCCTTCTAAACGTATAGTACCAAGGAAGGTGCCATGTGCTGTGAAATAAATAAATTTTCAGAAATCGCTGGAGTGATATTTTGAACTTTGCTGGTACAGTGACTTTTTTCTAAGCAACCCTGGCAGAAATGCAACTTTTCAAGGGTTGTTACTTCATTCGTGATAGGGCGATGTTTACACATTGTAAATGAATAAATAACAAAAACACACAGGTTTATTTATTGAACATGCAAGTGAATGCTCCTTTCACAATAACATATTGACAAATTTTACATTGCAGTGAGTAATATAGGGCTTAGCCAAAACAGCAGCAACCCATGTATGCGAGTTAACACCTTGAGTGGATTTGATGACACCTTTTCTAACTCTATAATTGCAGGAGCAATGAGTGTCAAATGCCGATGACATCAACATCATTCGAAAAAACACCAGCACCAATTGTCTCACACTGACTTTTCAACAGATAATTGAATACATGATGCAACAAATCATTAGTTAATTTCTTTCAAAACTAGAACTAGAAATTAGAATATATTGGAGCTACCCAATTACCCAATTTTCTGATTTAGGTGCAACTTAGCAAGGAGTCACTATATTGTTTCAAGATAATGTCACATTGATAGATAATTTTGCGACACAGTCATACAATGCAATATTTTCACAATAATTCCCGATTATCGTATTCACATTCTTTTTTTTATTTATTAATAACTTCTCTACCCCCTTAAAATGCATGTTTTTCTCAGAGATAGTACTTACTGCTGTTTAAGTCTATTATAAATGATCTGTTCAAGTGTTTATGATAAACCAGAGCCGCATGTACTCTGGAGCAAGATTGGTGATCAATACAGAAGTCACAGACATCAGGATTACGCCCAAATAGATAGCACTTCTTCTCATCAACCATCAGTTTCTGAAAGACAACAAGTCATTGTCAATGACACGTCCCCGTTCCGTTCATATTTGAGTGACATGTACATTCAAAGCAGATCATGACCGAAATGCACCTGCATATGTACAACACATTGTGCTAAATCTGAACAAAATCCATCCATGCATGACTGAGATCCGGTTCTGGAATTGTGAAAATACGTGATTTTGATGTATTTTCGGCCTTAAAATGGCCATCATTCCGCTATTGTTAAGCAGATCATGAAACAAATGCACATATCTATTTGTGACATGATGTACCATGTGTGTGTGAAGTTTGAACTTGATCAATCCAGACATGTCTTGGATACGGATCCAGAACTGAATTCTTTAACAAAATGGCCGCCAGTCGGCCATTTCGAACTTGATCCGAAAAAAAAAAGACGTGCTACAAGGTCCTATTATGTTTAATGTATGTACCAAATTTGAACAAAATCCATCCATGCATAACTGAGATACGGGTCCGGAATGGTGAAAATGTGCGATTTCAATGCATTTTCGGCCTTAAAGCGGCCCCCATTTGGCTATCGTTAATGAGATCATGAAACAAATGCACATACATATTTGTGACATGATATACCTTGTGTGTGTGAAGTTTGAACTTGATCAATCCAGACATGTTTCGGATACGGATCCAGAACTGAATTCTTTAAAACAAAATGGCCGCCAGTCGGCTATTTCGAACTTGATCCAAAAAAAAAAATGATGTGCATCAAGGTCCTATTATGTTTAATGTATGTACCAAATTTGAACAAAATCCATCCATGCATAACTGAGATCCGGGTCCGGAATGGTGAAAATGTGCGATTTCAATGCATTTTCGGCCTTAAAGCGGCCGCCATTTGGCTATCGTTAATGAGATCATGAAACAAATGCACATACATATTTGTGACATGATGTACCTTGTGTGTGTGAAGTTTGAACTCCATCAATCCAAGCATGTCTCAGATACGGATCCAGAACTGAATTCTTTAAAACAAAATGGCCGCCAGTCGGCCATTTCGAACCCGATCCAAAAAAAAAAATGACGTGCATCAAGGTCCTATTATGTTTAATGTATGTACCAAATTTGAACAAAATCCGTCCATGCATAACTGAGATCCGGGTCCGGAATGGTGAAAATGTGCGATTTTGATGCATTTTCGGCCTTAAAATGGCCGCTATTCGGCTATCGTTAATCGGATCATGAAAAAAATGCATGTGCATATGTCCCATATAATGTGTGATGTATGAGTGAAGTTTGAACTTAATCGGTCCATGCATGTTCGAGATACAGGTGATCACGGACGGACGGTCGCACGGACGGCCGGACGGACGGACGCACACAGGGCAAAACATAAGTCCTCGTTTTCGGACTGCGTCCGAACGGGGACTAACAAAGATAACTATCGTCAAATTTCTGCACATGTACTTACTAGTACTGTTCATAGCATGACCAAAGCAAGTAAACCTCTTTAATTTCAAGACAAATGCATTTAATAGCAGGATATCATCCTGTAACAACAGGCCAAAACAAAATAAGAAAGTAGAAGACCAATTTGAGCTTGTAGCTGGCTGCCGGCTCTTTACCAAACCCCTGAGTAAATGTAGTGAAAATAACGAGATTTTTTGGCAGTGGAAATTGAAAAGACATGGACAGGGTAACGCCTTACGATGACTCTCGTAATATTTGTTCTCATCAACACCATTAGTTGTTCAAATGACGAAAACTGAACGGTGTAAATTGAAATGATTTACTCAATATCTGGTAGGATTGAACCCCTCATACATGTACATTTCACTGCACTGATGCTCTCTTTATTTTTTCAGTCTTAATAAATGCGAAACTGTAAATTACTTTATTTTGGCATACCAGCATAAAATGACTAATTTGCGCAATGTTATTTTCGTGCAAAGCAGTTTGAAGAATACCAGAGTAAACATTTTCGTCTGTAATGATTTCTTTGTTCAATTTGGCCCGATGCTAGCACATGCTCGTACAATTGTTTATGTTACCGTATTACCCCGGGCACGCGCCCCTTCCTGGGCAAGCGCCCACCCCCTTGTTTTCACAAAAGTTACATGTTGGGGACATCCTCGGTTAAACGCCCAGGGTGATTTTTAGCCAAAAACGGGGTCAACAATAAAGTTTTATTTGTCAAAAACGAACGCGTTTGATTTATTTAAATAGTGTGTTTGTTAGTAGTTCTCTTTTTTGGAGTGTGTGGTGGCTCTGAAAAGGGCCGTTTTGTTTGTGTTTTTACGTAAAAACTCATTGGAACTTAACGATGTAAGATGAACCACGCAGCATGTGGCGCACACGTTCTGCTTTCTCTTCATTCACGATGAATCCAATATTGCAATATTGCAACGATCCATATTTTGGTGAGTGGTTTGAAGCACTTAGCTTTGGTTTCAAAACGTAGCATTTCGCTGACTGTGAATCCATACTTTCTTTCCATCCTTCATCACAGCTATGGCATTACGATCATGTGGATTATTTTTCTGTTGTTGAAGAAAAAAAATTTTGCCGACCTCAAGTCCATTTCGATAACCATAATGAGGCATGCCGACGATGGAAACTTGTTGCATCATCGTTATTTTTGTAATTTTGTCATGTGTGTGGGTGCGTGAATAAATCATGTTAATGAGGTCGACCAGAGTTCATTTTCAGTCTGTTTTTTATGTATCACCATTTGGATATGTTTATGTATTCACAATAGTTTGTGAACATTTCACATCAGTAATAAAAGGTTTATTTGTTTCATAAACCTGTCTGCTATTCTTCAGTAATTACGATGCGATGTATCAATACGTGCGTGAACAAAATTATGCTAATGAGGTCATCGCCATCTTGGATTACAAGCGGTAGTTTTTCCCGGCCGTTTCGACTTGCACTGATCACGGTTACTAAATTCGCTGACATAAAACAAGTTTTATTCTTGAAATTCGACCCTGTGTCTTAGTGTTCCCACAGTTCTTGACCGAGTGCTCACGTTTATTGAAACCTCGCATAAATCAAGAAATAAGTACGTGTACAAAGTGTACGAAAGCATTCCTTTATTTGACCTTATACGATCACAAAAACAACTTTTTTAAATCTTTTTTGGGGTGGTCCTTGAGTAAGCGCCCACCCCCAATTTTTCCCGATTTTGTATGTTCAGGCCCCTGGGCGCGTGCCCGGGGTAATACGGTAAATGAAACTGTGAAGGTTTGACTATTGTTTCTAAATGAAGTGATTGTAGCACAAGACTTCCTCGACGCGAGTTTTTTGCTAAGCAGATTGTTACTCATTAACAGGTAGAAGATGATGATCTCGTCAAATTGATTTTCGAAAAAACCAAGCTGTAAAGTCTGAAAGATTGTTGATAAGATCAAATGAGTTTTGTCCATTCAAGCGGGGATATTTCGTTCAAACTGTTAACACCATTCTGATCCTACGTTCAACAAACTTCATGTCTCTAGTTCGCTGGTTAAAGAAAGTTATCGGTAATTTTCCTTGAACTCCCGGTCTGTCTGATCCGAGTCTGCACTCAAGACGCCAATGATCAAATCAATCAACTTGTGACAAGTTCATCAACCCCTCAAAAGAGAAAACGAGGCTAGTACAGTTTCTACGATAATGAAATTCTGGCTAAAATAGTGAAGTCTTCAATTAAAATTGGCGTAATGAAGACATTGAGAGAATTAGCAAAGAACTGAACATAAACGAGAACGAAAGCACAGTTTGAAGCATTAAATCAAACTTCAGAGAGCTGCCAAAGATGCAGATCAACTAGGCCTAAAGGTCAGCGAGGTCAACCCTTATTGCTTAGTGCAAGGCATTGATACAGAAATGGATACGCAGCGCAAGGTTAAATGGTGGGGTGATCAACAACAGGATTGACATGGGTGCCGCTACTTGTATCGTAATAAAACGACAAATCACTGTCTCAATGACGGAAATTTGTTGCATCCACAAATTATTTATGGTGGAAAAATCGATCGATGCCATCCCAATGTGAACTTCCCAAATGGATGACTCGTAGATCACACAATGTCCCATTGGTGTACTGGAGAATCAATGCTGCAATATGTCAAGAAAATGATTGTATTCTATGTCGTGGACCAACGAGTGAAACTTGAGTTCCCACTAGACCACAAAACACTTGTTCGACATATTCAAAGCTCATCGCAAGAAAATGCTATGCAGTCTTTTAGCAGAAAATAATATCAAGGCGGTATTTATTCCAGCAGCTTGTACAGACAAATTACAGCTGTGTGACTTATCCATAAATAAAATTAAAAAAAAGTCTTGAAATCATGTTTCTACTCCTGGTATGCCGAGAAGGTCATGATACTCATGAAAAATATGAAAAGCACATGACGAACTTGCCAAACAGGCTGAAGTGATCAAAGATGGATTTCATAGCACATGTAATTGAGAAAGAAATGCAAGCAAGAAGAAGAATTGTTCATACATGTACATCTCGTACATTCAAACCAGCTCCTCCGATGCTCTCTGTATTTTTTTGAGTCTTAGTAAATGTGATAATTAAGAAAGAAATGCAAGAATGAGAAATCATTTACTATAAGTAATTTTTACTGATTTATCTTGAGATTTTTAGTAAATTTTGAAAAAATTCTGTTATTTTATTACCTTTACCAGGGATCTCGCCACGCTGGTCGGCCCGACCGGCACTCAAAAAGAGCGACCACCACGGAAACGCTTCTGACCAAGACTATTGTTCGATTGTTATTATAATTACTTACCAACCAGCACGACCGACTATTATTTGCACTGTGAACGAGCTCATTAATATTCATTGCTAATTAATATTCATATAGCTCATTAATATTCATGACTGACCGGCACTCGGCTTGGGCTTGCGAGATCCCTGCTTTACAAAGGACTGAGAGGGCAATATCATGTAAAGTTGTACTGACCTCAACCATTTTTGTGTCTTTCATAACATCCAGATGTAATCCAGGCGGTGGTTTTCCAGCCCTGAAAAAAAGATAACAATAATGAAATACCAGAAGACTATTTTCTGTTTATTGCAAAATCCAGCGTTATGTGTGAAATCAAAGGTAAAAACAGGACAAACTAAGGTCATAGCGTTGCAGTGATTTCATAGTATTTGGGGGAATTTACGTGCTTGATAATGGGTACATGCATGGGTATAGCTTAAGTTGCTTAATGCAATGCTCTCCTCTTCAAAGATTGGCATTTCAAGTAATAAATATAAATTTTAATTAAAATTGTTTCACAGCAGACGTTTGTTTCATGCTTTTTATGTTTAGGTTTATTTTTGCATAATTCACAGAAGTATTGATTAAATCATGAGTGTCTTCATCGTTTGCCTGTACTAATGACGAAACAAAGATATACACAGAAACATCCAAGGTTATTGCAAACCACAGGGTGCATCAGAATCTGACTACGTGCCCTGGCCAATGTACACATCTCATTGTAAACTGAGGATAGTCATAATTTTAACACACTGCCAGCAAATTTGAATTAAAGCCTGTCTGCTAATATTATATTTTTTAATTATTCATTTTAATTTTAGTGTGAAAATGTGGTTGGTTGTGTGAATGATAATTCTGAACAACGCAGCAAGTTGAAAACTCATAATTCTGAACAATGGGGGGGGGGGATTCGTAATTATGCAAGATTTTGTCACCATGATTGATGCCATGAGCTTGATGTAAAGAGCATTCCACATTGCATACATTAAAGTTTATTGTACTCAGTGTGCCCTCAAAGCCGATATAATGTGCCACTGGTACACACAAATTTGATGTGAAGCAATTAGGTGTTCTAATTTTGATTGACATACCATTTATGCAACAGATAGAACAATTTACATTTTATAAATCAGGGCCACAACATTAAGTCCCCTCCACATTCATTCCCCTCTGACTTCCCCAGTAGTCAACAAACTGACTCAACTTGATTTTGGGAGATTCCAATTTTTCTTGCAATTCCTACAAAATCAGTAGAGGGCACACAATGATTGTACTAGTATTTTATACACTTTGTTCCAACCAAAATGATTGTTTTGTTTTCCGTGGTGATTTGCTTGATATACTTACCCCAGGAATGGGAACATTAGTTACATGTACAGCATTAATTTTCCTAATCCTACCAACTATGGGCGAGTCTGGGGCATTAGAGAAGCGCTTTCTAAGATCAAATATTTTTTTTAAAAACCATTCTAAATAGAGCTATATCTAAACAGAACAGTTTTTTTAATCAATCATTATATTATAATGAATTTCATTTCCAATTACATCTAACTCAATTATTTGATACATTGTCCTGGGTGAGGGGGCATGAAGGAGGTTGTGTAAATTTTACTTAGTGTAAAATACTTTATTTTAGCTAGAATTAATTTTCGCTGAAAACGCCCTTTGGGAGTTTTGTATGGAATTGACGAGTTGAATATAAAATACAGGGAAAATAGTACACTCGCTGGATTTTATAGCGAAAATGAAGTATTTTACAGTAGTTGTAAAATACAGTACAAGTACATGTATCTACTATATAATTTTCATTCACTCGCACAATATAATGAGTATTTATTCTGAGATATTACGGAGTGCGAGTAACACCGAATGTTCGTTGTAATCAGTGAATATTATTGTATTTGCTAAAGCCATGGAGCTTGGACTACTTTCGTAAATTGACCCACTTCAATGCAATGGCGGAGCATGTCTGTGCTACAGTCGAGTGAGGATATATTTCCTGAATAATTTTACGTGAGCTCAACTTTCGATTTGACCATCAGCAAACAAGCATTTTTTCGGCATATCTTACTTGTCCACTAAACGACGATCATCAAAGAATTAGATAAAACAAATCTGATTATAGTCTTACCATGTCGGCACCTCGAACTTATTCGCCATCTTGGTTCATTGAGTGTGTTGTGGTCTAAAACATTAATACAGGGGTGGCCGAATGCTTTGAAACAAAAACCTAATTTCAGCGTGGAATATCAAATTTAATTTGCAAAATACTCGTTCAGTGAAAACATCAATAACATGATGCTTACAACTCGACTTTTTAATTAATAATTCTACTTACTAAATAACAACTAAATTAATCCCTTCTTTCACCAATGTCGAATGGAATAGCCCACGCACGGAGTTGTGGGAGTGATATTCATTCATCTTTCAAAATGGCTGACGTATTGAGCTTTGGATACGCTGCCCTTGTGGCAATGGGTGGTATAATGGGTTATATGAAAGCGGGTAAGAAATTATGTGCTGTTGTACGCAGCAATAATCGGGAATTAAATATCGAATACATTGCAGTATGGTGTAATGTTACCTTTCTTGAAGTAATTCAGATTTCAATAGTACCTCTGCCAGTGGTGACCCCAGCCAGGCACCAATGATTGTTACTTTGAAATCAACAACACTTTGTACATTGCATGTAGATATTGACATTTAATTTAACCAGGGAGCTGCTATATTGCATTGCATATAATATTCCCTACCAAGCCAAGCCAAAAAATTATTCATGGAGGTTACATTTGAGAGGACAAAATAAAAGTGCGATCCTACTAATTACTGCCCGGGACCTGGAGTATTTTCCGGCAGTCCCGGGCATTTGATTTTGTGGGACCCTAAAAAGTGGGCCAAGGTATTGGGTTGGTTGCGAGAAAGGAGGTATTTGAAAAAAAAAGTTGGAGCTCCTTGTGTCCATTTTCTGCACCCATATGTTTTTTCCTGTTCAGACAAAAATATGCAAAGACATGTTAAAATGCACTTACGTGTAATTTGGAATCGTATCTGTGAGAGAAATATTTGCGACATTTTGCAAGTGTCAAATAATCTCTGTGTTTATAGCTCTACTCTAGTCATTCATAGTACTTTTTCGCGAGATTTGTGACTTTTCATCATCCAAAAAAGTGAAAAATTTGATGAAAAATCAAAATTTTGCAAGAAAAGTGTCAGAAATGACTACAGCTGGAGAAAACTAAAAACTTTTGTATCAGTGAGCTTGTTAATTGATATCATTATTAAGATCATGACTTTCATGAAATTTTCTCCTCTGATGAATAAAATGATAGCGCCGATTATACAATACCGGGGACACATTTGAATAATGTAAATGTGCTTCTATTCAAATGTATTTATGGTCTACACAAGTACTACGAATATTTAGCAATTGTTCTTTTTTGACAATTCCCAGGTAGTACCATGTCTCTGTTGGCAGGATTGCTGTTTGGTGGTCTATCTGGCTATGGGGCGGTACAGACGACTCAAGATCCAAAGAATGTTTACTTGTCTTTAGGTAATTTAAAATATTGAACAGATACCGAAATGCAGTGATTTTGAGGATAGCAGTGTTCAGCCAATCTGTTCAATCATAAAAATATGGATATTTTTGTTGGTAGTCGCACATGAAATAGCAAAGATGTTCTACTTTGCCCTGAATAATATCCATGTTTTATTGATAGAACAGTTTGGCTGGAACAATACATTATCCTCAAAATGGCATGTTCTTTCGACGAAACTGCTAAGTTTTGTCACGTTTTAGGAAACAACCAACCAATTTTTCACGATCTAACATTCCACCCATATCAGATACTTGTATATTTACAAAGTATGATCGAAATGGTCGACATTTTGTCATTAATAAGTCCTAAACTCCATTTAACTATAAATTATGTTTCCCCTCTCGCTACCTTAAGTACTTCTTACAAGTATAACAAGTCATTGTTAATGACAAGTCCCCATTCGGGTTCTAGTCATCATAAACATTTCTGCCGAATAATTATTTACACTGATGTGACAGACGTGATTCAAAGTGGAGCCAGTATATTTGTGTGATTCCTAGCCATCAATTCACGTGTCAGGTTTGAATGTAATCTGCCGAGGCACATCTGAAATACAGGTGCAGACGAACTGAGGTAAAATTATAAATAATAAAATAGCCACGCCACTGAATGCAGGCCTACCTTTATTGTGGTATTCTGTTAAGCAATTATTGTTTTTTGCACTTTCCACAGTTGTTGCAGCACTATTGGCTGGCGTTATGGGACATAGATATTCTAACTCTGGAAAGTTCTGGCCACCAGGATTTGTTTGCCTGCTTAGGTATGTAATTTTGTTTCTAATTCGAAAATGTACGTTCATAGCACTGAATTGATCCAAAGGGATTGTGGGAATGCCAAGTAGTCATGGCTGCCATTTTGATTTTCACATTATTGTTCTATTTCAGTGTACTCCAGGCTCTGCGGTTTATCGCCAGATTGATGTAGATGGAAACCAGGAAGGATTTATTTTTTTCAACTATCAGAAGATTGGTATAATAAATATTTTTTAGTTTTGTGGCCAAGTAACATGACCTCTACAATTAGGTGAAACCAATGATTACTGCTTTTGGGGAAACCATATTTTTATTTTCTCAAAATGTATACGGGAGGACATTGTTTGTACTGCAACGAACAAGCGTAATGGATATACTCATTTACTAGCCCTGGTGGTTGGTGTACTCAGAATGAATTATTAAATTTGTAAATAAGTACAAGGAACTTGTCTCTTTAGTGTCACCTTCTTTCACACATTTATAATCATAATCTCCCATGCAGAATATACAAGGTCTGTTCACTGGTTGTGTTAGATTCGACAATAGAATACTTGTAGTTAAAATGACATGTATTTAGGAATGTGCTGTTTTATTGTTTACACACAAAACTGTTCTTTTCTTTACATTTGCAGAGACATTTAGAGGGTGATTTATTTGACAGTATAGGTATAAGTGGATTGTATGATGATGATCCCCATTTATTGAAAGAAAATCTTTCAAACTTTATTCATCGCTTAAAATAGATGTGTCATCACACCAGTGTTAGCCAGGCTTTGGTTCAGATAAAATGTTGAAGGCTAAAAAATTATCAAATAGAGTATGAAAGCTTTGGCAGTAAACAAGTCTACCAATCTTGATGAATAACAACATCCTCTGGTACTGAAATATCGCAACATTTGTAGCACTTAATTCTCAGTTTTTACGCTTTTTTGATGGTCTTCCAGATCTTGCCTTAGAATTGATGCTGGTTCTTTGGGTTTGTGAACTAGATGTGCCCGCCCTAGGCTCTTCATTGCCATTCATTTCTGTGAATCAAAGTGAAAACAAATCATTGTAAATAATATATAGTCGTGTTTGTATTATAGACACATATGCGAGGTATATGACTTGATGGGTGAAGTTCGAAATAGATTGGTCTAGGCATGTGTGAGATGTGGCTCTATGGAACTGCTTACAATAAGACAAGATAGTGGCCAGTCAGCCATTTTGGATTAGATGGTGACTTAAATGTATTTTTGTCAGATGTAAATCCGGAATGCATTTTTTTAAGTAGAAAGGCTGCCAGTCGGCCATTTTGAACAAATTCAAAAAATAAATTCATCAAGGTCCCATTCTGATTGTATGCACAAAGTTTGACCAGAGTCTGTCCAAGTACTTTAGCTCTACTTCTGGTATGGTGAATCTGAATTTTTTGAAACAAAATGGCCACCAGTCAGCCATTTTGAATTTGATCTGAAAAATAAAACAACATGCATCAAGGTCCTATTGTCATTAATGTATATACTATGTTTAAACCAAAACTGTCCACACAACTGAGATCTAGTTCTGAAATAGTGAAAATGTGTGATTTTGATGCAATTTTTGACTTTTCGGCAATCTTGAATCAGATCATGAAATAAATTCATGTGCATCTCTGATGTCTCCAGGCACGTCTGATTAATAGATCTGGAACTGCATTTTATAAAACAAAAAGGTTGTCAGGTAGCCATTTTAATCTGATACTGCTGGATATGGACAGACACAAGCACACAGGGAGTTCAATCCATAAATCCTGAAAAAAAGGGACTAAAAAGTATTTGAAACGGGGTTCCTCTCAAGGGATAGGGTTGTCAGAAAAACCTATCAATGTAGGGGTCAATTAATAGGAGCTGCATCACAGACATGTATAACTGACTTATGTAAACCATGTCCAACAGTGGATTTTAGAATCTGGGATTTGCAATCCTTAGTTTCATATAGCAAGAACCATTACTGTACTCTCCCAACTTAGTACCCACCCCCCAATTTATGGGAAATTCTGTTTTGCGTTCACATTCAACTTAGTGCCCACCCCTTCCAAAACACCCCAAATTAACCTGTCAAGTCACAAAAACTTTGGTTATAGTGCGACTATCATGAATGGGATGCGAATAGGTAAACTACAAATTAACATGTTGTCAATCGTGAAAGTTGTTAAAATTCAGAAATTGTAAATCAACATTTTTTTTAAAAAAAACATTGTTTTTTCGCTGAAATCCACATTGCGTTGTAAAAAAATGCAATTGTCGCAGCATTCTGATTGTTCTAATGAAGACTTGACCTGAAAGGACAGAGGACATTTTCGTCAAATCATGCAAAAAACATGACGGAAATTGCTTTGCATTGAGAATATATGCGTAAAATGGAGAATGATGACTATCTTCCCACAGACCCTGATAATTCTAGTAAATTCTTATGGTATGTAGATACCGGGTAATATTGTTATAGAAGGTGCATGTTTTCTGTGAACATTCCTGTTTCTTCATTGTAATCGTGTTATAGAATCAATGACGATGCAACTCATTTTGCAATTTTATTTTCTGCTTAAAGGATATTGTCATTTAGATAGTTTTTCGAGGTGAGTGTTCGACTAAACTCCCACACTCTAAAAAAACATGATTTTTTTTCGCTGAGTCTTTCAAGTATGGTATTACATTACCTTCAATGTGCATATCAATGATTTCATGTTCCCATCGACCTTTACACCCCGGACACATAGGAGCATCTCGTCCGTAAAAAAGGCGACTAGCACAATGAAGGTGCAGCTTCAAATCGCAGTGAGTACAGCACTGACCCTGCAAATGTATAATGAAAAAAAAAAAGTTGGCTTTAGTTTTGTAATAAGCAGAGGAAATCTCATGAACAGTCATCATCCTGGTGTAAAAAACCTACCTTTATAACAATACTTTTACATAAATTACAAAACGTCAAATCATCTGGATACGTCTCTCTTAAGATTGGTTCCAGTTCTAATATGGACCGTGCACTTAACGTTACTTCTCCTTGGTTCTGAAGGAAAACAGACAAAAATGATTGCAGTAAACCACCACGGGGAAAAAGTCTCACAAGGAAACGGCTCCTAGATCCAAATCACTTGTAGTACACATTAAAATCGCACATTGCATTTGAGGATGATGTGTTGAAAATCATTATTTTGATATAGTTTTAATTGTATTGATGAGACCCACAAATCAAAATGTAAATTAAAGTGAGAATACATCAAAATTAAGCTATTAACTTGACTCAGTTAACCACATTTTAACTCGCCTCTGTTAACCACCTGTTAACTTACCTTGATTAATCTTCTGTTAACTTACCTTGGTTAACCACCTGTCAACTTACCTCAGTTAACCACCTGTCAACTTACCTCAGTTAACCATATGTTAACTCACCCCTGTTTACCACTTATTGGCTGACCTCTGTTAACCACATGTTAATTTATCTTGGTTAACCACCTGTTAACTTACCTCTGTTATTCACAAGTTAACTTACCCCGGTTAACCACATGTTAACTTACACCTGTTAATTCACCCCTGTTAACCACTATTGGCTTACCTCTGTTAACCACATGTTAACTTACCTCTGTTACCCACAAGTTAGTATACCTGTTAACTCACCCCTGTTAACCACCTGTTAACTTACCTCTGTTAACCACCTTTTAACTTAGCCCTGTTAACTTAAACTTACCTCTGTTAACCACATGATACTGTAAAGGGGTTAATTATTCACTGGGTTTTAATTTAGCTTATTTAAAATTTAGCATAGAACACATTATCTAAATGACAAAACCGTGAATTTAAACCCCACTGAATATGCCTGAAATGGTAAATCCATGAAATTTAAACCCAGTAAAAATTAGTCATTTTACAGTAACTCACCTCTGTTAACCATTTGTCTTTTATCAATCTTTTCAGCAGATTCTGTGCTTCCACTTTGGACATCTTTTTAACATTTTTATCTAAGTGATCTGCCAGATTCAGTATGTCTGTTGACGATGCCATTCCTGATTCTGATTGAACAATCAGGGCGATCTGAAAAAAATACAATACTGCCTTAATTCTGTTTTCATTGGAGTTTAAATCAGTAAGTAAACAAGTCATTGAAAATGACAAAGTCCCCGTTGAATTTTGAAAGTTCTCTTTGTGCACCTCATATTAAAGCGGAGGGGTTGTCGCGAGCGTGTCCTTGAAACTTGAGTTCCATGTGGCGTATACAACAGATTGTATATTTACATCAAAACACGTGTTCCGTGTAGTAGTAATATGGCCAAAAATAAAAACAGCCGCTATTTGGCCACCTTTGATCTGATTATGAAACACACTAATATGTATGATGTATGTGCCAAATACGAATGAAAATGGTACATAAATTGTGGAAATATAGTAGTAAGGCCAAAAAGTCAGATGGCTGTCAATCGGCCATCCTTGACCAGATTTTGAAATAAATTGTCATGGACATGCATCCTAACATGTATAAAGTACATGTATGTGCCAAATTTGAATGAAAACTGACAGAGCATGTCCCAAGATACCGCATAAAAAAACAAAAAAAACAAGATGCCTTCCAGTCGACCATTTTTGATCCAATTGCGAAATAAATCGTCATGGACATGTATACTAACATGTATAATCTATGTACCAAGTTTGAATGACAACTGACAAAGCATGTCCAAAATACGACATTTTCAAAAAACAAGATGCATGTGCATATGTCCCACATAAAGTACTAGGCACATGCAAAGAATAAACGGAATCGGTCCACAGGATTCTGAAATATAACTGGACAGACTGACGGATGGACAGACTTAGGAACTCACGGACGGTCGGGGACATGTATCCTAACATGTATGATCTATGTACTAAATTTGAATGAAAACTGACAAAGCATGTCCAAAATACGACATTTTCAAAAAACAAGATGGCTGCCAGTCGGCCATCTTTAATCCAATTGTGAAATAAGTCGTCATGGACATGTATCTAACATGTATAATCTATGTACCAAGTTTGAATGAAAACTGACAAAACATATCCAAAATACAACATTTTCAAAAAACAAGATGGCTGCCAGTCGGCCATTTTGAATCGAATCGCAAAACCACTGCATTTGCATATGTGATTATGTCCCACATGCAAAGAATGAACGAAATTGGTCCAAGGGATTCTGAGATATGAATCTGGACGAACGAACGGAGACCGAAATATAAGTCCCCGTTTTCGGACTTCGTTCGAACGGGGACTAATATGCAGTGAGTTTAAGCTTAACTTGGAGGTGACCCTTTAACCAAAATCAACTTTTGTCACCATTCGCAAAATATTTTTTAATATTTTTCTACGATTTTGATCAAGACATGTAATGATGTAACAATGGTAATTACTAGCGAGACACCTGAGCAGAGTGAAACAACCACCAGCGTGGTTGTAACAGTGAGTGTAAAGTAATAATATTATGATTGTTTCCTGATAAGCAGTAGTATGCAATGTTTACAATAGTGCAACAATGTTTCTGTTTATATGAAAACTAGTGTTCAAACTCAACAGTTATTGGCGCAAGCGTTACCTGCAATAGTATAGTAATTATCATATGGAATCTGTGGAAACCAAAACCAAATCTAGAAACGCAGGTGAATCAGCTTTGGAGAGAAAGAAAATGCAAACATTGTTGCTCTAGTGTGAACATCACACAATGCAAGTGCAAATTGAAACCATTTTGCAAAGGAGGGGTAGGTTCAGAATGAGGGTACTTACTGTCTTTTTGAATAGATCTATTTCATTTTGTTGATAAAGACAGCTGAGTTTACCCATTTCTGACTCTGATGTCCTAACCTGTAGGAAACATGAATAATGTTAAAAATTGTTTATACAGAATCAGAGTTGACTTTCAGAAACAGTAACGTGGTTTGGGGTCAAAGTTGACAAAAACAACATTGTGAAGGCTCAAAGTTGACAACAGTAACAAGGTATAGGTCAAATTTGGCAATAATGTACTGTAAAATACAACTAATCTTTGCTACTTTCATAGAAGGAATGGTTCAGTGAAAATAAAATCCAGCGAATATACCTTTTTTCTTATATTCAACTCGTCAAAAATTAGTGAAAACAAATTCAATACAAAACAAAATACAAGACAAAAGTCTTTTAAGCGAAAATTAATTCCAGTTAAAATAAAATATTTTAGATGACATGATCAAAAGTGTAAAAAAGTGTAGGTTGAAAACTCATTACCAAGGCATACATCTGAGATCCAATATCTTCTTCTATTCCTCTTCGTATTTCCATAGAAAACTGACCAATATTGCGGTTTATTGTCTGTACATACTGAGTGAGATCTTTAGCAGCATAAGTGACTATATAGGAAGAAAAATGAATATTTGTTACACATTTTATATCATAGGTGGGTAATATGCGACTAGGAGGATGTGTGATGAAGACTCCACTAATCAGAAATTGCAACATTAATGTTAAAAAGTCATTGTCAATGACAAATTCATCGTCATGTTTTTTGTGACCTTGTCAAACAATGAAAAGCATAGTTAGATTATGTTTAAATATTGGGATAGTATTTAGCATATTAACACAATGCTTGATCAATAATCAACATGCACACTGGTGCCATCAAGTTCACATTACTTTCACTAATTGATTAATTAGGATTCATAGAACACAACGCTTGATCAATAATCAACATGAACACTGTTGTGCCATCAAGTTCACATTACTTTCACTAATTAGTTAATTAGGATTCATAGAACACAACGCTTGATCAATAATCAACATGCACACTGTTGTGCCATCAAGTTCACATTACTTTCACTGCTCACGCACACTGTGGTGCCATCAATAGTAAAGAAACAGTCAGTCATACACATAAATCAATCAGCATTATTTTTTTATTTTTTGCAATTGCTATTGTTATATCCTAATAGGGATACGAACGGTATAAAGATAATTATTATAATTAGTAATACTGATGGAAAATTAAATTAATAAAAAAAATAGTACTGATCAGTTTATTTGGATTCTAGTGACTGCAGATAAAGCTGACCCATTTTTTTGTTTCCGGTTTCTTACCTTCGTACTTTTCACATGCAAATTTGTGGAGGTCCTTCATTTCGTCGTGTGTCAATGTTCCCCTGGACAGAAAACTCTGAATGATAAATCTATGAGAATTATTCATTTTGAACAGTTTGCAGTCCTCCGTTATTATAGGCGCTCAACAAAAATGACAGGCGACAAGTAAACACCATACACTTTCATATGTCTCCCGCCGTGATGATGTCACACATGGAACCGTCGAAATACATTTACCGACAGGTCAACATGACATTAATATGGTAGGTTCCCGGAAAAAAGTCAAATATAAAAACTTAAAACACTCTTAAACGCCAATAACTATTTACTAATAGAAGCTCCTTGTTAATTTTACAAATGTCAAGGGTCAAATATATCCCAGCGTTCAACGCGGCTTCCCGGAAGTATTTGGTTGTCCCAATTTCTACTGTTTTCGTTACACTTTCTTATTTGCGAAAACAGAAAATGTCTATGTTTATGGGAGTGCCGTCACAAAGTGCAGGTAAATCATCGATGTGTGAATGATAGTTCAGTCTATCAGTCCACCGGAAGCCGTTCGTAAATGATTTACTTTACACTGAATCGTTCTGTTTGTGTCTTATTTGGGTTGTCATCACGGGACTTTGACTGGCCACTGACACACTAACTCATTAATATTTCGTATCCGTAATAATTATATCTAACAATGTTCTCCCCTGCAGCATCAAACAGACCTGAACTGTACGAGGTGAGTTGATTTATAGTTATTAATTTTTATTTATTTACATGTATTTTAAATTTTAAATAAATTGATAGTCCATCATCATACACACCGTGACTGCCGTCAGCCACAGTCCCTATGAGCATGGAGCTATGAGTCAGCATAGGCAGGTTTATATGATAGTAGTGCAGAAACCACTGAACTGTTTTTTTTTAGCCGCCGGGTCATCCCTACTGCGCAACTGCCAGACCTGATGAATCGATTGACTGTCACACGCAACTAAACACCATCTTGAATTTTCAAGGTGAATGTTCCGGCGAAGCACTCCACTATCACCTTGAAGTATTTCATTAGGACTATGTGTATGTGACAATGCCCTCACAGTTTAGAATCAGTTTAACAACACAGCCAATCATATAATTTCTTTCTTCAACGCGCTTGGCCAAGCTATCAAAATCTTCGAGGCGGAGCTAAGTCACAAAACGCGCACCACTCTACCATGTATTTCTATGGACTCTGCGCGAGCTGCTGTGCACTGACCAAAAAGCCGGTGAAAATAGCTAAAATCGAGAAAACAGCACAAACTTAACTTTTCTTAACTTTGAAGAAATCCAACCAAATTTAAATATGTTTTACATGATGTAGGGGGTGACAACAACCATTCCAAAAATACCGTTTTCTGAGAATTTATTGGTCTTTGTTTCACCATGATGGTTGCCAGGCGGTGAAAATGCCTGACCCGAGAATAAATGTCGCTGAGCACAGCTAAAGCTGTGGTGGCTTGGATGTCGAGGTGATACAGCGACAATATCCATACATCATGCAACTCACTGATATTCAGACCAAAGCTATTCAAGCTTTACTTAATAATAGTGTTGTCACCACTGTTGACTGTTATAGAAGAGTAGGTGTTATACCCCAAAGCTCGTGATATCACTGCAACACATATCGGCAGTAATGAAGCCGAAAACATCAGAAATGCAGAGCTCCGAGCGCTTTCTGCCAGTCTTTGTAACAAAGCTTTCTATTGGTCGGTAAACTTTCTATCGCGCAACAACGTGACATACACGGTTATGAATGGTATTACCGCACGGTGTTGTAGAGGGAGGAATGTCCGAACGGAACAACACCGTGCAGGCGGACGATGCTAAACACTGGCTGTCATCCAATTTTTCAAGTGAAAATCAACACGTCCAAAAATTATGAGCAAACAACGCCCTCCTATGTCAATAAGTTACGTCCACTGACCTGACAACAGACATGACCTCCAAACCCAACTAATCAAATACCCGAAACAGAGGAGCGCAAACTTTCGTTCTCGATGTTTATTAATAATAACTTTATTACACTACTAAAAACCTTCAGAGGGTTTCTGTATGGTAAGGAACATAAATACAAAGAAATAAAAAAGCATACAAGACATAAGAGATAAAAAAATTAAATTACTTATGTGAATTAACTGACAGGCCTGCATTGTGTTGCAGTGTTAGTTTTTTTTTATAACTAAAATCACCAGAAGTACTAAAGTTGTCAGTTGTATCGCAGAGTGGTGAGAGCTTCACCAGAAATTAATGGTGACCCAAGAAATATTGAAAACGGTGGTGATCCAATAACCAGACTTTTGGAGAATTTCACGCAGGTGGCCGACAAATTTAAAATGCGCCTGTGCCAGCTAGGTATTTTAAGATTCATTGAATTGAATTATTATTATTATAATTATTCATTGAAGGAGATTAAAACGTTATAAGGGGATTATTCTTCAGTATTGATGTGGAACAAAGAAAAATTATAGAAACGCCAGCAGCAATCAATTAAATATATAAAGTTATGAAACACAAAATAGACGAATACCATGGCAATGTTCCCGGTGCCATGTCTAAAAGCATGATTACATTATCAGTGAAAACCAAACTTATGGACAGTGCATGGATATTAAAAAGGATAACAAACGAGGAACAAATTTACCGAAGGTGACTGCTTACTGCAACGAGTTTGTCAATTTCCTGCATACCGTTGACCCCATAAAGATACAATTTTTTGATGAGGCTAGAGTGAGAGTCATCAAAAATATGAACCTGACCTTCAGCCATGCCCTTCAAGATGAGCATGCTGTCAAAATACAATGTTATACAAAATCTTTATTACGTATTTGAATATGTAACTTTTAACTATTATACATCATTTGGCTGATAATTGTAGTACCTGGTAATAATCACATTTCTTACACAGTGAGTGATGTATATTTTTCACTTGGAATTTATTTTTTTCTTATTTTCACTGAAAGAATGAATCAGTGAAAATAGAATCCTGTAAAATTACTTTTTTACTCATATTTTACATTTTACTCATCAAAAATCAGTGAAAAATAAACTTCATACATATCGGCCAAAATGTCTTTTCAGTTACCCCGGTAAAATTAATTCCAGCTTTTGCTTTAAAATATTTTACAGTAACATATTTTTGTCTGCAGGAAGTCAAGCTGCACCGGAATGCCAGGGAGCGTGAGAAGTATGATAATCTGTCAGAATTATTTGCCGTAATCAACACCCTCCAAAATTTAGAGAAAATGTACATCAAAGATGCGGTCACACCAAAAGAGTGAGTAAAGTTGACAAGGGGTACACTTGATGTGTTATAATTTTGCTTATAAGTATTTTTGTGAAAATCACAAATATTAAATGGATAATTTAACCATACAGGATTCCTATGTGAGAGCGTTTTAAAGTTAATTCATTGTGCATTAGAATGTGTTCTACCAATATCCCAAGAACCCATTTGATTTGAATAAAATGTTATAATTTGGTCATCCAGGTTAATCTATCAACCTGGTCAGATTTTCTTAAAAACTACATACGGTAATAATCACATATCAAACAATTTAAAGATATTTCTGAATATATTTGTAGATCCACTGTTTTGAAAATTACCAGTACAGTATATAGTACAGTCTTGACAAACAAAACTTAACTTCCAAGCTGATATCAGCTGGCTATGCTTTTTCATAGATACTTATAATTTTTAAAGTGAATATCATTGTCGTCAATAGTTCCAACTGTTTTTTTTTTTAATCTAATTTTCTATACTTATTTTACACATCCCATTGTTTATTATGTTGAGAAATCAAACCTTATCAAATACATGACGGGGTCTATAATTAATCAATCGATGCTAATTATTATTATCATTGTTATGTGATAGATACACTGTAGCATGTTCAAGGTTACTGGTGCAGTATAAAGCAGCTTTCAAACAAGTGCAAAGTGACGAATATCAGACAGTTGAAATTTTCTGCAACAAATTCAGGGTATGTTGATCCTTATTGAAAGTAAAATGCCCTGTCAGTATCTTTTTTTAGTGCCATTTTCACTCATTGCAGTTTTGAGTTATCAAAAAAAAGGAACTGGCTTCAATATGCAAATGTAAATGAGAATTACTTGGTTGACCAATCTGAGATCACTTCGAAAATTAATTCCCACTCTGTAGTTGATGCACATGAGAGAAACATTCTACAATGTGCTTGTTTACATAGAGTGATATGTATACATGTTTCAGGGCTGCTCATTATTCCAATCTCTTATTGCACAATGTGTTTGTCTGCATAGAACAATAAATGTATACATGTTCCAGGGCTGCTCACCATTTCAACTTCATATTTTGTACTATGTGCATGTTTTCATAGAGCAATATATGCATACAGGTTCCCGGGCTGCACATCATTCCGACCTCTATATCATTCAGGTTTTGAATACAAAAAAATAACTTTTTAGCTACCTTGTATTTTTCTAATAAAAAAAACATATTTGCTGTATTAGCTTTTTCAGCACCAGACTTTCTCGCTCAAATTTTTCTGAATTTTTTTTCTGTGTTCATCAATATTTTATGGAAATGAAATTTTGGAGCCAACAGGCACAATTTGAGTAAATTTTCGTTATTTACTCGAAATATTTGGCTTTTTTTGTACCAATCTTCTGAAGGAAGTACAGACTATAAACAGGAATATTTTGTGATGAAAAGAGGGAACTGGTGAGGAAAGGGTTAAAATCTCTTTTTTTTTTATGTTAATATTTGTGAATTTGATTTGAATCCAGTCAGTAACACATCCTAGATATTGATGTTACCTAATAACCTTCCAAATTCTAGATTTTTTTTTTTTCTCTCTTAGTATCTTTTATGACTTTGTCATGGTATTTTTCGTCTTTTCATCTTGTAGTTTTTTGTGCATTATATCCATTATCATCCATTCCAATGGATGTTAAGTGATGAAATTAAATAAATAAATAAATAAAATAATTAATTAAATAAATAAATAAATAAATAAATAAATAAATAAATAAATAAATAAATAAATAAATAAATAAATAAATAAATAAATCAGGCATTGTGCTATGTAACAATTTCAAAAAGTTGGTTGGGTATATCTTGAACACGACAACTCCGAATATTAAACATCTACGCTTTTCTTTTTATAACAGTTGAATTGCCCAGCCGCTATGGAAAGAATACGAGAAGATCGACCAATCACAATCAAGGACGACAAAGGAAATACAAGTAAATGTATCGCAGATATTGTTTCTGTAAGTCAGCGCTTCAATAGTCTTGATATAACAAAGTCAATTCTATTAACAAGGAATTGCTTCCTGAAAAATGTTACTCTTTATACAAAGGAGATTATATTTGATGTACATTTCATTTGGTGAAATGCATTTTAGTGGGAGAGCACTTGGACATACTCATATGTTCAGTATAATGCAAACATTGTTTGGATTCTGTCATGAAATGTACCATTGAATTGCACCCATATCATTAACTGCTTGTGTGCAAAAAATAATAATACCATGATGTATGTACAGCAAGTGGGGTGTTGACTGATGTATATGAAGTGGTCAATATTACTATCTGAATATATACAGTACGGTAAGTTTATTTGATCAGTAATTTCAGTCATAATTTCTGAGATATGAAGTGTGGAGGTAATTGTCATGTTTAACGTAATTAGGTTTAGAAATTAGGGAATTAGTGAATGAAAATTAAATATTCAAATGTTTATTTACGTTCTAGTTATTTATCACCATTATGGATAAACTTCGTTTGGACATCAAAGCAAACGACGAACTTCAACCTGATTTGAAAGAATTGATGGAGACCATCAACAGAATGAGTTCACTTCCTGGTGATTTTGAAGGAAAACCTAAAATTAACAAATGGTGAGTACCACTACAACTTTATGATGTTGCAATGTTTGGTGTGGTTGGTATGTTCTATGGTGTTAAGCATTGCAGTGAGCTGTGGTGTTGCAGTTGTGTCTATGTGTTCTGTAATGTTGATGTGTCTACAATGTTGGAGTATTCAGCAATGGTGCTCTGCAATGTTGAGGTATACTGTGATATGCTGGGAAGTTTTAAAATGTTTGAGTATTCTATAATATTGATATGTTCTACTGTGTTGTGGTATTCTGCAATGTTGAGGTATGCTTCAATGTTGTGGTGGTATTCTTCAAAGTTGGGATATTCTGCTATGTTGAGATGCTCTGCAATGTTGAGATGTTCTGCAATGTTGAGATGTTCTGCAATGTTCGGATATTCTGCAATGTTGAGATGTTCTGCAATGTTGGGATGTTCTGCAATGTTGGGATATTCTGCAATGTTGAGAAGTTCTGCAATGTTGAGATGCTCTGCAATGTTGAGATGTTCTGCAATGTTAAGATGTTCTGCAATGTTGAGATGTTCTGCAATGTTGAGATGTTCTGCAATGTTGAGATGTTCTGCAATGTTGAGATGTTCTGCAATGTTGAGATGTTCTGCAATGTTGAGATGTTCTGCAATGTTTGGGTACTCTGCAATGTTGAGATGTTCTTCAATGTTAGGGTATTCTGCAATGTTGAGATGTTCTGCAATGTTGAAATGTTCTTCAATGTTAGGGTATTCTGCAATGTTGAGATGTTCTGCAATGTTGAGATGTTCTTCAATGTTAGGGTATTCTGCAATGTTGAGATGTTCTTCAATGTTAGGGTATTCTGCAATGTTGAGATGTTCTGCAATGTTAGGGTATTCTGCAATGTTGAGATGTTCTGCAATGTTAGGGTATTCTGCAATGTTAGGGTATTCTGCAATGTTGAGATGTTCTGCAATGTTGAGATGTTCTGCAATGTTAGGGTATTTTGCAATGTTGAGATGTTCTGCAATGTTAGGGTATTCTGCAATGTTGAGATGTTCTGCAATGTTGAGATGTTCTGCAATGTTAGGGTATTCTGCAATGTTGAGATGTTCTGCAATGTTGAGATGTTCTGCAATGTTAGGGTATTCTGCAATGTTGAGATGTTCTGCAATGTCATGGTGTTCTACAATGTTGAGATGTTCTACAATGTTGAGATGTTCTACAATGTTGAGATGTTTTGCAATGTTAGGGTATTCTGCAATGTTAGGGTATTCTGCAATGTTCGGGTATTCTGGGTATTCTGCAGTGCTGGATGTTCTTCAATGTTGAGGTATTCTTTAATGTCATGGTGTTCTACAATGTTGAGATGTTCTACAATGTTGAGATGTTCTACAATGTTGAGATGTTCTGCAATGTTAGGGTATTCTGCAATGTTGAGATCTTCTGCAATGTTAGGGTATTCTGCAATGTTGAGATGTTCTGCAATGTTGAAATGTTCTGCAATGTTAGGGTATTCTGCAATGTTGAGATGTTCTGCAATGTTGAGATGTTCTGCAATGTTAGGGTATTCTGCAATGTTAGGGTATTCTGCAATGTTGAGATGTTCTGCAATGTTGAGATGTTCTGCAATGTTAGGGTATTCTGCAATGTTGAGATGTTCTGCAATGTTAGGGTATTCTGCAATGTTGAGATGTTCTGCAATGTTGAGATGTTCTGCAATGTTGAGATGTTCTGCAATGTTGAGATGTTCTGCAATGTTGAGATGTTCTGCAATGTTAGGGTATTCTGCAATGTTGAGATGTTCTGCAATGTTGAGATGTTCTTCAATGTTAGGGTATTCTGCAATGTTGAGATGTTCTGCAATGTTGAGATGTTCTGCAATGTTGAGATGTTCTGCAATGTTGAGATGTTCTGCTATGTTGAGATGTTCTGCAATGTTGGGATATTCTGCAATATTGAGATGTTCTGCAATGTTGAGATGTTCTGCAATGTTAGGGTATTCTGCAATGTTGAGATGTTCTGCAATGTTGAGATGTTCTTCAATGTTAGGGTATTCTGCAATGTTGAGATGTTCTGCAATGTTGAGATGTTCTGCAATGTTGAGATGTTCTGCTATGTTGAGATGTTCTGCAATGTTGGGATATTCTGCAATATTGAGATGTTCTTTAATGTCATGGTGTTCTACAATGTTGAGATGTTCTACACTGTTTAGGTATTCTGCAATGTTGAGATGTTCTACAATGTTTAGGTATTCTACAATGTTGAGATGTTCTACAATGTTTAGGTATTCTACAATGTTAGGGTATTCTGGGTATTCTGCAGTGCTGGATGTTCTTCAATGTTGAGGTATTCTTTAATGTCATGGTGTTCTACAATGTTGAGATGTTCTACAATGTTTTGGTATTCTGCAATGTTGAGATGTTCTACAATGTTTAGGTAATCTGCAATGTTGAGATGTTCTACACTGTTTAGGTATTCTGCAATGTTGAGATGTTCTACAATGTTTAGGTATTCTGCAATGTTGAGATGTTCTACAATGTTTAGGTATTCTGCAATGTTGAGATGTTCTACAATGTTTAGGTATTCTGCAATGTTGAGATGTTCTACACTGTTTAGGTATTCTGCAATGTTGAGATGTTCTGCAATGTTGAGATGTTCTGCTATGTTGAGATGTTCTGCAATGTTGGGATATTCTGCAATATTGAGATGTTCTTTAATGTCATGGTGTTCTACAATGTTGAGATGTTCTACACTGTTTAGGTATTCTGCAATGTTGAGATGTTCTACAATGTTTAGGTATTCTACAATGTTGAGATGTTCTACAATGTTTAGGTATTCTACAATGTTAGGGTATTCTGGGTATTCTGCAGTGCTGGATGTTCTTCAATGTTGAGGTATTCTTTAATGTCATGGTGTTCTACAATGTTGAGATGTTCTACAATGTTGAGATGTTCTACACTGTTTAGGTATTCTGCAATGTTGAGATGTTCTACAATGTTTAGGTAATCTGCAATGTTGAGATGTTCTACACTGTTTAGGTATTCTGCAATGTTGAGATGTTCTACAATGTTTAGGTATTCTGCAATGTTGAGATGTTCTACAATGTTTAGGTATTCTGCAATGTTGAGATGTTCTACAATGTTTAGGTATTCTGCAATGTTGAGATGTTCTACACTGTTTAGGTATTCTGCAATGTTGAGATGTTCTACAATGTTTAGGTATTCTGCAATGTTGAGATGTTCTACACTGTTTAGGTATTCTGCAATGTTGGGATATACAGTTTTTGGAAACTGTATATTTATCATATTTTTTTTTAATACATCACAATACACACCTATGTTTATTTGTAGGAATATCTTCTAAATGTGTTATTAAATGTTCATAGTCAAAAAATCAAAATATTAAAAAATATTACAAAGGAATTTATGAATGGCAAGAATACTCCTGAGACATAAATTATGACTGAATAAACTTTAAAGCGGGGAAATGATAACCTACGCATGCGTTAGATGGCCATAGCGTGTCATTGTTTACAAACAAGCGTCTACCCATGAGCTGGGATTTTAGCATGTGTTGTTATGGTTACGTGTGCAGGTGGTGACCCTCCTGCTTTAAAAAGTGATAATTGGTTTTGGTGATTGTAATACAACTAGAGATACCATTTCTGGCCCGCTTGTTTGGGCACACAACATGAGTACACATTCATGTTTGACTTATATGCTTTATCATTAAATTGTGGAGTGTCTCAATTTCCTGCCATGAAAACATTTTTAGAAAGAGTGTCAGTGAATAATGCCATAAGAAATAAGCTAGCACATGCTTATGATACTGGACACTTGAGTTTGAATACAAAATATGCAAATACATGAGAAATAGCACAAAGAAATATATAGTGACCATATATCAGAAAATTTAGACATCAGTTGATGATAATTGTCTATTTATTTACTCTCAATTACTGACCATACACTAAAAATTAATTCGCAAACAATTTACAATCACTTGTCACATGACCAGTGATTTGCATATCCAATTTGATTGCATATGTTATACATGTAGCAACACCTGTCCATAACAATTCAATTTGTGATCAGATAAAAGACGACAGATTTGCAGCAATATTGATTAATGCCATGTATTACTTTATCTTGGGTATGAATAACTATTCCCAAATTGTAACAGAGACTGTGTCATTAACAATGACTTGTCATTCAGTATGTTCCATGATAATTTTTCACCCAGATTTTGATGCTCATCAGTGATTATTCCATTTCTGCAATGTTTAAAACACTGTCATTTGTCATTTACAATTTGTAAATTATGTGTCATGTTCAATATTAATATTATTACTGTAACTTAAAACTGGTAGTGGTTGGTCAGATGTCACTTGTGACCTTATTATGTTTTCTTCATTTTGACAGGTTACAGATTCTTGGCAGTATGACAGCATCAGATGAACTCAATGAAGACCAAGTCAGACAAATGCTTTTTGATTTGGAATCTGCATATAATGATTTCAACAGAGCACTTCATTCATCATAACAACACTTGCCAAAATTAAAATTTACATCTTCAACTAATTTCACACTAGATACATTTTACTGTCAGTGCTATATTGTTTCAAACACCAAAACATCAAAATGCTTAGTTAAAATGTCATATGTAGTATCTGAGGAGATTGCTGTTCAAGAGCTCTGTGAACTGTTTGTAAGCAGCTACCTAGAAAAATTGCTTTGAAATGCTTGCAAAGCACACAAATTCAGGTCTTCCTTGCATATCACCATACATGATTATGAAAGTTGCTTCGTCTTACTCCTTGATATAACTGGATTACAAATTATGGGGAATTGCCTGTTGTGTCTATCATTATAACAAATTTTCATTGAATTTTTGAGTCTGGGCAGGGATTTTTTTTAAATGCAGTATTTTATGTATTAACCTCAAATGTGAAATCATAATTAAACGAAGCATTATTCCATTTATTTTTAATTTGATCATAGCTTGCAAATTACCAGTACTCACGATACTTTCATTTCTTTCTTAGTAAACCCCTAGTTTTGAATTGCTGGTCTATTTGACGTTATTTTTTCAATAAATAAAGACAAGTTTGTTTTACTTTATTCATATACTCTATAGAAGATTTCATTACATATGATTTTTTGTTTTTGTCTTAACATTATCGTTTACCATTTATACTCGAAAATTAACTCCTACAACTGTTACTGCAGAGACCTTGCAAATATTACAGTATTCGTAATCGAAATAATCGAACAGTTCCATAGATTTTGGTGTGATCAGCTACTTCATTCATACATGTGACAATGCCAATACAGACTCGTTTTAATTAATCAAAATGTGAAACATTCCCCATAGAATTATAATTGGCAATATCGTAATTGTCTGTTTTTCAGTACCTTTCAATTTTAGGACCCTTCCTTCTAAATTTATGAAATTTGTTGTCACAGCATCCAGTGAACTTTTCATACTTTTTCCGCTTGTTGTGCTGACCGTGTTCTGAAGCAGGATCCAAAAGTGAGTAATGCAATATTTTAGGTTGTCCTGATCAAAAAAAAACAAGTGCTGACACACAAATTTCAATTTATGACGCAATTCACTGTACATGTTACAGACATTGCAGACAATAAAGAGTCACAGTAGTTTTGAAGGGGTAAGCCCTTACACAAGCATTTGCATGGCAGAATTTAATGCGTTGAAAAAAAACAAGCTGCTCTCTGATTGGTCTACCTGTAAGGTGTTAGGACCAGGTTGTCAATCAGGAACAATCTTGTAGCTTTGCATTAGCTCCACACAAGGTGAGGATTTAAAAAAACATCCTTGAAAATATACGTCACAATATATATATTCTGTGATCATGGATTTTCTAACATGTCCATGCTGTGATTACAGCCCAGTTCTGAATTAATATCAACTTACATGTAAATGTTAAGGCAATATTGAGACCCCGGATTGAGACGTATGGTCATACATCATTGTAATTCTAATCACCAGTTTGGAAGTTGTTCTACAATTACCTGTTGATAATACAATACATGAAGAACCATCTTTGTCACGTTTGAACTTTGTCTGCAACCATCCTCAACAATTTTTTTTGGTCCACAGGAAAATCGGCTTATGAATATTTTCTGCATCTTTATGGGTTTATGCTTACATTCTGGCAATAGGAAGTCACATTTGCTTCATTTTATTTTAGTCACAACGCAATTTTATTGATGCTTTACTAGTTTTTGAATTTCTTCCAATAAACATGTAAGAGGAAAGCATTTAAAATTAGTGGCTGAAATAGTGTGACAAGTGAATTTTTTTTTCCTGGTTTCTAGTTCTAATTTCCCAATAGATGTTTCTATTAAGGGACTGTTTTTCATTTTAAACTACATTTTTGTATTTTATTTTTTATTACACTTTATTGCTATACACTGATAGAAATATATTTTCTCAAGAAGCAATGAAACAATATTACAATACAATAACGCTTCATTATCACCGTAAAGAAATTACAATCTTTTTGGGCTCTGAGTAATAAAGTTAAATTAATAAACATGAACACACATTAATTATAATAAAAGTTATTAAATGTTTCTTTTCAAGTTTGCATTATCAATGTATTGGATTAGTGTTTTCAGTAAATGTTTATCTGATGCGTTGATGATTGTTTTGATTATTATTATTATTGAAAAATGGTCAGTCGGGTAGAGGTTAGGTCTTTCAAGCACATTGGTAATTACATACCCACAACAAACTCTACGTAATGTATCTTTGGCGCTCATATATTTTTGGTAACCAGTTCGGACGTGGCCGGTTAATAAACTATATGACCAATGGTTTAGTTTAAAAAAAAACAAGCAAGCTATTTGCAATTATAATATTATAGTATAAATTCTCGGTGAAGAAAAATTGACAAGTTTAAAATGTAATCAGCCTATCGTTAATTAAATATTTACTGTTAATTGTTAAACCCCGGGTTCCTGTGAAGTCAACCGATACAGTAGGCGTGTCGTGTAACGATCCGGCTACAGTCGAAGGAAAGATATGGCTAACCCAGCTCTAAAGTCGTTGTCTGGAAAAGTTCTGACAGGTACTTGATTGAATCGTGTGTGTGTGTGTGTGTTACAGCACCCCGACACCGCATCCTTCACCATTATCTGGCTACAGTCAGCTGGCGCACATGTGCAATATATTTACTACGAGTAAATGGGGGCCACCATCTTGAATATATTCATGACACAACACTGACTTTGGAAAGTACAGCAGTAAGGTCACTAAAACTACAATAGATTACTTATTTAGTGTCCCAATATATAGTAAATATCACACATGTGCGCCAGCTGCCTGTGATCATAGCCCTACGCTTAGTGCACAGTCACTTGAGGCTGAAAATTAATAAATACTATTTTTTTTTAAATCTTCCGCTATACAATATTTATATACGTATAGCGGAAGATTTAAAAAAAAATAGTATTTATTAATTGTCAGCCCCCCAAGTGACTGTGGTTTTAATGCAGTGGCTTTGACCGAAAATGTCCCTTCACATCGTCTTACCGGGAACACGGGCCTTGCGATCTATTCCTGTGAGACAGTCACCTGACACAGTCGATTGCGTTCGACTACTGGCAAGTTAGACAATCGGCAGAGTGGATGCCGATATTCGGTGGAACGACTATGTCCCGGTACAGGATCTTGTTCAAAATAATAGAAATTATAGAATTGAAACAGTTTGGTAGTGTAATGCACGCATATATATATAATATGCATGAAGATGTCAACTATGACATAAAAATAAATAATGGTATTACCGAACAGTTTAAATCACTCAGAGGTGTCAGACAAGGTTGTAACATTAGCCCCATATTGTTCAATCTTTTCTTAAATGATTTCCCAGATAAATTGGATGAGACATGTCAGCCTGTTAAAATTGGAAAGTCATCAATAAGTAGCCTACTTTATGCAGATGACTTAGTATTACTCTCTGAAACAGAGGAAGGGTTACACAATTGTTTTACTAAGCTACATTCCTATTGCACTGATTGGAATTTGGAAGTAAACACTTCCAAAACCAAAGTAATCGTCTTTAACAAAAATGGCAGGTTGCTCAATCATAAATACAATTTTTATTATAATAAGATAGAAATTGATATTGTGAGTAGTTATAAATATTTAGGTATGGAGTTTAAGCCAAATGGGAAAGTTTGATTTGGCAAAAGAAAATTTATATAAAAAAACAGTCAAAGCATTTTTCTTTATTAAAAAATCTCTTAGTGGGTCTACCAAAATTAATATAAAAACTTGGCTGAATGTCTTTGATCATGTTATTAGACCTATATTAACATATGGCTGTGATATTTGGGGGATAGAAAAGTATACAGACAAAACAGTCATCGAAAAAATTAATAAAAAATTGTGCAAACTACTCCTCCAAGTTAACCAGTCTGCAACAAATTTGGCTGTAAGAGGAGAGCTGGGTAGACATCCACTGTTAGTATTTATTAATAAAATGATGATAAAATACTGGCATAGATCATGCACTGTGAAAGAAAACACTCTAATTCACGAGGCAATGTCTTACAAAAACACATTTATACTTGCTTTATGCTTAGGGAGCAAAAAATCAAACAATAACTTCAGTACCAGCTGCCTCAAAAAAAAACTCACAAAACACAGATTCACATTTATTTACATTATATTACAATTATTCATTTATCTCTTATTGTGAGATATGTATTTATTTCATTCATTTACAGTATTTTTAGTATTTCCTTTTATTTTCATTTTTTTTATTATTACATGTTTTTGACTTTATTGTATTTTATGTCAAGATCTCAAATGGGATACGATAGCAATAAAGAATTACTTACTTACTTACTTACAATATCGACAACAAAACAAAGTGGGCAACAACAATCCGTCAAATAACTAGTGTTGATAATATTAATTATTACTGGAAGGGGGATAGTAAAAGTGTGAAGGGAGTTTTAGAAAAAATAGAAGATGATTATTCAAAAAAGTGGAAGAGTGACATTAATATAGAAAAATCTGATTCAGGAGAGCTCAACAAACTTGGCACCTACAGGAAGTTTAAAACAAACTTCAAAATGGAAAAGTATTTGATGGATGTGAATAATTCAAAATATAGAAAATATATTTGTAAATTAAGAATTAGTGACCATCAGCTTATGATTGAGAAAGGGAGGTATAGACAAAAAACAAAACTGGAACACAGAATCTGCACAAGATGTGACAATAACTCAGTTGAGGATGAGTACCATTACATTATGGACTGCCCACAGCACAATGAAATGAGGCAGATACTTTTTACAGACTTACATAAGGATAATCCTAATTTTACTTCAATGGATCATCCCGATAAATTTCTTTACATTATGACAAACTGCCACATTAAGCTTGGTGTGTTTATAATGCAAACAGGTGTGTATTAATAAAACACCTGATTCTGCACTACCTTTTAATTGCCTTTTAATTAATCTGTTATTTTAATTTTTTGATTATCCTTTTTACTTTTTTTTTTATTTCACTTGACTATGTTCATCTTCTATAGAAAGAATAATGTCAATAAAGTTGTCTTATCTTATCTTATCTATATACTAATACCTGTTTCTGGCCGATCAGACTGCACTGTACGGAGTTAAAATTGTATGGACTCGAATTATAGGGGAACCTTCCAAGCCCAGGGATTGCACCAAAGAATCATGGGACACTATTGTTTATGTTGTTTACAATGTTAATCTATCTTTTGTTATCCATTGTAATTTTAATTTAGAAAGTAAATTTGTTGTGAGATTAGGCTTACCTACTATAAGTTTGTAACTCTCTTCTGAAAGGATGCGAATTAGTTGAGATTGTATTTCTCGTTTTTAAAAATTTTGAATGTTAAAAATTAATACCACTGCAGTTTCACATAAAGTTATGAAAAAACAACACGTTGCAACGTATCTTCAAGTCTGCTTAAATGAAAATTAAACTTGATAATCTGTTTTAATTTTACTACCGTTTGGCATTTATTATGAGAAATAACATATACCTAAAAAAATAATATTTGGGAATAGAATTAAACCAAGTGGAAAGTTAATGATCTAGCAAAGGAACATTCATGTGTATTTAACAAAGCAGAAATTCATATAAATAATTTTAGAACCAGTAGTGAGTGATAAATTTAATTCCATTATGAGCAACAAACATATGTCACTTCCCATAGCTCAGTTTTTTAAGACCAATTTTAATACCAGACAGTGATGTTATCTTGAATGAGTTAGGAGCATTAATAGTTTTTTTTTTATTTATTTTGTTTTCTGATGCATGACCATTTTTATCTTCTCCAGGAGATATTATGAGTTAATAAATATTGTAAGAAATCATTAAAAACCTTTTACTACTTGAGTGTGATGTGAGGGGCTTGCAGATTAAATTTTTACTGTGAAAACAGTTCATTCCTTGGTAAAATTCAGTGTGCTTTCTCTTTGGGTAATGACATTATTATTATAATACAGTTGTGGTATATGAGTTTATTTGCTTTTATCATGCTGTGGCCATTGCTGACTAATTGTGTTTTTTTTTATCTGCGATGAATCAAATTAATCAGCAATGGCCACAGCATGATAAATACAAATTATCAATATTAATTGTTACAGTTACTGGACCCCTTGACCCTGAGGAGCTTGGCAGAACCTTGACTCATGAACATCTTTCTATGAACTACTCATACTTTTACCAAGAGACAGAGAATACAGTGAAAGCAAATGAACCAATAACCTTAACTAACCTTGGATGGGTTCGGCATAATGAGTAAGTTTAGATAAGAAAAAAAATGTAACATAGTTATTTAATAGCTATTCATTAATAGTTAGTCCAAGTTTTTTGGGTGTAGAGAGAGATAAGGTTACCTGTACCATACCTTATCCTCTTTCCTTAAATTACACAAACAATTAAGTTAAGGTAGAAGCCTACTCATAAATTAAAAAAACCAGAATTTATTCATTTTGCAATAAATTGTACTCCAAGGCAATATAAAGATATTGGCCTAAAAAAAGTTCGGGGTCACCAGCCTTTTTTTCTAGAAATTGATGGTTGTATTTTAGTGGAAAGTCGCCATTTTGACGCTATTATAACACTTTTACCACAGGTTCCTATGGCAGAGATATTATGCAATATCTCAAAATCTAGCTAAAAATGGGCTAAAAAAATCATATATCGTTAATCATGGAGTACTTTTTGTTATTCTGAATTATTTAAAAAATCTTGGTTTTAAAAATTGTCAAAAAATGCAATTTTTCTTTAACATTTTGTTCTATGGAATTGTTCTAAAAATAGCAATTTTTAAGTAATATTAGAGCACGTTTCTCAAAAAACATAACTGTAACACACAAAATAATGCTATTTCATTGTACCATGAGACATTAGCTTCATGATTGTACATAATAAACTAATGAACATTGTCATGCGATTTATGTCCAATTTTGTCAAAAATTATGACTAGGCTTCTACCTTAAGTTACAATTGGTATGATGTCATTGCCACTATCTTGAATTTATTAATTCAATGTAAGGTTGCAATTTAAAGGGCAGTGGTCATTGCGTCACGCATATTCAATTGGTGGTGGGAATTGTGAAGCCGGTTATAAAAGGCATATTGAATTGTGAATAAATAAATAAATATGAATATCACTGACCACAAAAGACGCCCATCGCAAAGTTTCTTGTATGTTAAAAAGAAAATTATAATATGAACATAAAAGTGAGAAATCTGTTTACTAGCGTTTACACATGTTTGTTTTAACAGTATACAAAAGCTCACCTTTTCCAAAAGATTTAGCGTTAATTTTTTTCTCTTCAGATATTCCAGTAAATTTAATTTGAGGGTGTGTGATGACAATGAGGCAGTCGTTAATGACTTGAAAAGCTTCAAGAAACACGGTGGTTCATCATTGGTTGAATGCACAACCCTTGGAATTACTCGTGATGTGCGTAAATTGAAGCAGTATTCAGAAGCAACTGGAGTGAACGTCGTATCCGGAACTGGTGAGTATTCATATTTGATCAGCATCAACAGTTGGCTCAGGTCAACAAAATCTCACTTTAACATATGAATTTATTTTGCGAATTTTTATTTATTTATTTATTTTTTTATTGATTTTTGACCAGATGGATGTAATTACTTATTGACTCAGATGTGAACCATGAAAGACCTGTCCCATCTTTTTAACATTTTCACCACCAGACTTTCTCACCCAAATGTTTCTGACCTTTTTTCTTATATTCTTAAAGTGCCTGTGCAATGCCCACCCTCACGTTTCTCATTTTAGATCTGTGTCCCACTGAAAAGGGTAGTTATTGATTTTTTTGCTGAAAATGATTACTCGTATCCAAGTAAATTTGGGATATTTCTCGTGTTGTAGCCACGCCCACCTATCCTGAAACGGTTGACTTTCCGGATTTCCGACTCTCGCCGAAAGTGCGCCACCAAATGACAAAAATGTGAGAGGAAGTCATACCCCTGAGCCGTAATAACACTGGTCAATCAGTATAGGTTTAAACGATATGCATTTTTCGATCAGCGTTTTTTATTTTTTTTTTTTTGTCTATTTTATTTTTTTTGAGAGAGATTTTATAGATGTTGTGTTGTGTTGTGGGCAGTTGCAATGAAACGTATAGTCATAGTGTATGTAATCATTTCTAATCGATCCGAAGGTGCGACAACAGTGGACCAAAGCCACTTAACCTCAGATTCTTTTTTTTGTTGGAAATACTATGCTCGTCCATGAAAAAAAAAAACTAGGTTTAAAGAGAAACGTCGACAACGTAAACCTGGCGCAACACTTTTGAAAGAAATAGATTCCGGACCAGCCCATGATCGCTGAGGCGGATTTTAGAAGAGAGAGAGACGTCCGGCAAGTGTTTCAAATAAGTTGACTTTTTTTGCGAACGTGATTATCGTTTTATAGAGACCATTTATTCCCTGTTAAGTAAAAGGTAGCAATAATTTTGACAGTGACACGAAAACGAAGCATCAGACAAACAGGAAATTACACAGCCCTTACACACTGCTAAGTGTTTTCATTTTCGAAGGCTAAAAGTTTCTGAATTGTTTGGTGATTGGTGTTGAATGTCGAATTCACACCTCTGTTCTTTTTTTACCTCCATGCTTGCAGCTTGATCTGCGTAATAATTTATGAAATTAGAATCCGGGCTTGGTCAATGTGTTTCCACCAATGAAATAAAGTTTTAATATGATGTTATAATTATGGCAATTACGCCATGGATCACGCTAACTCGAATCCACTCTGAATTTATCTGTATGTGTGTCGATCTTGAATATTTTTGTTATCCAATTAAACGCCGCCCTTAACATGCTTGCCCTGGTCGTGATCCGACGCGTTCACCTATTTCAACAAAATGTCAATTTATTTCCACGCGACTGTCATTTATTTAGTAACTGTGATTTGTCGTTTTTTTTAATTATTTTATAGTGATCACTATAGTCTAATGTTTAGAATGTCAAAATATGTTCTCTTTTATTTTAATTTTGAAAGTTTAACTCAGACGATCGATGAAATAAAACAGTTTAGTGACGTGCCTAGTAACCTGCTAAATAACGAGATAATTCCGACGTCAAATTCTATTTTGTTCAGCGACAGTGTACAAACGTGCGCCGGTGTCGGTGACGATCACGGTGACCAGCTACACCAGAACGGACATATTTCGCATCTAACTCAACCCCATGCAACAAAAATTGATACTATGTGTTCATTATGGTCCATTCTTCTTTGACGAACAAGTACATAAGTGACAATTTAGTAAAAGACGAGAAAACTGCACAAGAAATTTGCCTTATGTACACGTATCGGCAATGCAAGCTGCCATGCGACTTCCCCTTCTGACGTCACACGGGGAATTTCTGTATCCAAATGAGAAGCTAATGAGGAGTCTCGTTTTAAAATACACAAAAATAAAGTTGCCGTAGACTGAGTTTAAAACACATTTTTTCACCCAAAAAAAAAATCATGCTTAGAAACATAAAAATTAATAATATTTATGTATCAATGGATAATATTAGGCATGAAAACAGCAGCCATTTCACAGGCACTTTAAATATTTCTGGAAATGAACCTTAATTTTGGAAGACTATTTTGTGAATATCTGATGATAAAAGGCAACTGGTGGTGAAAAGGTCATTTAGTCATTTATATTCTCTTGAACATAATCTTCAGAATATTCAATCGATAAAAAAAAGAAAACATTTTTAGAATTTTGGTAATTATATACAAATAATTTAAAAATTTTATTTTGTAGGATTTTATCTTGCTGGTGATTATTCATCGCAGCGAGCAGAATTTGATATCATACATCGTTTACAGTCCCAATCTGAAGAAGAGATTTGCAAGATGTTGATGAATGATATTTTAGAAGGTGCCGATGGCAGTGACATCAGGTGTGGTGTGATTGGTGAAGTTGCTAGCTCCTATCCTATACCAGGTGAGATTATGTAAATTATATGTAAATTAGTTGTGATGTCACACCTGTATGCAAGTGATACTGTAGTGGTGATATCTGGTGTGGTGTGATTGATGAAATCTGTAGCTTCTTTAGCAGGTAAGATTATGCAAAATATATGTAAATTAGTTGTGATGTCACACTAGTATGCAAATGAATACTGTAGTGGTGATATCTGGTGTGGTGTGATTGGTGAAGTCTGTAGCTTCTATCCTTTAGCAGGTGAGATTATGCAAATTATATGTAAATTAGTTTGTGATGTCACATTAGTGTGCAATTGAAAACTGTTGTGATATAAAGTGAAGGGTGATTGTTGAAGTCAGTTACTCAAATTGCATTTAAGATTACATTGGATATTGTCAGTTTACAGACAATTTAGTCAAAGACCATCAAAGATGGCCAGGGGATTGTAGGACTTGTGTCATGATATCATGTACAACTTCGAACACATGAATAATTTTCATTATAAATATTGTTATGAAAGAGTTATGTATAAATCCCAAACTTCTTTTATATTGTTGATATTTCTGAAATTTGTTTTAGAAAGCTAAGAAATACATGATTTTAACACTTTTATATATTCCTATAGCACTCTTTAAAAACCTATAAACACTGTGTTTTTTTTCTATACTACATAAACTTATTAAAAAGTGATTTTAATGATTTTTTAAATATTTTAAAATGATGCTTGCATTGCATTATTGTTACATGACTTATTTAGAATCCTATAGTGTCTCTATTTTTTGGAAAATGCCTCATTTTAATTTTTTACAACAGTGTTCTAAAAAAAAAAAAAAACAGTTCATATACTACACTGTTACTAAGACTAGACATTATTTTGTGTCCTCAAATCAGTCACCAAAATACAAATGACTTGTCAGTATTATAGGTGAATTAAGCTGGTAGTTGTGCTATTATTATGTTTTAATGTTATACCATATGTGCATCAAACAATTAATCTATAAATAGATTAGTAATAGTAAAATTGTTGATAACCAGCAGAATTTGTCTGCAGTCTCGACATATTTATAAATAGAAATAATGTAAATTCTAAACTGTCTAAACTGTAAAGTCTAAACTGTCAGTGGTTTTCACTGTAAGTCGGCATAAGTGTTATGTAATAGTTAAACTCGTGGTGATAACCCTCCTCTCCACATTGTCCTCTCCAAGGGGGCTTATGATATGTATAAACACCATTGTATTTCAGCCTCTTTACACAGCATAACAGATTCAAATCTGTTTTTAAGCCAAAATAAGTATTAGATAATAATTTCACTGATGTTGATACCCTCTCTTCCCTCTGAGGAAGGCTTAACACTGCCACTGGTGTAATGGATTTACATGTTTTTGACTCCCGTGTGCGAAGCACACAATAGGAGTCTTTGCAGTTAGTGTGTCTGTGTGTGTGTGTGTGTATGTGTGTCCGTCTGTTCCACTGATATCTCAAGAACCATACATTGATTTTTGATGACACTTGGTGCATAGATGCTCTGGGCCAATGCGCAGATTTGATTAGGTTTTGGTAAAAACACATGCATATTAATTACCTAATTTGCATGATAATTAGCTGATTTTTAGCTGTTCCATGACTGTTCCACTGATATCTAAAGAACCACTCATTGTATTTTGATAAAACTTGGCACATAGATGCTCTGATCTAATGCACAGATTTGATTAGTTTTGGGTAAAAATCTGTGCAATATTAATTACCTAATTTGCATAATGATTAATCAATTGTTTGGCTTTTCCACTGATATCTCAAGTACTAATCATCACATTTCAATAAAATTTGATACAGAGATGTCATAGGACACTGCACAGACCTGATAGTTTTTAGGGTAATATCAGTACATATTAATTACCTAATTTGCATAATTAATTAATTTTCAGCTTTTGATATTTCAAGTAGTAATCATCACATTTTATTAAAACTTGGTACATAGATGTCATAGGACACTGCACAGACCTGATAGTTTTTAGGGTAATATCAGTACATATTAATTACCTAATTTGCATAATTAATTAATTTTCAGCTTTTGATATTTCAAGTAGTAATCATCACATTTTAATAAAACTTGGTACATAGATGTCATAGGACACTGCACAAACCTGATAGTTGTTAGGGTAATATCAGTACATATTAATTACCTAATTTGCATAATTAATTATTTTTCAGCTTTTGTTATTTTTTTGAATTAATTTTTAATGTGTCTTCAATACTCTCAGCACACGGGAGTTCTTTCTAAGCTTTCTTTGATTATTTTACCCTTCTGTAAGTTCATCATGCCAGCAGAGAGAGACACAAAAAACAAATGTGAACAGAATCCTAGTTTTAACAGTCAAATTACATACATACAAAAATTGAAACAAGATGACTAAACATAAACATATTAAATAATAAACAACATGCTAAAATAATTGCAAAATTCAGATTAAGTTGTCATAAACTGGCAATAAAAAATAGAAAGTACACACAACCCAAAACACCAGTAGAAGACAGAATTCTCTCTCACTGCCATATGATAAATGATGGATTACATCATTTGATAATCTGTAAATTATTCAACAAAGAAAGAAATATGCTATTCAACACAATTAACTCGATAAACAGCAAATTTGTAAATTTTGATAACAAAAAACAATTTTATTTTAAACTCACTTGAATTTAAAATAGTATAATAGTTGCATTATACTCACTGAAAACTTGTAACAGGATTTAAACAAAATAATTTGTATTACCTTGTCAGTTATTTCAATCTATACTTTATTGTTATTGAAACTTTTATTGTATTTTCATTAACTTTGATTGTATCGGTAAGCAAATTAGGAATCTGAATTTTCTGAAAAGTTGGTATAAATAATTTTTTTATGTTTTATTTTATATCACTGATATTAGCTGATTTCAGGTCTATCAATTTTTTTTTTTCAACAGATGTTGAAAAGAAAGTTCTGCGAGCAACAGCAGCAGCTCAGAATGAATTGGGATGCCCAGTTATACTTCATCCGGAAGATTATCCAGATGCACCGTATGAGATTATGAGGGTGTTCCAGGAAGCGGGAGGTGACTCCAAAAATACTGTGATGTCACATCTAGATTGTGAGTTAATTTGCAGAAATTATTTTTATCTACATAGTCATGTGATCAATAGACCATTTTCTGCTCACTGTGAGATTCCGCGTTATGCGTGAAATTGAATGTAAAAACAGGATAAACAAAGGTGATAGCATTGTAGTGGCGTCAAACATCGCGTGGGATTCGACAAACATCGCATGGAATTCGACAAATGTGAATGTATTTTGGGGGATATTTGCATGCTTAATAATGTGCTGTACACATTTGATGATGGTCAATTTCGATGAAGTGAGTTTATATATATTCCCCTGTCAAAGATCGGCTATTCGAATTTGAGCTATGAAAAAAAGAAATTTGTGTTCAATATCAATCGTTTGATTTTCCGGCATACGTTCGTTCTGCGTCTTTCTCGCAATATGCAAGATCTCGCAGTTGAACAGAAAATCACTTCTACTAATTGCCAATTGTCATAAGAGTTGGGAAATTTGATTAGAAAAATTCATGCACTGGATCAAAAAAGCGTAATTGCTCCAAGTAGGGGAATGGCAATGGCAATTCATACCAAGGAGTTACCATAAATACTGTAAAATCTCTATTTTGAGACACATTCATAAAGTCAGGGTGAATCTCAAAAACAATGATAGGGGGCTGACACAGTGTATTTATAATGTTCCATTTATAACTCTCATTTCAGATTGCTTCTTTAAACCAGAGGAATTTGTTGAATTTTCCAAACTTGGAACTTTCATGGAATTAGATTTTTTCGGTTGTGAAACCTCATACTGGCAATTCAATGATATTGACTTCCTGACTGATGCGCAACGAATACAATTAGTAAAAGCATTAGTAGAGGAAGGATACGAAGACAGGATTGTCATTGCACATGATATACATACAAGACACAGACTGGTAGGTATAACACTGCCCTCAAGAGACAATAACAGTAACTGATTTTGTTTTTATGAGATTCTCTTGTTTAATGATTTATGGCCCCATACTACAATTATAAATTTTATTTAGGTGTCAAATCATATTTTATTCGATATAAAACTAGAATAAACATCAAATTTGTTAGTGGATTTTTCAGTGAAAAAAGTTTGGAAATTGTGGCAGAGTAATCAACTACATGTATGCTATCCTTTCAATGTTAGCAATTTACAGCGGGGTTGTTTCCCTTATAGTGTTGAAAAAACATGAACAAAATTCTTTTATAGCTTCCGCCATATCAGAAGTGTTGTATAATTAAACTGTTACATATTATAAGCTATGATGTTTATTAGAACTGTCCTATGCATGAACTTGTCTGTTCTCCATCTATTTTTCACTGACATCACACACACTATGCAATTCATTCAAGCCCAGTATGGCAGAATGTGATGAACTTGGCATATGGTTGCATCTGTAAGTAATTTATCCTCAAGTTCAGCTTGCCAGTAAACTTGAAACAAACCTTCAATTTTGCAATCCTTAAATATTAATTGCTACATAAACATGCATTCTTGTTGGGTGGGACTCACCACGTACATGCACTGTTGTGACACATTTAATGTACTTGATACAAGAATTCATTTTTTGTTTGTTATTAATATTTTTTTTGCTTCCTCGTCACAGGTTGAGTATGGTGGTCATGGTTACGCGCACATACTTGTCAATGTCCTTCCAAAAATGTTAAAAAGAGGAATATCTCAAGAAGTGATTGATAAAATCACTGTCACAAATCCAAGACGATGGCTGACATTCAAATGACAATAATGAAGCTAGCAAACATTTTTTCAAATTGGTTATGTTTTATATTTTGTTGAGTATATTAGTTATGCTTTGAGAATTTGGCCCTAATGGGCTTGCCAAAGTATTAAACACAACAACCATCGTTACAGGATTTTTTTTTGAATATAAAAATTGTGTCCAGTCTCTACATTTCCAAGAATATGTATATAACTAGGGTTTTAGGGTTTAATTAAAGAGTTTACTATTTATGAACTATTTCAGGCTAAAATGAGACAAATATGTAAAATGGATTTACTGTGATTGCAATCAACTGTTCAGCCTGGTGCCATTTATTCAGACAATATTTGGATGTCTTTAATTGTGGGAATGGTTGGTCCAGTGAACAATTACCTATCTATCTTTTATCTATCTATCTATCTAAAAAAACTTATATAGCGCCGGTATCCAAAACTAAGTTTTGTTCAAAGGCACTGACAGCGAACACTACAAATCTGTAGAGTTATTCCACACTGTAGGCTTTGCTGAACAAGTAGGTCTTAAGTCTCTTTTTAAAAATATTGACATCAGTAACTTCACGAAGATCAAGTGGAAGGTCATTCCAGAGTTTTGGAGCAGCATATGAGAAGGCACGTCCACCATATGTTTTCTGTCTGTAGTTAGTGTTACTGAGAAGCTTCTTATTGGAAGAACGAAGACAGCGACCGGGTGTGTACACATGAAGTAAATCAAAGAATGTAGTTTGGAGCAAGTCCATTCAGAGCTTTGAATGTCAACAGCATAAGTTTGTAGTCAATCCTATAACGAACAGGTAGCCAATGTAACTTCTGCAGAACTGGAGATATGTGATCATATTTTCTAGTGCGGGTGATGATTCTTGCAGCAGTATTTTGAGCATGTTGAAGAAGATTGATGCCATTGTTCGGCAGTCCAAATAATAATGAATTCCCATAATCAAGCTTAGCAGATAGAGCAGCATGAATTAAAGTCTGGCAGGTGTCATTACTGAGATATTTCCTAATGCGACCGATGCGACGAAGATGGTTGTAGATGGATCTGCAAGTAATCTTGATGTGATGTTGAACATACGAGTATTGTCAAAAGTAACTCCCATGTTACGAGCAGATGTGACTGGTGCAAGTGAACTGGTACAAATGGTGATTTTGTCAATTGGATCAAGCAACTTGGTAAAATTAGAGCGAATGAGCAGTACTTCAGTCTTAGAGTCGTTGAGTTGGAGCTTGTTTTGCGTCATCCAGTGTTTAATATCAAGTGCGCAAGCCTCAATTTAGGCTACAGCCTTGAGAGCGAGATAGAGCTGGTTGTCATCAGAATACTGGTGAAAGTCTAAGTTGTGTTGACGAATGAGTTTACCAAAGGGAGAAATATAGATGTTGAACAGAATAGGGTCAAGTACAGAGCCTTGTGGTACCCTAAAGTGAAGCTGAGATGGCTCACTAGTAACACTTGAAACTGAAACTGATTGACATCGATGTTGAAGATAAGATTCAAACCACTGGAGAGCCATATCAGTAGTACCAAGATTGTTATCTCTGAACATTCCTCGAACAGTAGCTTTGTAACTCGCATTGTACTGGACTTCCTAACTATATAAATTAACAGTAAAAGGAATTTTTATAAAAGCTTGAGTCTGTCTCCAGATATATTGTACATTTTCTTTCAGATTGATGTCAGCACACACAAGTGATTGCCACCAGATTTTTGTATCAATCTGAGTCACTAATCCGGTGCTAATCCAGTGCATGCAGACAATCTAAGAGAAAATACTGTGGGATTATATATTTGTGTTGACAGTGGAACTGTTGTTGAAATAATACTGAATACATGTACAAGTATATTCATGTGCCTCTTATGCTAATTTATTTGCACTATAGTGTTCTATTTCACGTGAACACCTGTGTTATATGATTCATTTCCTCAAATTTTGTAGGATTTTTTTTTGGAGGGACTGAATAATAATTTAAACTAGAACAAACAGTCACCACCCAGTAGACCACAAGGTTTATCAGCGCGCATGGGCGGCCAGACACTAAAAGGAATTTTCATTGCCTATATAAAACAGGATACTACTTTAGTGAACCGGCCACATGTATTTCTATAGGAATGGCGGTGACAGGGTTGTCAATAAGGATTTAATCTCCAAAACCATTATATCGATAAAACATAATTACGCAACATCCATGATTTTTCTTGTAAGAAATTATTTTTGTCTCGTCCAGAAATATCACACATATACATACTTTTTCCCCCCATTTCACTGTGAGAACTACTTGAATCTTGGATTACTAACTCAACACTAACTGCTAAAATACACACATGGGCTTGCCAAAATGAACCATTGTTACCACAATTTGTATAGTCATCTGACTGTATGCAACCCTGGAAACGTTCAGTGTGTACAGTATTGCGGTGATATGGGTTTTTCATCTGTCCTGTCACAAGGCATGGATGACATATACAGCAAGGATTGATAAATAAAGGTATGCAACTTTCATAAGCAAACTTTCTTAATTTTTGAGTAAGATCCCATTTCTGACACATCAAACAAACTTAACAAATGATAGTTCAGTATAGTCTTCAATGTAAGGGGTGCAAAGCATTAGACGCTTGGTGGATAAACACTGCCAAAAGCTGTCCGCAATGAACACAAATTATTTTTATCGACTTGTACTTTGAATTAGGAATTTTAGGTTTCTCAGTGATCATATTGAGAGACTTAAATTCCTCAATCTGTCTATGATCTTCTTAGGATATAATATGAACCCTTAAGTAAGAAATCCTTGATATACCGATATGTAAAAGAGAATATCACAACTCTAAGACAACAAAAGATTTTTGAGTTGATTCTTTATTGTCAAAGCTCTAGGACAACTGGTCTTCATAAAATAACAGCCACAGTGCATGTCATTGGTGGAATTTCCCTGCGCACGTCTGTGCATAAAATACATTGTGGTGCACAATACTGCTACTGTGAGATGTCTATGAATTCTACATGTTAATAAACTGCCGATTCAATGCTTCAAACAACTCTTACAACTCAAAATATATTCAAAAAAAAATATGATAGCATCGTCTTGAATATCTAAAGAAACTTTGGATGTAAGCCCACATTACTAGAAATTACCAGTACTTTTGAAAAAAATCACTATGGAAAGATGTATCCAACCAAATCCCAGCAATGGAAGAATTGCGGGTATATCAACATATTAAATATTTTGCATATAATTATCTTAGATATGATTTGACACATCATATATAATGCAAATGCTTGTCATAATTACAGTTAAGATAACACTTGATAACCTAGACTATGATGTTGTTTCCAAGCAGTTTGTCAAAGTCTGCAATGCAGCTGGGTTTCACCATATAGGTAAACAACAAGGTTACTGATAAAAACTTTGCAGGTTTGTAAATATATATTGAATCCAAATTAATGGTATTTCAAAATGAAACAATGTAACGACTGATAATCCAATTAATAACAGCAAATCAAAATTGTTTTTGATAAGCCTACAACGGATATCACGAATAAAGAACACTTCTTATTAAAGTACCCCTAAGTGAGCATTAAAAAAAAAGACTTCATGCTTGTCTCGTTCAGTGAGGAGGGGGAACTAATATTGAATAATTCTTCAGCAAAGATGTAATAAAAACTGTAAATGGTGCAAAGAATACAAGATTCAAAAATATGCTGTCTGTTTACAGAGGTGAGTTGTTATAAAAAGAACTCTTCAAAATTCCAGAGTAAATGTGCATAATACTAAGAGTAAACTATTTGGTAATTAATACTATTTTGCCACAAAGCACTGGAAGAACTAATTTTGGCAGGTTGGAAATTCAACATGAAGATATTGCATTTACTTCTAACATGGAAATACTGGATCTAAACGGGCCATCTGCATGCACTCAAATTTTTGGTAAACAATTTATTTTACTATTTTCACTCCTACAAATTTTCATGTTTTTCACTGATGAAAATTTGTGGGTGTGAAATTAACATGATTTACATCATTTTGAATGGACACATATTAAACATTGCCTTGTAAAACAACTACCATATACTGAGGTGCAGACTATAACTAGGTGAGCATCTCACTCATCTAAGCTTCAGTCATCGCATAAGAAAGGATAATATTTTAAGCAGAGTCAGGATTACTGCTTTAGTGGGTGGATTATTATGGCGCATTGTTGAAAAGATGCTCTTTTGTTTTTCCAGTACACATGATTCTTGAATGAAAAAAAAAAAATCAAGCTGAATTTAAAACATTATTTTGAAAATGTAAACAAAAAAAATCATTCTGTAAACCACCAAAAATTTTAATATCAAAATAATTTCAAATAAAAATGAAGGACACTTAACGAATTCTAGATTTACAGATAACTGAACATTTTACGTCGTTAATCTATCAAGACAGTGTCCGTGTACTAAGGTAGAGGAATGGAAAAGTACACGATTGTCAATCGTACATTCAAATTTTACAATGCCTCATACACATGTTGTATACATCACATAACAAACGCGTTACTGCGCAACAACGGTCACTCTATTAAATGATTGGATGGTTCACAGGTCAGCGTACATACACTACGTAAATGTCAAATATAAATGTGATAATGTGATTCTTCTAGGATAATTTTCGTAATGATTGTTATAAACTGTTGATCATTACTAGATTTCTCCAACTTATGCTTTGCCCTTCTCTTGCTTTATTGCTGAAAATAAAGTAATAAAAAGAATTAGTTTAAAATATGTAATAATTAACAAATATCATCTGCTAACTGCACAACACCAAACAACTAATATTTTATTTAATATATGACTTTAGCAAATCTCATTTCAAGATTTAGTCACATGACTGACTACATAAGCCAGTCTAATTCAGTCAGCCAATCACATTTAAAGATGTTGGTCACATGACTGACTACATTAGCCAATCAGAATGTTTAAATGCAATGCCAATGGTGTTGATTAGGATTCAAAGGGAAAATGTTTGTAAATTTTGAAAAGTGATTCATTTCTGGTTCTGAGATGGTTATATTTTTCAGTTTTTTTAGCACAAACCAGAAAAAATTTCTGAGTGGCACATTTTGACCAGAAATAAATCATTTATGGCTTAAAATGAAAAAAACAAAGTGAGTGAATAGCACAAGACGAAGAAGTTTTTTTTAATGGTGATATTACAGAAATAGTCTGCTGAAGGCATCGATGTGGGGTAAATATTTAAAAAAAATCAGTGTTTACAAGATTTATTGCAAGCTTCCACAAGAAAAAAACTACTACAGCGTGCTTTTAACAAACTAGGAACTTAGCAGCCACTTTGAATTTTATCTAATCAAAATTATTGATCTATGGACAATTTGCATATTATAGGGTAATTGTGAATCATCATGGCCGCCAGGAAAAGCACAGTAATGAATAGGAACTAATAATGTTAAAAATATATCATTAATAGTAGGGTAAAAAAAATTTTTTATTGCTGAGTTGACAAAGGAAAAAGCAGTGAACTCGGAATTAGATTTCAGTGAGACAAAAAAAAAATAGTTTTAGGGTTAAACTGCAATTGTTGAAATCTTTACTCACTGTTCAATCACTGTCAAGTGAAGGCTTAGACTGAAAATAAATGTTGAAATATACATCATATTTAAAGCAAATTTTATTCATGTTTAACATTATTACTCCCCAAAGTCCTGTATTTCATGACCTTCTAAAGGTCAAACATCCTGGTACTTAACCATGACAAGACGTAATTACACCCACAAAAGGATTTGTTAACAGAATTATTCCTGCCCAAATTTTGGTGAAAATTTGTTGTGATATTTTTCAAATTTCAATACTGTGGAATACTTTATTTTCACTGGAATTAATTTTCGCTGAAAAGGCTTTTTGGGCGTTTTGTGTGGAATTTATTTTCATTGAATTTTGATGAGTTTAATGTGAAATATAGGAAAAAAAGTATATTCACTGGATTTTATTTTCACGGAAACATCCCTTCAGCGAAAATAGCGAAAATAAATTCCAAGCGAAAATAAAGTATTCTACAGTATGTTGAAATTTCTTATTGAATTTGGTTTTTCACATTTTTTAACATTTTTTTTGGAGGAACATGGCGACCAGGTTTTTTTAACGCAACAAAGTAAATAAAAAAATTTTACTGTAAACCAATCAACTTTATTGTTGGCATATTTTACATATATAGAACAATTTAAAAAAAATACATGGATGTTTAGTTTTTAAAATCTGCTTTGTAACCGAAAACCATACTTCACAATGGGATATGTCCTGAAGCAAAAATAATTGCAGATTACTGGATTTGGCAAGATACAATACAAGATGAGGAGGCGTAAACATGCAGACAACAGTGTCTGGCCTAGGGCAATATCTGACATTCAATGATATCCCCACGGAATGTACACATGCTGTAGTATTAAATTTCTAGAATTAGGAATACAAGTTTGTCAATCTCTCTTTGAATTATAGAGGAAATACTGGTAATATCTTCTTACAACAAAATTATACATCACTTAAGTTACCGTCTGAATTGGAATACATTTACAATTGTGGACGCATAAAGAGAAGAAATAAAATCAAAGAAATTTCTTTTTAACAAAAAAAATAACAGAAATCAATAACTACCATGAGTGTTATTACTGAGTTTGAATTAAATCGGCTCAGGCATGACTGAATAAACAAACAAAACTTTTCAAACGTTGATTGATGAGTATAAAAATGGTCAACATAAAAAAGAAAACGAATCGGTCCAGGCATGTCCAAGAAATAACATCGGATGCACAGATGGATGGAACTTAAAACTTTCTGACTAAGTCTAATGGGAAGTAAAACAAAATAAAAAAACCCATAAAAATTGTAATACTCCTTATGCAAAAATGAGAACAAAATGTTTACATGCAACCCCACCCCCTCCAATAAAAATATTTCAGACTTACCATCAGCGGTAGGCAATGGGTTCTTTTCTTCTGTTTCAACATGTTTTAGTTTGGAATGATCAAATGACTTGACCTCTGCTCTCGAATCTACTGCTTCCTCCTTGATTGCTGAAACCGAACAGAATTATTGATTGTTCACAAGACGGAAATCAATAACCATATCATATTTTCAATCACTAAACTACTTCAAATACTGTTTTTACAATTTTGGCTGTAATTTTTTTCTAATTTAAACAAATGGTTTTAAATTACCCGGTACGACACTTTATGGACAAATATGAGTTTATAGGGAAAATTTGGTAAAATGCATTAACATGAGTGGGTGTCAAGTCTGGTGATACTGTTTTATTTATATCAGGGTTCCTACAGCTACAGCATATGACATTTAGGACTTTTCAAGGCTATATTTTTTGAAATTCAAGACAGAAATTAGATGTATTAAATGACTCTTCCAAATTTGAAATATATGGTCAGAAATTAAACAAGATATGCTATTCATGCATTTTTTGTATCCAAACTGAATTCATTTGTCCAGGCTCATGTACAGAGATATAGTAGTATGTTAAAAAAGCATGATTGCAAGCAGTCAACCATCTTTGACCTGATTGTAAAACTAATTGTCATGGACATGTATCCTATTAAACATGTATAATTAGTAGAGAATAATGCATATATATATTTGAACAAAAACTGACAAAGCTGTCACAGGATACCGCATTTTCAAAAAACAAAATTGCTGCCAGTCGACAACATTTGATCCGATCGCAAAATGACTCATCAGACATGTCTCCTAACATGTATAATGTACATGTATGTACCAAAAACTGACAAAGCATGCATAAGATACCACTTTTTTAAAAACAAAATGGCTGCCAGACAGCCATCTTGGATTGAATCATTAAACTACTGCATGTGCATACGTTCCTGATAAAGTACTAGTCACATGCAAAGAATGAACAGACTTGGTCCACAGAGTTCTGAAATAGGACTCCAAACGGACGAGACCGAATTATAAGTCCCTGTTTCGAACTTCTATTAAGACATTTGAAGACTTGTTACTGTTATGATGGCAACCATCATGTACTCACTTTCTTTGGTTGGTAAGATGTTCTTTTCCTGTGTTTCCACATGCTTCAGTTTAGAAGCATCAAATTTGGAGACTTCACTGATGTCTGGTTTGTCATCTGGCTGTAGTTCAGCTCTCATATCTGCAAAATGAAAATTTAATTTCAAGAATTGTCTATGAGCATAAAGGCTCCTTAACATGGCCCGTATTCATCTGATTGTTCCATGAATGACCATTTATTCATGAAATCGTTGTAAGGAAATTACACAAATTAATCATCTCGGAGTGTAGAATAGTGGAAGTTTATGAATAACATCATCAAGGATTGTGTAAAAAGTAAATAAATAGTAGAAAACTGATGTGATGATCAAATATTTTTCCTGTACAACAAATCACTAAAAAGCAGCAGCATAATGTATTGAGAAGTCTGTTCATTTGATTTGATTTTTGTACTGAAATAAATCTGTGGTTACACCATCAACAACTCTTCCCTTTCAGAATTTGTTGCACCATGTTGGATAATTTGGACATTCATGTGTTTGTATCAATCTCACCTTGAGGAGTCGGTAATACATTTTTTTCTTCTGTTTCTACATGTTTCAGTTTGCTCTGATCAAAACTTTTGACTTCAGCACGGGAATCGATTGCCTCATCCTTGATATCTAGTGAAATTAATATTGTAATATGAATCATAAGATTAACATAAAGAGAAAGTTTATTCAGTATACCTCCACTAATGGCTTGGAGTTACTACACTAATGGCTTTGAGTAACTATAATAAGGGATTGGAGTTACTACACTAATGGCTTGGAGTTACTACACTAATGGCTTTGAGTAACTATAATAAGGGATTGGAGTTACTACACTAATGGCTTTGAGTAACTAGAATAATGGCTTGGAGTTACTACACTAATGGCTTTGAGTAACTAGAATAATGGCTTGGAGTTACTACACTAATGGCTTTGAGTAACTACACTAATGGCTTGGAGTTACTACACTAATGGCTTTGAGTTACTACACTAATGGCTTGGAGTTACTACACTAATGGCTTTGAGTAACTATAATAATGGCTTGGAGTTACTACACTAATGGCTTGGAGTTACTACACTAATGGCTTGGAGTTACTACACTAATGGCTTTGAGTAACTATAATAATGGCTTGGAGTTACTACACCAATGGCTTGGAGTTACTACACTAATGGCTTTGAGTAACTAGAATTATGGCTTAGAGTTACTACACTAATGGCTTTGAGTAACTAGAATTATGGCTTAGAGTTACTACACTAATGGCTTTGAGTAACTAGAATTATGGCTTAGAGTTACTACACTAATGGCTTTGAGTAACTAGAATAATGGCTTTGAGTAACTAGAATTATGGCTTAGAGTTACTACACTAATGGCTTTGAGTAACTAGAATTATGGCTTAGAGTTACTACACTAATGGCTTTGAGTAACTAGAATAATGGCTTTGAGTAACTATAATAATGGATTGGAGTTACTACACTAATGGCTTGGAGTTACTACACTAATGGCTTTGAGTAACTAGAATTATGGCTTAGAGTTACTACACTAATGGCTTTGAGTAACTAGAATTATGGCTTAGAGTTACTACACTAATGGCTTTGAGTAACTAGAATTATGGCTTAGAGTTACTACACTAATGGCTTTGAGTAACTAGAATAATGGCTTTGAGTAACTAGAATTATGGCTTAGAGTTACTACACTAATGGCTTTGAGTAACTAGAATTATGGCTTAGAGTTACTACACTAATGGCTTTGAGTAACTAGAATAATGGCTTTGAGTAACTATAATAATGGATTGGAGTTACTACACCAATGGCTTTGAGTAACTAGAATAATGGCTTGGAGTTACTACACTAATGGCTTGGATTTACTACTATCTTATTGGCTAACACTCACTGATGGATGTTTTTCAAATAATTTAATATAATGTAGTAGTAACAGTGAGCTTGTGTCTGGTGATAGAATTTATTCTGGTGTATTTGCTTTTTTGACATGGGTACAGTTAAAATAAGCCATGCATAGCACAGTCCCTGTTAGTTATCAAATTTAAGATATATAGTTTAGTTTATAGTAATATAGCTAGAACATAAACATGTCAGGAATATGATTATGATGATTGTTTAACATTAAAATGATTGACATTTGTATCTGATCGTCAAATGAGTATTGAGAGATATTGCTCTGTAGCAGCATTAATTAAAACAAAATCAGCCATTTTGAATACATGTATAATGAATATAAATTTTGAACATCATCAGTCAAAGCATGTCAGAGATATGGCACTAGAGCTGCATTCATTAATACAAAATGGCCACCAGTTGGCCATTTTCAATCTTATCTAAAAAACAAAATGATGTGCATCAAGGTCCTACAATGTCTAACGTATATACCAATTTTGAACAAAATCCATCTGTAAACAGCTGCAAAATGCTTGATTTTGATGATTTTTAGCACAAAAATGGCCGCCATCCGGCCATCTTGAATCGGATCGTAAAACAAATTGACGTGCATATGTATAATATCATGTATGATATATGCGTGAAGTTTGATTGTGATTGGTCCAGGCATTTTCTAAGATACAGGTCCGGACGCACGCATGCATGCACGCCTGACACACGGAAGCACGGAGGTCAAAAATAAGTCTCCATTTCGGACTAATAAATGATGATGATGAAATAAATGCCATTATAATAGAGCAAATACGTTCTAAGCATTGTAACTATGGTAACCATCATGTACTCACTTTCTTTGGTTGGTAAGATGTTCTTTTCCTGTGTTTCCACATGCTTCAGTTTAGAAGCATCAAATTTGGAGACTTCACTGATGTCTGGTTTGTCATCTGGCTGTAGTTCAGCTCTCATATCTGCAAAATGAATATTTTATTTCAAAAGTTGTCCATGGGCACAAGGGCTCATTTACATGACACGTAATCATATTGTTGACCAAGGACTTTAATTATTCAATTATTAATAATATAATTATTTATTTCTGGTAAATTATAGGTGTAGAGATGATAGTAGAAATATGACAAATAAATAAGATTTTGCTGGGGCATATTGAAAAATTTGGCCTTTAATGTGTACTTTGCCACTACTTTGCCGTACTTTGCCACTACTTTGCAGTACTTTGCCACTACTTTGCAGTACTTTGCTGTACTTTGCAGTACTCTGCCACTACTTTGCAGTACTTTGCAGTACTTTGCTGTACTTTGCTGCTACTTTGCCACTACTTTGCCGTACTTTGCCACTACTTTGCAGTACTCTGCCACTACTTTGCCGTACTTTGCCACTACTTTTCAGTACTTTACCACTACTTTGCCACTACTTTGCTGTACTTTGCCACTACTTTGCCACTACTTTGCCGTACTTTGCCGTACTTTGCCACTACTGTGTTAGCCTTTAATGTGTTAGCCTAGAATCAGTTTGGCAACTCGCTATACAGGACTCGCCTACTGGTAATACTGATTGGTTGAATGACTGACTATTGCCCTTTGTTTTTCTTAAGACTATGGGGAGTTCCCATTATGTGACATCTGTATGCATATAATGTAGTATTGATGTTAGTGGAGTGGATAACAATGAATGAAACTCGGCTACCAATGTGTTTGTATCAATCTCACCTTGAGGAGTCGGTAAAAGATTTTTTTCTTCTGTTTCTACATGTTTCAGTTTGCTCTGATCAAAGCTTTTGACTTCAGCACGAGAATCGATTGCTTCAGCCTTGATATCTAGTGAAATAAGTATTGTAATATAAATCATATGAACAAGGAGAGGAAGATTTTGTGATGTACTTTTATTAGACAAAGTCTGAAAACTCAGACTTATGTGCATGCGTGCATGTGTTTGTCCAGCCACATCTCACACATGCTTGGGCCGATCAACTTGAAATTTCACATATACATAAAACATATCAGACATAAGCACATGCATTTGTTACATGAATGATTCAAGATGCCTGAATGGCAACCATTCTAATGCCAAAAATGCATCAAAATTGCACATTTTCACAATTCCAGAACCAAATCTTGCTGTGCATAGACATATTCTGTCAAAAGTGGTATATGTATATGTTGAACATAATAGGACTTAGATGCACCTCATTTTAATTTTCAGATTGGGCTCAAAATGGCTGATTGACCATTTTGTTTTAAAAAATGCAGTTTCAGATTCATATATATCTGACATACCTGGACCAATCAAGTCAAACTTCACACATACATCAGACATCATATCAAACAAACACACATACATACATTTTTGTCACCATCATCCAAATTGTCAGTCATCTTGTTTGAACGAATGCAATCCCATGGAGCAATATTTCATACATGCCTGGACCAATCAAGTTTAAACTTCACACACACACATCTATAATACATTGACAATGACTTATGTGTAACCTCAATGTATTTTAACTTACCATCATTTGAAGGCAAGACATTTTTCTCCTGCGTTTCCACATGTTTCAGGTTTTCAGCATTGAATTTTTTTACTTCGCTGATATCTGGTTTGTCATCAGGCTGCATTTCAGCTCGAATTGCTACAAAAAAATAAGGTATCAAAATAAAATTAATGGCACATGCATGCTCATTAATTTTGGAAAATAAATCTACAAAACACATTTATATTTATGAAATGAAATCAAACTTTGTCAAATCTTCGCAACACTTTATATCACATCAGTATGAAGCAAATTGTTTGTAAATGAAAAAAGTTGACGCAGACAACAAGAACAGGACAGACATTGTACCTTTTTCTCTTAAGGATGTAGTAGACTTTCGTGGTGATTTTTTTCTTCATTTTTTTTTCTTTTATTAAATGGTGACTTATATCTATAGGCAGCCATATGACCTTGTTTTTTTTATTAAATCACGTTTTTATTTCAAGAAAAAACGGCTTTTTAAAAAATAAAAAAATAATTTACAATTAACGGAAATCCCGCGGAATGTGCACTTCGGCTAAGCCCCTCGAGCCAAAACAATAACATTTGTAATTAGCTTAATCCCGCAAATAAACATCGCGTGTACGCGTCCGGTCAAATTCAAATGACCGGATACACTCACTCGTTGTTGATAGTTCATCGCATCGCTTTTCTCTACTATTTATTATTGTTCATTTATTTTGTTTTGACCAAGTTTATTTTGAAAAATGGCACAGGGAAAAAATTGGAAAAAGAGTGTTCCAAAGACAGGCGAAACCTGCAAGTTTCTGAATAGCAGAAACCGTATTTTTTACTACGAAACACAGTCTCTCTACGAAACAAAGTCGGACGAGTCGACAACAGACAAGTCGAGTGAAAACCAAAGTGGCATCTGCTCTACCGCACTGGAGACTGAAGACACCACCGTAACTACCTCGAATGCTGACGATGAGGACACCACTAAACTGTCACTGGAGGCTGACGACACAACATCAACATACAGGATGAGCATGATGTCGAAACGAAAAATATCGCCAGCGAAGTCTGCAGTATCTGGTAACGCTTGCGGTGAAGCGAATAACACGAGGCTCGCCGGCCTGGATATATTGATTTCGAATCTGGCTGACCACTGTAAATGTTCTCGGTGTAAAAAGGGAAAAATAAATATCAATGAAGAATCTCGTTATGGCTGGGAATCTCACTTTAGTTTCCGGCGCACATGCGGCCTTTCGAACATAGCACATGCACGCGGATTGGCTAAGAATACGAGGTAGTCAAAAATCGACTAATCAGGTCCATTGTGTCATGTGGGACGGCAGACCGACTTTCAAATTTTAGTGACGCATCGGTGGTTCGTAGACATAGCAGTTACACGTACATTCTTAGCACTTTGAAATGAAAACTGTTTTGTGCTGGTAATAATTTTATAACAATCGTACTGCAAGTCGACAAAACTAAACTAAACGAAACTCCGATTGTAAGGAGTTATAGAGCAAAAACGACGACCTGTAATTCACGGCAGTACTGTCGGCAAGCTTGACTGACTTGCTTCCAAGCGGATTCAGTCAGCAAATAGTAGGCTCTTTTTTTACTTCAAGTACGATTTTTAATTGATATTCAACAACAAAAGTGTCATCGCCGATACTTAGTAAAAATAAAAAGCGTAGCTTTTTCGAGTACTCGCATCTCATTATGTAGTTCTGCTCTGATGACACTTTCGCTCGGTTCAGGTGCCGTGGCTTACGAGAAAGTTGCAAGAAAGGGAGCGTAGACACGACAATGTTCAAGTTTAACGGTCACATATCACGTTTTGTACATAAACAATTGCCAAGTTTGTTGTGATATGGGATAACACTCGAAACTAAGCTTGTCAAGCAAATAAATTTAAATTGATAACTGGATTACACTGTTTATTCAAGGGCGGCCATACTTCGTTTTCAGGTTGCTTTTTTCAAATTATCGATTTTTTCATACTTTATCGGCCCTGTACCAAACGGGTTGTTTTGATTTTTATAAAACCAACACAGTAGCTATCCTAAACATCAAAAATTAACTGAACACGATGCGCTGAACAGAAAATATCCTCTCGACTGTGCTACTTTTGGTTTTTGAGTCTTTTCAGCCACTTGAAACGTAACGTGTCTAAAACCACAAAAATCACGATTACGCGAACAGTTCTTTCCCGATTTCATTGATTTTTTCAGAGATTGAACTCAAGATCAATTGAAAACAAAATGTAAAATATTTTTCAAGTATCAGTAATATTTCATTACTAATTGACCTGTGAAAAGAGAGCACTCTAATTTATTACAGAATTCTTCTCCACCACTTTGTAAAAGAACCAAACAATTCAGAAACTATCGCTTTTACATTATTGTTAAGAACATTGTAGTCTTCCTTTTCTCATAAAAATATGTTGGCTAACTGTTTTCGTTTTCTAGTAGCAGTAATAATAGCAGAACAATCGATTTTGTTTATTTAGCAGTCACGTGACGTAATTAATGTTGACATTAGTGTTATCATAATTTTTGGATAGAGTGTTGCAAGGGCTACAATAACATGTAAAAATTGTTAGTCATTAATCATTATTATTATTTTTATCAAGCTTTTTCTGTTTTGCCCAACGAAAGTCTACTACATCCTTAATCAAACAGGATATCAATCAGTCAAGGTAATAAATTGTTTCACAATATGTCAGGATTATTTATGACACTATTAAAGTGTTAATTGCTGCAGCAGCAAAAATCCATTTTACTTCAGACTAACGTGAGTGGCTCTCTTAAATCACATCAAAGTTTGGATGTAGTCAGTAAATTAATATCAGTTCTACTGAGTAACCCTCAATATATCACGTACCATAAATCCAAATACAACAAAATTGTTATTCAAAATAAATGCCATTTTTAAAATTAACAATTAAAAATAACATAAAAAAAACAAATTTTTCATAAAAGCAAGTTTGACAATTTTTTTTTTCTGAAGCCAAACAAAATTATTTGATTTTTGTCAGCACGATTAGTCAGTTTAAATAAGACAGGACACTTTTCTGCCAAGATAATGTAAAAATACACAAAAAAAATACATAAAAATGATTTCAAGACTTTCATGGGAAACAGACTAGACGAGCTCTGCATGAGATAATTTCTGTTTCCCAGCCATAGATTAATATTATTATTATTTATTAGTCATTATTTATTGTTGTATTATTATTCTTTTATGAAATCTATGGCAAATAAACATTATTATAAAAGCTCAAACCTACAATTAACAAATAGTTCCATAAGTTGTGATTTTTTCACACGTCACAAATAAACTATTTTTCTTTAAATTCATTCAGAAATGTTGATTATATGAAAATGAAAATTATAGAAAAATTGGAAAATTTTGCATCAAAATTCAAAGGGTAGAATTGTCTCAGTTGTCATACCACGTAGTCTTCAATATTGGTCCCACGAAGCGTGTACAATACATATGAAATACATAGTTTCCAAAAAATAACTGACGCTTTAAGAAACAATGGACATATTGTGCAACAAAACATTCAATATTTGACTTACTCTGTGGAGTTGGCAATGGGTTCTTCTCTTCTGTTTGAACATGTTTCAATTTGGTTTTATCAAAAATTTTAACCTCGGCTCGGCTATCAGTGGCTTCTTCCTTGATCACTGTGAATCAGATAAGAAACAAGTTCATATGCACAGACACAATGACAGCGCTACAATGTCACAAGAGTCAAACATCCAAGAGGCAGATAAAAACAGAACATTTTGTAGCAATGAATATTTCATTGATTTGCACAATTTTATGAGGAAATTATTTTGCAATTTTTGACAACATTGGAGTGTCTCATATTTTATGCAACACTTTATATCCAAATCCCTTTAATCTGGGCCAGAAGTCCAAATCCCTTTAATCTGGGCCAGAAGTCCCAATCCCTTTAATCTGGGCCAGGACTCCCAATCCCTTTAATCTGGGCCAGAAGTCCAAATCCCTTTAATCTGGGCCAGAAGTCCAAATCCCTTTAATCTGGGCCAGAAGTCCCAATCCCTTTAATCTGGGCCAGAAGTCCAAATACCTTTAATCTGGGCCAGAAGTCCCAATCCCTTTAATCTGGGCCAGAAGTCCAAATACCTTTAATCTGGGCCAGAAGTCCCAATCCCTTTAATCTGGGCCAGAAGTCCAAATACCTTTAATCTGAGCCAGAAGTCCAAATCCCTTTAATCTGGCCCAGAAGTCCAGAACAACTGACACCAATACTATAAATCATGTGAATGGTTGGAGGACCAATTAAGTCAGAAAATAGGGATAGAAAAGAATTAGATTGACTTTACAAATATCTTTCCAGACAGAAGCAATAGCATTTTTTTCTTTTCTATTCTATTCTATTCTATTCTATTCTATTCTATTCTATTCTATTCTATTCTATTCTATTCTATTCTATTCTATTCTATACATTTTCTACTTTTCCATTCGATCTGTTCTGTTTTTAAGATCCAAGACATTTGATTTGCATTAAAATGGAGTCCCAAATCAAACTATATCGAAACAATGAAAGCATGTGATTCATTCAAGTACCATTACTACTCTCAAGACATATTAAAGTTGTCCTTTCCTTTCCCTTGTCATTTCCATTTCCCTTTCCACAACATCAACCCATGCCAATGGTCGCATGCCATTCTGTTCCTTATTATAATAATCAACATTGCTTAGAAAACATGCACACACACCACACCATGCAATAACACCAAAATAAAACAGTTTGCTGATTTCCTTGCTGAAAACTCACCATCCTTAGTTGGCAAAACATTCTTTTCCTTGGTTTCAACCTGTTTGAGTTTAGATTTATCAAATGACGCTACCTCACTACGATCTGGTAAAGAATCTGGAATCAATTCTGCCCTAAGATCTGCATAACGGAATTTAATATACAAAACACAACACAAATTACAAACAAACACACTTCAAAGCATGCAATACAAACTATATTAACAATAGATAACAGATCTCAAGTCTCAAAAATGGGCTTGAAGCCGTGGCAAGTTTTCTGTATTTGGAGCCAAAGCAAAATTTGCATGGAGTAAGCATAATGTAAATTTGCATGTAATTTACATAAGCTTAATTTGCGTGGTATTACAATAATGGATAATTTACATGTAATTAGCATAAATTTTGCATATACAAAACATTAGCAAGTACTACGTGTCATTTAAATATATTTGCACCAAAGCATTACAGACCGAAGAAATCATACAAGGGTATAATTTGTGTTTTGTTATTTTCCTTACAATCTAATGAAAGAATTATAGTATTCTATGATTAGCATAATGCATGCCAGTAGTTTAAATATAATTAGCATATACAAACAACTTAGCATAATGTAAATTTGCATGTTATTAGCAAGATTTAATTAGCATAATGCATAGTTTAATTATAATTCGCATATAACAGGAAATAGCATAATGTAAATTTGCTTCAGTTCGCATAATACATAATTTGCATACAATTAGCATATGTAATTTGCATATAATTAGCATAATACATGATTCATCAATATGTATGCTGTTTTACTCATTTCATGTAGAAAAAATTCAAAGTTTATTTAGCTTTGAATGCCATAGTTATTTTTCAACCAAAATCTTGGAACAACATTTTGTCTTTTATTTTTTCAAGTTGCTGATTAATTTTAGATGAAATGGATGAAAAATGAAATAATATTATGCAGACTTAGTGTTTAAAGTAAGTTTCTCTGCCAAAAATGAATGAAAACCTGCATTAAATTTTGAGGTTTGCTAGAATTTGGAAAACAATATCACGTTTTCTCAACATAATTCAAAACATACCATAATCTTCAAGTAATTTGGGGGTCTGATTTTGAATAAAATGCTGAAATTTAACAAGTTTTCTTTTCCTGAACACACATTCACTGGATCTACAATTTTTCGACACAAAAAAAAAATGACAGGTTGAAAAATTGTTTGATCATTTTTAAATTTTGCAAATCACAAGAAATATCTTGTTGAATTATTGATTGGCATTGAATGGATCATTCCATTATTATGAAGGGGTTTAAATTTCATAACTTAAAAACCTCAAAGTGAGGGATACACTGGCATGCATTAGGTCAAACAAAATAAATGATTTGTTTCTGGTCAGTGTACGCATCAGTTCAAAACAAATTTGTTTCTGGTTTAAGAAGTACCATCCCATATTGTTTGGAACATCTCAGAATCAAACACTATTTTTTTCTTTGTACTATGATCAGTAACACACAACACTGATGCAACAATATAATGTACCACATACCCTGCGCTGTTGGTAGAGCATTTTTTTCTTCTGTTTTCACATGTTTCAGTGAATCAGGATTAAATCCCTTGATTTCTGTTCTCGCATCAACTTTCTCCTGATTAATTGCTAAAAAACAAACCATTAAAAATATCATAAACATACATTGGTATCAAACATACACTGTATGTATCAAAGTCATAACAAGTCATAACAAACATATAGTTAATATCAAACATACACTGTGTGTATCAAAGTCATAACAAACATAATGGTTGGTATCAAACATACACTATGTATCAAAGTCATAACAAACATATAGTTAGTATCAAACATACAATGTGTGTATCAAAGTCATAACAAACATAATGGTTGGTATCAAACATACACTGTATGTATCAAAGTCATAACAAATATATAGTTAGTATCAAACATACACTGTGTGTATCAAAGTCATAACAAACATAATGGTTAGTTACCAGACATACACTGTATGTATCAAAGTCATAACAAACATAATGGTTGGTATCAAACATAGACTGTATGTATCAAAGTCATAACAAACATAATGGTTAGTACCAAACATACATTGTATGTATCAAAGTCATAACAAACATAATGGTTGGTATCAAACATACACTGTGTGTATCAAAGTCATAACAAACATAATGGTTGGTATCAAACATACACTGTGTGTATCAAAGTCATAACAAACATAATGGTTAGTATCAAACATACACTGTATGTATCAAAGTCATAACAAACATAATGGTTAGTTACCAAACATACACTGTATGTATCAAAGTCATAACAGACATAATGGTTAGTACCAAACATACACTGTATGTATCAACATCATAACAAACATAATGGTTAGTTACCAAACATACACTGTATGTATCAAAGTCATAACAAACATAATGGTTAGTACCAAACATACACTGTATGTATCAAAGTCATAACAAACACAATGGTTAGTTACCAAACATACACTGTATGTATCAACATCATAACAAACATAATGGTTAGTTACCAAACATACACTGTATGTATCAAAGTCATAACAAACATAATGGTTAGTTACCAAACATACACTGTTTGTATCAACATCATAACAAACATAATGGTTAGTTACCAAACATACACTGTATGTATCAACATCATAACAAACATAATGGTTAGTTACCAAACATACACTGTATGTATCAAAGTCATAACAAACATAATGGTTGGTATCAAACATAGACTGTATGTATCAAAGTCATAACAAACATAATGGTTAGTACCAAACATACACTGTGTGTATCAAAGTCATAACAAACATAATGGTTAGTACCAAACATACACTGTATGTATCAAAGTCATAACAAACATAATGGTTAGTACCAAACATACACTGTGTGTATCAAAGTCATAACAAACATAATGGTTGGTATCAAACATACACTGTGTGTATCAAAGTCATAACAAACATAATGGTTGGTATCAAACATACACTGTGTGTATCAAAGTCATAACAAACATAATGGTTAGTTACCAAACATACACTGTATGTATCAAAGACATAACAAACATAATGGTTAGTACCAAACATACACTGTGTGTATCAAAGTCATAACAAACATAATGGTTAGTTACCAAACATACACTGTATGTATCAAAGTCATAACAAACATAATGGTTGGTATCAAACATAGACTGTATGTATCAAAGTCATAACAAACATAATGGTTAGTTACCAAACATACACTGTATGTATCAAAGACATAACAAACATAATGGTTAGTACCAAACATACACTGTATGTATCAACATCATAACAAACATAATGGTTAGTTACCAAACATACACTGTATGTATCAAAGTCATAACAAACATAATGGTTAGTTACCAAACATACACTGTATGTATCAAAGTCATAACAAACATAATGGTTGGTATCAAACATACACTGTGTGTATCAAAGTCATAACAAACATAATGGTTAGCACCAAACATACACTGTATGTATCAAAGTCATAACAAACATAATGGTTAGTACCAAACATACACTGTATGTATCAAAGTCATAACAAACATAATGGTTAGTTACCAAACATACACTGTATGTATCAACATCATAGCAAACATAATGGTTAGTTACCAAACATACACTGTATGTATCAAAGTCATAACAAACATAATGGTTAGTTACCAAACATCCACTGTATGTATCAACATCATAACAAACATAATGGTTAGTACCAAACATACACTGTATGTATCAAAGTCATAACAAACATAATGGTTGGTATCAAACATACACTGTGTGTATCAAAGTCATAACAAACATAATGGTTGGTATCAAACATACACTGTGTGTATCAAAGTCATAACAAACATAATGGTTAGTTACCAAACACACACTGTATGTATCAACATCATAACAAACATAATGGTTAGTTACCAAACATACACTGTATGTATCAAAGTCATAACAAACATAATGGTTAGTTACCAAACATACACTGTATGTATCAAAGTCATAACAAACATAATGGTTTGTCCAGCTGTAATTTTTCATCTGGCTTAATCCTTTTTTTCAAAAAATATCATTGATTTCATCATCATAAAGTAAATTGTGAGCGGTACAAACTGCTCCTGCATTTTGAAAAAAATCTGTTTTTTGAAATATAGCAATTTATAATGTTGCTCGCCGGTCCTGATTTTTTCAGGAATATAAGCTGACAATTTGGGGTGGGATACCTGGCTATACACATGCTAATAAATAACTTACTGTCCACGGATGGCAAAGGGTTCTTTTCCACAGTATCAACGTGTTTCAATTTGCTGGCATCAAACGACTTTAGCTCGCCAACTTCTGGTTTCACTTCAGTCATACTGTATTACGTAATTGTTATTCAGGAAAATGAAATCGAACTTCTGTAATAATTAAAACAATGAAAAATCAATACATTATTCGTTAATTTACAACAGGACATAAATTATTTTAGAAAATCACATCGTCGAGGAGATGAAATATTATGAGCGAGTTGATAGCGCAGGTGAAACTACTTCAGATAACACTCCGCCATTTTCGGATTGATAGACTTCGTTTAAAAGAAAACAGTTGTGTGAAAAGCAACTGCTGCTCGGAGAGTCAATTGTCTGGGTCGGAACGTTCTACACAAACCATTAATGCGATTGATAACAAGTGAACACATACCCCCAATAAAGAACGCCAGCTTTTCTGACCAACAAAACGAGAAGCTGAACACACCCACAAGATGACGATACTAAAGACTTATTTCCAGTACAGCGCCCTCAAGTACCAGCTGAAGTTTGGAAGAAAACTCGTACCACAGTCCCTCTGAACCGTGCTCTGATAGGGGGACTGTGCTCGTACCCATGGGTCGTTGCGTTTCGTAGTTGCTTGGTCCCCAGGGGGTCTATAAATTATGTTTTGAAATGGGCAGTACCCTTTTCACACTTTCAGGAATCAAATGTGTGTGTATTTTTGCTGTCGTGATTTGTGTGATATGTGACAATGATATGTTTATTTCACTGTGTTTTTAACGAATGTACTCGTATTATATCTGTAATAAGGGGTGGGTTTTTCATGTAGTATGATTAGTCAAGGGGTTTTTCTTGAAAATGTGTTTCAATGGGTGTCTTTTCGAATAATTCGGTCTTTTGTTGGTGCCTCACATACCCGTACATCAGTGATCCCGCGGGGGTACCGCACCAAACAAGGAATGGAACCGGGAACCAACGAAAAATATTATTTTCGTTGTCGATATGTTTTTAATTAAATTTGTTTACTAGTAAAAATCCGGAATCCCCGATGTTTGAGGCCACTCTATTTTAATGATTGTCTGATGTTATGATGAAATCTAGACATTATTTTCTGGCTTAATAACCCAACAATTCAGTCTGAGAGCAGAACCTTAAAAGGCGGTTGTCGTCGCGCCACGTCCTGTTCGATATGGAGGACACATAGTGACGTATACAACGCGTGTAAAATACATTGTCTGTTTACATGAAATTCGAACACGCGCTACGCGACGACCACCGCCCTTTAAATTACAAAACGACGCTCCCGCGAAGTGCGGTGACAGCTTCGCCCCTCCCTCATGTCACACCATTTCAAGTTGGACAAAAGTCAGCGTGACAGTCGCTGTACGTATAGTGATAACGAGACGCCTGTAAGAACAAGAACAAATAAGTGTATCCTCGGGGGCGGAGCTACGTCACAGACGTTCTACGTTGCTAAGACGCGCGCCACTGTACCACGTATTTCTATGGGCTTTGTGCGCGCTGCTGTGGAACGCCGGTGGAGCCGGTGAAAACTCGAAAAAACAACACAAACTCAACTTTGAAGTAATCCTGAACAACCAAATTTATATATGTTACACACGTAGGACTAATCTTGTTACACTGTTCAGGGGACTCTCAACAACCATCGCAAAGTACCGTTTTCTGCGAGTATTTGGTCTTTGTTTTCACCGCGAGGGTTGCCAGGCGGTAGAAATTGCCCGGATGTCCGCCCCCGAGGATTGTGGGTAGGTATCATACGCATACATTCATATTTAGTTTACTGTTAATACCATGTGCCTACAATCGGTCTGGGTAAACATTGGTTCGCGGAAACAGATATCGTGGTATTTGCCATCAGTCTTCAAGAGGTATACGAGACAGAATCAACATTTATTTCAATAAACAAATAAATAAATTTTGTTTTTATGTTTCGTGAATTATAGTAAGATCAGCAAAAAATTATTTAATAACCTATATATTATGTTTTAATAGTATAATAAGATTATATCACCATGACGCTGGCGTCATCGTGCCTCGCCAGACAGCGCCGCCAGCCTACGTAAGGAATTGAAATCACGCGATAGGTCGTGGGAACCAGGTCGGGGATACAGGCCAGCCGTGGTGATATATTATTTTGTGAGTGTTCGTTCATATATCCGCATTCTGACTCTCTAATTGCGCGAGTTAGTCTGACAGGTCGTCAATTTTACCGTTTTTACTAAAATCTGATTTGTTTCCTTTTAGAGAATTAAAAATCGCCAATTCGCGATGTAAATAATTTCTCTCAATATTTACTGACAACCAGAGAGACCGGGTTATGGGTAATTAGTCAAAACATGTCAAGCATACAAAGCTAGCTCAATTAAACTTTCTGACATCTGTTCTATAATTGGCGATAATTTCAAAGGCCAGCCCAGAATATTTAATGGATTCTGCCAAATGCAGTTGTATTAAATGTCACTGTACTTTGTGTTGTTATAATCAATATTACAGTGTAATATGCAATGACTGGGATATAATATCACGTGACTGCTGCACCGCGACCATCTTTAATTAACCAATGAGCGTTCTAGAATTTACTTGACTATATATCGGCATTATATCGAAATGATATAATATCACGTGACTGCTGCACCGCGACCATCTTTAATTTACCAATGAGCGTTCTAGAATTTACTTGACTATATAACGGCATTATATCGAAATGATATAATATCACGTGACTGCTGCGCCGCGACCATCTTTAATTAACCAATGAGCGTTCTAGAATTTACTTGACTATATATCGGCATTATATCGAAATGATATAATATCACGTGACTGCTGCGCCGCGACCATCTTTAATTAACCAATGAGCGTTCTAGAATTTACTTGATTATATATCGGCATGATATCGAAATGATATAATATCACGTGACTGCTGCACCGCGACCATCTTTAATTTACCAATGAGCGTTCTAGAATTTACTTGATTATATATCGGCATGATATCGAAATTATATAATATCACGTGACTGCTGCACCGCGACCATCTTTAATTTACCAATGAGCGTTCTAGAATTTACTTGATTATATATCGGCATTATATCGAAATGATATAATACCACGTGACTGCTGCGCCGCGACCATCTTTAATTTACCAATGAGCGTTCTAGAATTTACTTGATTATATATCGGCATGATATCGAAATGATATAATACCACGTGACTGCTGCGCCGCGACCATCTTTAATTAACCAATGAGCGTTCTAGAATTTACTTGATTATATATCGGCATGATATCGAAATGATATTATATCACGTGACTGCTGCACCGCGACTATCTTTAATTTACCAATGAGCGTTCTAGAATTTACTTGATTATATATCGGCATGATATCGAAATGATATAATACCACGTGACTGCTGCGCCGCGACCATCTTTAATTTACCAATGAGCGTTCTAGAATTTACTTGATTATATATCGGCATTATATCGAAATGATATTATATCACGTGACTGCTGCACCGCGACCATCTTTAATTTACCAATGAGCGTTCTAGAATTTACTTGATTATATATCGGCATGATATCGAAATGATATTATATCACGTGACTGCTGCACCGCGACCATCTTTAATTTACCAATGAGCGTTCTAGAATTTACTTGATTATATATCGGCATGATATCGAAATGATATAATATCACGTGACTGCTGCACCGCGACCATCTTTAATTTACCAATGAGCGTTCTAGAATTTACTTGATTATATATCGGCATGATATCGAAATGATATAATATCACGTGACTGCTGCACCGCGACCATCTTTAATTTACCAATGAGCGTTCTAGAATTTACTTGATTATATATCGGCATTATATCGAAATGATATAATATCACGTGACTGCTGCACCGCGACCATCTTTAATTAACCAATGAGCGTTCTAGAATTTACTTGATTATATATCGGCATGATATCGAAATGATATAATATCACGTGACTGCTGCACCGCGACCATCTTTAATTTACCAATGAGCGTTCTAGAATTTACTTGATTATATATCGGCATGATATCGAAATGATATAATATCACGTGACTGCTGCACCGCGACCATCTTTAATTAACCAATGAGCGTTCTAGAATTTACTTGATTATATATCGGCATGATATCGAAATGATATAATATCACGTGACTGCTGCACCGCGACCATCTTTAATTAACCAATGAGCGTTCTAGAATTTACTTGATTATATATCGGCATGATATCGAAATGATATAATATCACGTGACTGCTGCACCGCGACCATCTTTAATTTATCAATGAGCGTTCTAGAATTTACTTGATTATATATCGGCATGATATCGAAATGATATTATATCACGTGACTGCTGCACCGCGACCATCTTTAATTTACCAATGAGCGTTCTAGAATTTACTTGATTATATATCGGCATGATATCGAAATGATATAATATCACGTGACTGCTGCACCGCGACCATCTTTAATTTACCAATGAGCGTTCTAGAATTTACTTGATTATATATCGGCATGATATCGAAATGATATAATATCACGTGACTGCTGCACCGCGACCATCTTTAATTAACCAATGAGCGTTCTAGAATTTACTTGATTATATATCGGCATGATATCGAAATGATATTATATCACGTGACTGCTGCACCGCGACCATCTTTAATTAACCAATGAGCGTTCTAGAATTTACTTGATTATATATCGGCATGATATCGAAATGATATAATATCACGTGACTGCTGCACCGCGACCATCTTTAATTAACCAATGAGCGTTCTAGAATTTACTTGATTCTATATCGGCATGATATCGAAATGATATAATATCACGTGACTGCTGCACCGCGACCATCTTTAATTAACCAATGAGCGTTCTAGAATTTACTTGATTATATATCGGCATGATATCGAAATGATATAATATCACGTGACTGCTGCGCCGCGACCATCTTTAATTTACCAATGAGCATTCTAGAATTTACTTGATTATATATCGGCATGATATTGAAATGATATTATATCACGTGATTTGTGACCACATTGATAACCTCACGTTCTCCCCTGAAAGTGCGTGCACTGATTTACTTTCTGCCGAAATAAATTAAACCAATGCATATATTATATAGTTTGTATATATGATGTAAAAATACCGGTATATGCGTCTAAATCGCAACGCGACTAGTCGTTATTACTCACAGAAATAACAAAAACAAAATCAAAACGAATCAGCTGAGAGACTGTCACGTGAGTTCAGTAATAAGACATGTTCAGTCTACTGAAGACTTATTCCCAGTTCAGTCTATTGACTCTACCAAAGTTGTAGGTATTATAAACAAGCGGAAACTCTTGAAAACTAGCAACAATGCAGCTGTATAATCACCATATTAGAGGCAGGAACGCGGTTATATTAGAGCTTGAGACATTGGCAAGCGTCGGGCGATGTAAGAATGCGACAACTTTGTCGCCATTGTGGATTTTTTTTAACGACAATGACAATGATTTAAACTTCGTACATTCACATAATTTCATATTTATAATAGACGAGGCAGGTGACAGGATGTGTGAAAATATAACAGGAAACGGTGTTATTTGAAATGTATGTTGTGTATGCCACGTGGATAGTCACGTGATGAATTGTACTAGATGACATCCAATACACTAGTCATCAATCTCCGGGTAGCCGTGGTGTTGTTTTACGCAGTTGAAGCTATGCAGTCAATGGAATACCACGAATATTCATATCATTAACGTCACTGTGCGAATGACTGTACAATTTTAATATATACTTATTGCATATAAGATATATTATCCACAAATATCTGAAATTAAGGAGGTGTTTTTTTTTTACATTTTAACATCCATGCCGAGATGCATTCTATGATCAAATTCATATGCAGGGACTGCGCTGTGATTGGATGCGTGGAATGTCGACTCCTTGACTGGTTACTTGATAACCGCTGCGAGGTGCATCCGCTGGCTAGGGAAAATATTAATGAATCGCTGTATTTACTGAGCAATATGATCTTGTTATCAATAGACCTTAGTTTTTCTAGGGTATATGTGATATCAAACAATGACGCACTGTCCAAAGCCGCACCATCGACATTTCTGACTTGATTGTCACGCAATTGCGCCACTCCCCCGTCGTTTTTCAATAAATATAATGGCTGTCTTTATCGTTACCAAGTAAAACGAAGGTTACTAAACTTTACACAGAATTGCGGTCAAGTACCGGCCTAGACTGACCATTCTTTTTTCTTTCTTGCTCCATTCTGCTCTAGCTGTTTCTGGGGATACATTAAGAGGGGATTGGCCAATTGAATTATATATACAATACATACACACACAGACGATGTGATGTCGTAGCCATTCATATTTACTCTATACAACGAAACTTAAGTTACGGTCGTTACCCTGGCAGACCTAGTGACCTTACATGAAAACACAGTGCTGCACATTTGACCCATGCCTGTCGTCGACAATCGAAATCGAAGACGTCAACTCAATCCATCTCATTACCAACGTACAGTGTCCAGACACAACAGCGTAAATTTATAAAATGCGTCAGTAGGATGTGCTTGATATGCAGAATCCTAAACAATTCCAACTCTTTTTTTTATATTTATTATCAAAACTGCAATTATAAACTCAAACATTCAGAAACATTCTTCCGTGGCGATGTCAGAATAATATGTGATAATTAATGATATACTATATTAGAATAGCTAAGATTTGTTAGAAATCCGATCAAGCTAATATTTAATATCATGTTTCGTGGACCGATCTTAACAAGAGATTAGGTAACTCTGCATTCTGTCTCCCAATAAATACATTGCGTATCCGGGTTTTACCATGGTGGGGTTGCCCGAGTTGTCAAAAAATTAGAGATGAGTGGTGATGTCCTGGTAATTAATGGACATCGAAATTTACAACTCTTTGGTAAATAACCCCGAGTACATGTTTGGTTTTGGGGTTCATAACTCTAGGCTATACAAAGAGCTACTTGGCAACATAATACCGTTTCCCGTGACCATCTATTCATATTTTAAAGCCATACAACAACGTTAGTGTGTACATATACAATTTTTGTGATATTTTTAAAGATAAGCTCAATTGTTTGTGCCGTATGAAGTGGAAAAACTTCTAAAGAACATTTTGAATTTGAACATTATTTAGATAAAATTGAAAAAAAATCATAGAATAGCTTATACTAAATTTAGAACTTCCGCACATTATCTTCCCATTGACTCCGGTAGATATAACGGTCACGGTATTTCGAAGGAAAAAAGGCTATGTAACTGAGAAACATTACATTTTATATTGTAATAATTGTCAAATCAAAGAACACTGAATGATCTAGATTCCTTGCAGCTCCATACATCTATGCTCCAAAGTTGGAAGATTCTAGTATAGATTCTAGCGTGGGTGAATTATTTCTTAATATTGTTTAAAGTAATGATTCTTTCATTCTTAGCATTTTTGCAAAATTTATTTTCTATATATTTTGATATGTTTTAGTTCTGTAAACTATGTTGTCCTGAATGTTGTTGTGTTTGTTGTTGTTATTATTATTGGACATTACTCAAGGTTTTCTTGGTGCGTTCCGAATAAAATATCATATCATACCATACATGTATATATATATATATATATATATATATATATATATATATATATATATATATATATATATATATATATATATATATATATATAATATATATATGTTGCAATCGCTTAACACGTGAGACAATGTTTTTGCTGAAATAAGAATATCTACGCAACTGGGATAATTTCTCGGTTATCGATAATGTACCCATCACAATACGGCGTATGGGAGTATGTAAAGGAAACTCGTCCAATCGGCACAGCTGTAACCGCGATTGACCTTAGGATGACCCAGTTAGGTCCGGGTTTTAATACGTATTTGACAGAGCAAAGCCTTCTGGGTAGCTTTTACCACATGTCCAGTATATACAAACGTGCACACAGTGTAGGCGCAGTCTCCAACCACTATGTTTACAAAAACCATACACACTTTGTTCAAGGACACCATAAACACAGGGAGTGTGGCCCAATTTCCAAAGTCGGAGGTCAACGCATTGATTATTTTGTAAACAAATGTGTTCTTTGACAGGTGTGGATTCCCTGGTGATTACTCATTCCATTTACGACGTTTGAACTGTCCTTTGTTCTTATGAACGGTAATTACGCAATATCCGTCAAAATACACATACAGACCAAGTAAATCGTCAACAAATCTATCATATTCAACCCTAAATAGAACACACACAATAATTCAGTCGTGAAATTCAGCAAAAACAGGAATTTCACAGCATACAGTGCAAATAGAATCAAAACATTACGTATACGACACGGCACGTAGTGATGGCGAGTCACTTTGAAAAAAACAATAATTTACCCTGAAATAGTGCACACATGGACGGTAAAGGGGAATATCAGTCATGGTGTTTAGACTAAAAAACAAATTACGTCTCGTGTGTCAGTTCAATTCTGTTTTGATACTTGATGACTCTTGAAAATCAATGGACGCGTACATGGTGGGGCCTTCTCAACGACCGTTGTTGATCAATGAACGCGTCGCAGAGATTGTATGCTTGGTCTCTACGGAATCAGCGTCGCGTCCCACTAGTACTAGAAGTCTGACGCAGCACGGGAGACTCGATCATGATAATTACACAGCTCAGCTGTAGCCGAGGCTAGGAAACCCCACAAAAGCACGATACGAGATATTATGTTAAAACACATTTCCCGCCAAGTACAACATGGGTGTGGTTTAACTGTTAGTCTTCGTCTAGCAGAACGCTGTTGATACTTAGCCTTTGCAATCATGGTCGCTCGATGGTGTGCCCAATTGGCACAAATAAAGTGAATACAACGTGCGGACCACTGAATGCGCGAAGGCGAAATCTATTCAAAACACTGGCCACACAAAAACAGATCTCTCTCCCGTAGTCGTACGATACCGTTATACAAAAGTATTAAAATGCAACGTTCTAACAATCGCTTTAACTTACCGAATACGATATGATGCGGGTTTTTAAACGCAGAATCTTAATACTCGGGAGTGAAATTCAAATGAAACGAACACGTCTGTAGCATTTAAACTAATGACACATGCGCACATTACTTACAGTCTCAGATGTATACAACAAACAATGGGGGTCGATAACCCAGGCAGACAGACTGATTGGACGAAATAATTGTCACGTGATTACGAAGGATAAACAAATAAGACGGGGTTCGTGTATAGGACAGAGTACAGTAAATACTGTGAGTCATACATGGCGGGTGGCGATAGTGAATGGAAGCGCCGGGCAATGTAACGTATCATATAGCGTACGCAAGGTTGGTTGTAACCGGAATTGACAAGGAATTACTGTTTTGTTTACTTCGACATGGCTGTTAACGTCCAAACGTTATTGGGATATCCCTTCTTTAAGTTGAATTCGTCCCTGACATAAGGAAATGACGTCATTATTCACTACACGAATGATCAATACTAGTTTCTGACACTGTGATCCCAAATTGAATAAATTTGTAATGAAAGACCCTTTCTTTGGAATCAATACAATGTTCCGAGTTATGCGACTTTCTGGTTTGATGACCAGCAAAAGTTTGCTCACCAAATCACTTTTCAAATCATTTTCCATCAAACAAATTAAGGGTTGATCAATTGAAATCGAGGGGAATCTGTTTACGTATCCAAAATTGTTTGCAATTTCATTTTTTTGTTAATTTCATCAGAATGTTCCCCAAAATGTCAGAAATAAGAAATGTGTCGTAATAATTGGTGATTTGGGATAAAATTAGACCCCCCCCCCCCTTCCGAATACAAACAAAGCACGATGAATACAAATAAAACAATGACATAGCATCTCTTGTTCTTTTTTTAAAGTTACGTTTTGTGGATGTTCAACTCACTAATCAAAAAATCGTCCAGAAAATAGATAACGGACTGGAAATTTAATACTGAGTTTAACCACAGTCCCTCAACGTGTTGAGGAACTGTGGTTTAACAAATACTGTAACAGTATCGAGTCCTTGAACCTCAGTGTTTATTTGGGACTAAAAGGCTCAACACGTGTAATGGAATGACCTACTATGATATCGGCGGAACAAATACGCTCGGAGTACACCGTCACGGGGAATCCGTGATTTCGATATAAGTCATCGTCCTTGAAGAACCTAGCATTATTTATACCGACGAGATACCAACACATTGTGCGGTATGACTACACAGACAGTGAGATGACGTATAAGTGTAATGGTGTTATAAAAACAATTCTTAACGACACATGACCGAAAAAAAAAATGCCTACCACAAGTGTTGTTATTGTTTTTAAGACGGACTCGAAGGTCAATCAACTCAGAGAGCAGCAAATTATCAAGTAGACTAGATTATACGAGATTATGTTTTATATTGGAGGGAATTACATTAAAGGGATTATATTATATTAGACTAACTTATATTAGATTTGATATTATTATTTTGATAATAAAATTTGTTGCTATTCTTCACCTATGACATTTCGTATTTTGGAGAAAAGTGAAAACGAACCTACAACCCCGATGTACAAACGAGTCATTCGGATTTTACATAAAACTGGTGAACATGCATATATGTGTAGTGACTTGTTGACCTTTTAGAATTAATTGATGAAGTGTGACCTCGTTACGTGCAGATTCGTTTTAATTAGGTGTCTATCTGTGGCATGACCGATTTTAGATCCCGGCAGAATAATTCGTTAACATGGCAATAAGTGAACACTTCAACCGAACGGAATAGACAGTAAGACACGATTTCACAGTAACGAAATGTGGAATTCATTCCATTATTAATTCATTGACCTCCAAACGTTTAGAGAAAATAAGTTTATAATGTATTTATGTAATTGTTTATAATTGAATACAATATAACTCAGCATTTGAGATCAACAAATAATATCATAATTACATAATTAGTGATCTAACTATTTATTCGCAATTATAAGTCTATAATTTGTGTACAGTTTTTGTCTGATCAGTTTTTCTCCAGGACATACTACGTGTTGATAAATACTATTCATAAACACGTGCCATGCAATTTTGTTATCTTCAGTTACGTCGACTTGATCGTCTTAACGAAAGATGATACTTAGTTTATAACTGCAATACGTGCCTGGTATCTTCTCAGCAGTCTGATCGGGAAATATGACCCTCTGGGCACTCCACGGTGTCAACCACATACCCTTTTAAAGTCTATGTCCTAACGAAGTGCCACGTCATCAATAGCAAATTATTATGATGAATTTTACAGATTGTGTATTGTTTATTCGGGGGATATTGTCGTACTTAAATTTCGGTGTCATGGCAACGACACGGCACGCATCGTTAGATTGCAAATGGTATCTTCCCTAGAAATCGTCACTGTGGTTAAAATTCAGTCATTATGATTTGTTTATTAAAAGTTTTCTAAACTCAAATGCCAATTAATTTGAAACAAGGTATCACGCACATTAAAAACAACAAATTTTACATAATATACACATACAACATGATGGTGCCCACAGTTTGAAACTCGCCAAAAGTTACCAAACATGTTCGTTATTCACACACAATACCATCCACCATTCCGGATATGAAGTAAGATATTACAATATATTTTAAATACCGCGGATAGCGATTAGGGGTCGTCGATCTTCTTCAATTAAGTTAAAGGTTCATAAATGTCCGAGATTTCACCAATTCCTGCTTTGATAACAGACACACACACGCACGCACGCAAGCACACACACACACACACACACACACACACACGCACACACAAACACCCACACACACCCACGCACACACACACACGCACGCACGCACGCACGCATGCACCTACACACATACACAGTTACGTCACATTGATATTAAACTTGATACATATTATTACTATTCACGATTCTCAAATAAGTTTATAAACAACAAATTTGTCACAGTTCAGCGTGTTTAAGTATTTGTATTCGAGTATTCCATTTAATTTTATTCGTTCTCGACCACTATTTGCCCACATCTAAATGTTTGATTTGATACACAGAGAACTAATATCGAACGAGTTGCTGACATGATACGAACACGCACCAATGAATAATTTATTGAAACTGACTGACCCTTAATTTACGACATTTTGAGACTGCCCCTTATTTCGTTCATCTCTTAAATATGATTGCGCTTTATCATGAAATTTATCGCTGAAATCACGACGCATCCCGTATTATGTAGTCTGTAATTATCGGTTGCAAAGGGAAAGGTTATTAGCCGCTTCAGCCATGACAGGCCTTTTCACAAAAGAGTGTTCCTAATACTAAGTAAAACTGCTGTTATATTTTTATTTCATAATTACGATTAATTAGAGCTGTGTCTATTTATCACACTTACTCGTCAACAGGATATGTCGAACATTTTTTTTCTACACAAATAAGCGTTCTATGATTTTCAATGGTATCAAGTAAACTTTAAGATCGGGAAAGACGGGACGAGCAGTTGCAATCGTCCCCATCAGACATGACGCCATTTTCCATCATCTATTAATACCGAGTGTTTGTTGGGGTGGACAGAACGTACGTGTACTGTAATTTACACTGCTGAGTCAGCAGTCGGTTTGGGACTACCAACAAACAAAACCGCCCAGAAGCCTTGAGGCGACACAGCGCATCACGCCTATGTGTATAATATACAATCCGATACGTTCATGTTAAGCTAACTTCATCGGAAAAGGACCTGCTATCTCCAGCATTTCAGTCGATTTCTTGAAATCAATACTGCTGTGAAATGTGTTTTTTTTCCGCGCGTATACCCCGTGAACTGCGTACTACTTTTTTGTTAACATTATCATGATGGGCGCTAACCCCCTGTTTTCCCCGGAAATTGTGAATTCGACCCTCTTGTATTGTCCTGAGACTTGTAAAGTATCTCCGAGATGATTCAGACTTCTGTTGAAAACCAAGAATAACAACGGTCAGTAGTCACGACTTAATAAGGAAATGCCAATTCTTTGAATTGGTGATGATTGGCTACTGTTAAATGATAAATTGGTCACGGTTATTGATGTCCCGCGGACCCGACCACAGCAGCAAGGCGACGCCACGCTGACCTAGCAGTCAGGCAGACGACACATCGTGACATCCTTTGAGAGAAAGTAACCGCTGTTATTGCTGTGTTCGCGAGGACCATCGGTCGATGAAACAATGACCAAAGAGCAAATGAAATGTACATCAGATGTTTGTACACAGCAAAGTTGTCTGAGACACTTCCAGAATGCACAGCGCTGTTGAATAAATAATCATGACATCCCTCTCATAATCATGTTGTTTCCTTTATTATAAATGTAACGCGGACTACTGTCTATAAATAAATAAATAAACAAACAAACAAACAAACAGACAAACAAACAAACAAACAAACAAACAAATAAATAAATAAATAAATAAGTAAATAAATAAATAAATAAGTAAATAAATAGGTTTTTGGAAAAGAACGAAGGCCAACGCGAGAGGTTGGACATTCGGGGCAATTGATTAGAGATTACGTAATTCTTGCTCTGTGCCGATTTACCTTATCATTTGAACTTTTACGTCGATCGTTACCATGCTAAATATGTACGTAACAAGTCAGACATTACTGAAACCACCCGCACATTTTACGATCCAGGTCTTTCTCAAGAAAAAAATAACTCGACTCGACGAATATTTGCGTATGTAGATTACTTTGAACGTAATGACCTTGTTGCACGTGCAGCACTGCGTGTGTCGGTACGTACGGCAAATACTAATGTTTACCGTATCCAATGACTATCTAATGTAAGCCAGTCGTAACCAGGTACGACGTCTCCAAAACCAGCTAAGACAATTTAAATAATTGATAAATATATGTCCCATATGCAAATATAATATTTTTATTTAAAATTAGGTATTTCTTCCCCGACTATTAGTCCATATCTAAACAGTGTATGTTACTAGCGGTAATAACCATGTCGCAGTTACTATAAAGCGGAGGGGTCGCCACCTGCGCACGCGCAAGCGACAATGACGACACGCGCTAACAACGCAAAGGCTCATGGGTAGACGCGTGTTCGTAAACGACGACACGCGTCCGTCTGCCGCATGCGCAGGGAAGACTCCCCTGATACAACACAATGTTTCATCTGTTATAACCGTAAGATCATGTGACTACTTTGAGGAAGTTTGTACTCAAAATAGTAAACTAATCAAGATAACCACACACAGTTGTGTACCTTGTTCAGAGCGGACATTACGGAGTTGTTGGATTGTAATTTATTGTGTTTCAATTTTAACAGCTTTGGAGGCAAACTACGTGCTTAGACAGGTCGAGGAAATATATGTAGTTACCAGCGTTTATAAGACAAGGGTATACTGCTTTCTAGCCCTGAGTACAGTCCTGTAGGTTGGCCTCCTTCCGCTGATCAGTCGGCCCCCACAGTCCTGAGAAGTCGCATAGAGCAGGGATTCGACACTATTGTGAAGGAATGTATTGGGCGATTTAAGAGGCATTCAGCTTTGCAGTTAAAAAATAAGCAGGTCGTCACGTCTAACTATTCTGAATGCCTTAACTGGAAGTGAAATTACATAAGATTTCCCACTCTAGTCGATCAAATCGACATTTTCCAACGTCAACCGAAAGTATACGCCGCCATCTTGTTCTTGACGTATTTATAAACAAAACGTTGTTTCGTTGCGTAAAACTAGTTTTTGCCAACGTTCCAGTGCTGTAGGTTCGTTTTTCGGCCACACAAAGGGTATTTGTGATCGCTGGATTTGATCGATAGATGTTTTAGCTGGTTACAATCATGTAAACTGCAGAACGGTTCTCCGCCATAAATTTGTAGGCGGGTGTCGAATCCCCGGTCTATGCGACTTCTCAGGACTGTGGGGGCCGAATGATCAGCGGAAGGAGGCCAACCTACAGGACTGTACTCAGGGCTAACTGCTTTCATAACCATGCACGGAGATATGCGTTGAAGATCTCGAGAAACGCGAACTCTCGCGATTTGCCAACGCTTAACGCCTCAGTAGTTCCTTAAGTAATAATTACTTATTTTCAAGGAGACCGAGATATCAGAAAATATACATAACCATAACACATCTTATAAAGAAATCACTCAAATTAAAGTTACATTACGAAATAATGTCAAATTAAATCACTTAAATTAAAGTTACATTACGATTTGAAAATGCTTTAGAAATGTTCGATTGCGTAAACAGAAAAGAGCGAGATCTGCATTAAAAACGCGATTACGCGCACTGCGAATAATCAAGGCCTCTCGCAGAAATGATCCGAGATGAACATGAATCAGTTCTTCCACAGACTCACTAATTTGCATTAGGATTTCTGAAAACGTAGGTTTCTCCGTTATTCTGTGATCGTCTCGCATTTCGCGCGACTTCTTTATTTCGCATGAGATCTTTGTTGCATATAATAACTGATACAAGTCGGGTATTAGATTGACCCTTCAGAGGTAAATTCTCATTAGACGATATTTATAGGAGCGTTTCAAGATTGAATATCACTTTTTGTTTGAAACACAATAATATTTATGCTTTACCCAATCAAGAAGGACCACATATTCTCAGTTATTAGACTGGAGCAATACATTTTTTCGGGTATCCATAGCAATCGCGTTCCAATCGCGTTGCCTAGCTCAGCTGCAGCAAGGACTCCGAGAAAACCGTGACTTGCCATCCTATTATTTTAGATACCTAAAAGCATAATACTTAAGTAATTGTTTAATGTCAGCGGTTGGGATGTTACGTCATTTACTTATCTTAATTGTCGGTTTTACATTTCTTCAGTTTCTGTGTTCGATGGTGGATTTAGACTGAGAAGACACATATACGCATATCCCAGAATGCAACACGGCAATCTATATTTTCCTGGACAGGTTTTGATCAGGGAAGTAAACTTCAATTAAATTTGGTCGTTAACAATTCTTACCAAATTGATCATCAATAAATATGTTATTTCAATATCGACTCGAATTTTGCAGTCTAGTAGATTCAGTTCATGTCGTAAATACTACTGCCACTAAGGCGAATCGTTGTTTCCAAGAAGAACAAAAAAAACACTAAATAAAAACTTATTAAAATATGGAATTTACTAAAGAACATATTTTCCCATTCCATTGCTTTACGAAAATTATTTATTTTAGACGTGTCGCTACAATCAACTGCATATTCGAGGTCCCAGGTATGACCTCGCTGAAGCAGGCCTTCACGAGAAGCGGGGTTATCAGTGGTTGTGTGTCGGCAAATTACAACGTTTGTAACCAGATATCGGGACACGCATGAGTTCACTCAGTTCGATAATGCCGAAAAATGCAAACAATAAATCAACTTAAACAGCCAATGAAAACACCCAGAAAGACAATGTGAAAGTACCCCGTTGGGTTGAGTGACGATGGAATGCATGCGAACGATGAATGAATGAATTAATGAATGAACGAATAAATAAACAAATTAATTTGGTTGTATTGAAACACAATTACGATCCCGCTTTCATTCTGCACTAGACTGAATGTGTTCAATCAACTGCCAAATTTCAATAAATCCATTCAAGCATTTCCTAGACAACAACGCTTTACCCATTTTTTTCCCAAATCATCAACGGGCATCATCAATAGCAGGTGTATACGTGTATTAAGTGGCCAGCCCGGAAGAAACTCAACACATATGACGACAGCCTGATGGCCGTAATACAGCAGCCAATTTAACAAACGGGCCCAGTAAGATTCATCTCGCGACCGTGACTAACATGGGCTCAATGGACACATATGCCTGAAGATCCGTACGAAAACTTCTGTACGGTGACGGAATTATAGAGAAGCATGTTTGAGTCGGCAAGTTGCACTAACTCAATAACTGAACAACCAGTACTGCCGTCCCTGGACGACGATAACAAGGATGTCCAAACTAAAACAAAGCCACAACATTTCGAAGACCCCACTCTCGATATAAAGTGTATACATACATTGCATATCAAAATAGTCATAACATAACATTAACTCACCGTGAGTGAACAGCTTATCTTGACCGCTACGACGTAGAGCAAGAACCAACTACGAAAGCAATCCACAGTGATCGTGAAAAAAAAGGTGTGACCCTAAAATGCAGAGCGCTTGTTCCGCTTTAGACTAAGTTCCTTTTATGTAAATTCTTTGATAGCTGCAATTGGATAGGCTATTTGCACACCCACGCATTCACCGTGTCTACCGTAAAACTTCTATGGTAAAATAAGCACGATAAAGACACCCTAGAAAACGAGGTCTATGATAGTACTGTGATATATCTGTAATCAGTTAGTGTTTGTCACGGTGATGGAACGAGTCACGTCAACGAGCAATGAGTCCGAACATTGGTCTGTCCATATCTCAGACCGGCGCTTATAATTACAAACTGATAGTGCATAGAGGGTTCGCGGTTATACGTATAGAGACATACATAGACGACACAGTGAACTTGTCAGATAATGGCACAGTGCATACCTGACTCACTATAGTTATATCACGTCATAGAACTACATTCGGTAAAAAATATTAAAATGAATTTCGTGAATTCTGCAAACTTTCGTAGCTGAAATGACCCAATTGTGTATGTTTTGATGCAGTCAAACCAACAAAAGTACCCGGATTGCATTCTTCTGGGGTCATAAAAGTGGAACATTGTACATGGAATGAACGTCACATGACATCATGCATTTATTCGTCAATGGGGGTCTTCATTTTGATTTTTAAAGTTTTACTGTCAAACTTACTCCCCAGCGTGCACCCAGTTAGTCAGTAGGTTATTTATATACATGGGTGTAATACTCTACGCCTACGTCATATCAGTCGTGCGCTTATATAGTCTACGGTCTGTTTTATTTAACCGTGTATAGTCATTGCAAACACGTTCAGGGCACCCGAACCGACAAAACAAATATAAGGAAGTGGGGGGGGGGGGTAAATACGAGCATGCGCACATGCCATGAAAGTAATATGGCGTCATGCTACAACCATTTGCCCTCCACGGTATGCAGCTGGGTATTCGCACCACAAATGGTAGGAGTAACAATACAAACACAAAGGACAAACCAAACATAAAGCATTGGCTAATACTGTAACAGCGGTATGACTTATTATATTGAATGACCCCGTTAGAAACACTTTTTTTATTATTCCTTTTATTAATATTCTTTTAATATTCTTCACAGTTCCGCAATGGAGGGAGGGGGAGGGGATACTCATAGCAGTCATTTTATAGATTGTGACAAAGAGGGGAGGTACAGGGATGGTTGATCAAATGGCAAGAATGGTTGATCCAAGTGCCAAATACCAAGTAACAAGGGTGGTTAATCTAAGTACAATGTAGCAAGGTGGTTAATCTAAGTACCCAACAGCGTGGCTAATCGAAGTGCCAGGGTGGTCAATCTAAGTACAAACAAGATGTTTAATCTAAATGCGTGGGTGGTTGATCCAAGTACCAGGGTGGTTAATCTAAGCATGGAGGTAGAAAAGAATTTCTTTTCTACCTCCATGATCTAAGTACTTGAGTTTAATCTAAGTACCAGTGTGTTTAATCTAAGTACAAACAAGATGTTTAATTTAAGTACCAGGGTGGTTAATCTAAGTACAAACAGGGTGGTTAATCTAAGTACAAGGGAGGTTAATCTAAGTACAAACGTGGTGTTTAATTTAAGTACCAAGATGGTTAATCTAAGTACCAGGGTGGTTAATCTAAGTACAAACAGGGTGGTTAATCTAAGTACAAGGGAGGTTAATCTAAGTACAAACATGGTGTTTAATTTAAGTACCAGGGTGGTTAATCCAAGTACCAGGGAGGTTAATCTAAGTACAAACATGGTGTTTAATCTAAGTACCAGGGTGGTTAATTTAAGTACAAACAGGGTGGTTAATCTAAGTACCAGGGTGGTTAATCTAAGTACAAACATGGTGTTTAATTTAAGTACCACGGTGGTTAATTTAAGTACCAGGGTGGTTAATCCAAGTACCAGGGTGGTTAATCCAAGTACCAGGGTGGTTAATCCAAGTACCAGGGTGGTTAATTCAAGTACCAGCGTGGTTAATTCAAGTACCAGGGTGGTTAATTCAAGTACCATGGTGGCTAATCCAAGTACCAGGGTGGTTAATCCAAGTACCAGGGTGGTTAATCCAAGTACCAAGGTGGTTAATCCAAGTACCAGGGTGTTTAATCCAAGTACCATGGTGGTTAATTCAAGTACCAGGGTGGTTAATCCAAGTACCAGAGTGGTTAATCTAAGTACCAGGGTGGTTAATCCAAGTACCAGGGTGGTTAATCCAAGTACCAGGGTGGTTAATCCAAGTACCAGGGTGGTTAATTCAATGCAAATCATATTTTATTCTTAAATATTCACGTGTAATCTGTGATAATGAAACATTATTTTAGATTTGCACATAGAATACATTTCATTATGAAATGTTCTTAAAATATGTCTACACTTGCCATGCCAAAATCATTTCCCCCTCCAAAAAAACAAACAAAAGAATTTCACAATGTCGAAAACGGACATAAGCAATGTATCAATGTAATATATTAATACTTTAGTGCAGTAAATGAACAAACACGGGGTAATATGTCACGTGACATGGGAATATTGGTGATAATAACATACATACATAATGCCCCAGCTGTCTAAATGCCATTTACAGTTGTACAGCCTGTGCAACATCATATCTCATTCATGTGTATTTATTTTGGTAAGGTCATTTTCATTCAGTATCAGACGGATTAGAAATTTTAAAAAATGGCGACAGTCCATCAGCTTCAATAGTTCAACCAATATTATAGAAATTTCAAATGAACAATAAGGTTATTATTTGAATTAATATTGAAACGCACCAATTAAGTAAATGTTGATTAAACGCGTTGTCCTGCTTATTGGTTATCGTTAGCATTTACGATCTCTGAAGGTCTCATGCCACTAATCAACCAATTTAAATGCCTTGCAAGAACCAATGACATTTTAAAAATATTTTTTAAATATTATCCCTGTTCAAGGGCGTGATCACCTGGGTAAAAGTGAGTTTAACATGTGGTCCTTTGTTTACTACTTAGCGGCTGTGTACCTGTGGGTTTATTCTGTGTGTATTTGGATGTTCTAATGTTGGTGTTTTCCCAGTGATTTCTCTAGGTGCAATCCAAATACAGTAGGTGTGTCTTGTTTACCTGAGATTTGCAAGAGTTTGAGCTGTCCAACATGTTAATTTTTCTCATGTGCTTGATTACAGGCATGTTGATTTCCTATTTTTGAGCCATGTTTTCAACTTTGTTTATCATTTTCATATAGCAATCTCCTCATATGTTAACATTGTCGTCTATGGAGTTTCAATTAGTGGTATGAGCCCTACACAAGCTTGCTATAAATAGCGCCCTCAACGAAGGACCGTTTTCTTACGTGCTTAGTATGAAAGGGAGGCCAGTCACATCGTCGTATTGAATCTGTAGTTAACCTTTAATAAGAATTAATGTATATAGGAGATTTACTATATTATAAATAACCGACAACTTCACAGACAAACGCATTTCTTTGCTTTGAAAGGCGTTGCTCATACCCATTTACATCATTTTGACGTTAGAGAACACCTTCATCGCTAGAGGGCGCCATGCAGAAAGATGTATTACCAACAGTTATTAAGAATGATCGCGGTATTTCAAATCCAACATTACCATGCAAATTAGTAGTATGATAAAGAAAATAGCTTCGGACAAGATAATGAAGAAAAATATCATGTGACACTGAAATCCGCCAATAGTATATTGGAAAAAGCTATGTTCGATGCGTTCGCAGGTAGACCACACACAGGTCATTTTTAGTAAGAGGACTTGACACACGTTGATGATAAATTTTGAGAAATAAACAAAGAGTGTTTTTTTAAGCCTCAAAATGCGTATTCTTGTTAATTAAATTAAAAAACGCGAATAATTCTGATGGGGTGACGTTTTTTTTCCGTAAATATTGTTGAGGTCGGAGATCCCGGCTCTGAGTGCATATTTGTCATGGGAAGTACTTCCGGATTCAAATGCAATCATAGTCCAAGCTATACTGAGAAATAACATCGGTTTCCGTAATATAAAGATAACACACCAAGTGCAGGGTAGAAGAAATATCAGTGCGTGGTTGTTGGTGGCGTGTTCGCCTAACCCTACACTGTACTGTAGTATGTTTTAAAAGCGATTAACAATTTGTGGGAAAAAGTCACGTAGTATGCCAGCATGTTGTAGAAACTGTGTACTACCATCTATGGACCACAGGGAATTGGACAAACTTATGTATTTTAATAAATTATTAAATAATAAAATGTTATATAACTTTTCTTTTACCCCCCCCCCTTCCTGGTATGGATTTCAAGTAATCACTGATCTTTGTTTATACCACTCAGTCTTTATCATAATCTTTGTTTAACAACTCTTTTCCTTTATCACAATCTTTGTTACTCGCTAATGACTATATGCAAATTTTAATGCGCGATATACACACAACATTCACATCCTATTATAGTAAAATACTATTATGATAAAGACTGAGTGGTATAAACAAAGATCAGTGATTACTTGAAATCCATACCAGGAGGGGGGGGGGGGTAAAAGAAAAGTTATCTAACATTTTATTATTTAATAATTTATTGAAATATATAAGTTTGTCCAACTCCCTGTGTATAGACGTATAACACAAAACATTAACATTGCATAAAACATTACTAGCAATGTAGGAACATTGTATACACATTATTATTTTAGGGTGAGTATTGCATACGTAGTATTAGTAGTGACGACAAATTACATACGTATTACTAATAATGACTGAACGTCACAAACGTATTACTAGTAATGGTGAAACCTTGTATACGCGTTACTAGTATTGGTTGAATGTTGCATATATCTTAAGAGTAGTAATACATAAGTATTACAAGTAATGGCTGGATATTACAAACGTATTACCAATAATGACTGAACGTCACAAACGTATTGCTAGTAATGGTGAAACCTTGTATACGCGTTACTAGTATTGGTTGAATGTTGCATATATCTTAAGAGTAGTAATACATAAGTATTACAAGTAATGGCTGGATATTACAATCGTATTACCAATAATGGCTGAACGTTACATAAACGTATTAAAAGTAATTACAACGATAAAAAATCCAATAAATGCAATTGTCTACACCTCGTTTACAACAATAACATTGAGTGTTAATATTAGCGACCGTTCTTTTGCATTTGTGAGTTTTGCAAATATACAAAAAGTTGTATTTCTGAATTAAATGTATTTCTGACATCGAACTCACGCTAAATATCGAGCTGTTCAAGTACAAGTTTCATGTAATATATTTTGAGAGCATGTGCAGTGGTGTTCTGAGGGCAGTGTTCGTAAGCGCCACGCGATCCAACATCTTAAAACGTGCTCAAGTGAACGGGGAAATGTAACCACTCCTTCGGTTGGTGGTTAACTGTCATTGGTGGCGCTTTATCGCGAGCAATTATGACACCGCAACACCCACTACTAGTCGTACTATTCCTACACAGGCTATATTTGTGAGCACATCGCGTGTTGTGAGAACTGGACCATTTATAAGGTAAATGTAGATTATATTTATTGGCATGCAATATGGGAACGTCTTTTGTTCCTAATATGTCGTTGGAGTTCAAGTTGGTCGATTAGAGTCTGGCGTAAAATTTGCAATTTCGTTTTTATTGGGTGTGAACTCAAATAATCATGTTACGATAAAGGATGGAGTAAAAACGGCTTTCATCAGGAATGGTATTTATCGGTGCACACGACAGTTTTATTACAAGTATATGTATTTTATAGTTGACACCCGAGATGTGCAGTAACCTCGAAAAGATTATATACAGTGTGCTTTGGTAATTATTAGTTGAGAAATGCCAGTGACCCGAAAACCGAACGAAACATTAGTTCATCACGCATTAATTGTACTACCATTTCACTTCTTTTCTTTCAACAATCAAACAATTGTCACAATTCGTAAACTTTCAAATACGCACGTAATTTTGATCTGAAATCTAGACCCTCTGAAACACCATTTCCTGCATTTTGAGGGGCGAATTACGCTGAAACAAAGGATTTCAGTTGATTTTGAGGGGGGCGACGCCCGTCCAACATTTTTTTCGAGGGAGGATTGCCCCCTCTGCCCCCGGTGCCACCGCCACTGAATTTACAGTGCGTCATCAAGACATATACTAATTGTACATAGACTTATTGTAATAAGTTATTACTATAGTGTATTTGTTCTTTAACGCGTAATACAGACGATTATCAGAAAAAAATGCGTTCCCATCACTTTTGATCAAAACATTTTCTAAATGGGGAAAGAGAAAATTATAGTAGGATATGTATTCAGCGTTCCGAGGACTATTCGTCGTACGCCCGTACGTAAAAATACAGATCTCTGTCGACATTCCAAAATATAGGTGAGGGTCACCCCGTCCGTCTGAAATCAGAACCGATGGAGGAAATCAAGTGCCTCACTCATACAGTTGCATGTGAATCGTTAATCGGAAAAGAACATGTAAAAAACCCCTGATGTCTCTGATGACGTATTTATACGAGTTTTCTGTTCCAATTTACACACAATCGAATGTGCATGATTTCTCATATCGGTTACGTAATTGGGAGGCGGGGGGACTTAATAAGTAGACTGTCGTCCTCTGAAACATTTTAAATCGTACATTGAAGTTAAATACACATTTCAAGGACGCTTCCTGTTATGCTGCATCTCCAAGGGTTGGTCAAGATGGTATTCGAAGAAACGATCAAAATTCACTTTTATGATCACTCTAAACACGTGTTGTCATTAATGTTCGACATGAAACCACCATCACTGCCTAGTTTATGCCATGACGACCGATAGGTTAAAGAAAGTTTTTCGGAATAATTTTTTTAGTCACGTTGGGAAACAACTTAGACCTGATAATTTTAAATCAATTATGTGCGATCTGTGTTCATTTCACACCATGCAGGTATTGGATGAGACATTGCGTTACGAGTAAGAACAAGGGGGTATAAAATGGGAGAGTTAAAGTTTATCCAGCGGACCAGTCACTTTGTTCGCTTTGTGTTAAATATAAATGTTTCCTTCATTGCCATGCACATTTAGTTCTCATCTCTGATGGGCACATTTATTTTAAACCCATACGACTAATACCGATCATCATGTTGTGGTCATCTAAACTAGACATATAGAGAAAAATAGAACCAACATTAAACAACTTCATTAAGAATAGATTATAATGTACACTGAGATTTGTTTTCAAATCTGCACCTTCGTGCAGTTTGTGATGAACATAGCTCAGAATGTCGTAACTCGTAACAGTAAAAGAAGCACTAGCAATTAGCAAAATAAGTAAAAATACAACCCAATAGATAAGTGCGTTTTATAGCGGCACAGTACTTTTGAGAAAGCATTCGTCTATGATGGCAAAACAAGACAAACTTGTTGTTCATTTCATTAATGTAGCTTGCAAGGAAATGTGCACCAAAAGTAGAACAGCAATCTAAATTTAGCTCTGCGCATGCCCAGTCGTAACACTGTTGTCCAGTAACCTCAGGCTTATTCCAGGTTTATTCTATTTCATGGGAGATCATTCTTGAAATTCTAGCTAGCTGATACGTGGTATTTCCGTTATCGATAAGGAGTAAAATCAGGAACCAATTAGTAAATAAACTACTTTGACGAAATGAAATAATTCAGATTACATTCAGTTTGAGAGAGTTGTTTTTTTTTTGTTCAAAGGGGCGGCGAAATACATCTTGGTATACGCCAACATATGATAGTTTGGAATGTGATAGACCCCTAAGAGATTTCTGGAAGAAAACAAAATGATTAACTTATTCTCGTTTAGGCTTTTATGGGTTATTTTGGTATCCCAGATGATTTGATACACCAACCTTTATTCATTCATAACCTCATATGTCAGTTACATGCTGCGATAGCATGACCGGGTGGCAAATCAGTATACTCGTGTATTTTAAACATGTCACCTTTAACGCAGGCTATTGCCATTCTGCCTTCGAAAAAACATTACAGTGACGCAATTTCGCATGGATGCCTGCTTCTAAGAAACAATGCCATTGAAATAAACGTAAGATTCGTTTTTTGGAGTACAACAGGCGTCGCGCAGCCAATGTTGGAAATTCGTGTGAACGAACAATATTCGACCCGTTGTATGCTTCTCATGGAGCCCTCACGACAAGATTTGTCGAATATAAAGCTTCAACAACATTCAGATGGAAAGACGTCTACTTTCAGAATTTATAGTATAGTGTGCCTTAATTTAACCAGTAATATAACATCCATTTTAAAAATTTGTTGAAGATGTGTGTCTCATTACATGTTTTATTTCAGACATGAAGTACACGTGTGTGACTATAGCCCTATTATCAATAACTTGGACGATATTCAGTATTGGTAAGTAAAATGTAGTTGTGTAATTGTAGGAATAATCCGACATAAAAATGCACGACAAATCAAATTTTGCTTTTCAACAATTTCCAGCGATTTTCTGTAGTATTTTTTGACCGGCGACTGTAACTATTAATTTCTGGGCCATGTGCAGAGTCTGGTTCAGGAGCACGAATAACACCCTCAACGGAGGCCAATTTCTGCCTTTTCATATGTTAGTTCTCATAAGAACTAAGGATTTGTCATTGTGTCAATAGATTCGAGTAAAGAATAAAACAATCACAATTAATATAACTATTATAGCATTTCATATTCCATACTTAGTATCCGTGGATGGGGCTTTCACGAGGGACCCTGTTGTGGATGCCTCGTTCCACGAAGCCTGCAATCAGGTGGACAGGGCTATTGAACAATCTATGAAAACTATCAAGCACAACAAGAATCCAAAGAGTCCAAGTGATTTGTTAAGATTATTCCGATTTCCCACTCGAGACATGATACGAGCAGCCTTGCCGGAGGAAATACTAGAAAGAACAATAGCTATTGTGAAAGACCACGATGCAAGTGTCAAGTCAATGCGAAAACGACGGCATACCGAAGACGAAAACGATGACGGTATTTTATTTTTTGTATTATTATCATATCTTAATTATTGTTTACATGTTTGGTAATGATGATGACGAGATTCACAATCAAAGCAAAATATGTTCATGATTTTGGTGAATTCATCAAAATAATACTTCTGTAGTTCCTCGTTAAGTAAGTTGCCCAAGGCTCGGGTCACATGTAATGTTTACAATGAATCTCACACAAGTCACGGTGATCAAATGATGTCAATACGAGCAGCTACACTCTCAATTTTTTACTATTTTTATTTCCATATTAATTCACAGATACTCGACTCACTCAGGACATGGTTGGGGAAATTGCCGCGATGTCTGGGTGTAATGATTTCCCCGTCACATGCCATGACATGTGTTTCCATTCAAAGTACAGGACCATCGATGGCACATGCAACAATTTCGACAGACCGACTCAAGCAGCGTCTTTGACCCCGTTCGCTCGCATTATAGCCCCAGTTTATGAAAATGGTTTTAATGAGCCAGTTGGTTGGAACACCAATAAGATGTACGACGGATTTCATAAACCGAGCCCACGTAAAGTTTCTTATACGATTGGATCTACTACGACTATCACCAATAACCACGAAATCACCGACCTTGTAACACTCTTTGGACAGTTTCTGGATCATGATATGGATTTGACGCCAATGTCCCCCAGTTCAGTTTCGTTTAACGATGACACTCCTTGCAATGAAACATGTCGTAATAACCCTCCCTGTTTTCCGATTGATATCCCCGATGACGATCCCCGCATCCGTGATTTACGGTGTATGGAGTTCGTCAGATCGAGTGCAGCATGCGGGACAGGTATTCAAGGGGGTATGCCCGTACGAGAGCAAATCAACGCAATTACGTCATATATTGATGCCTCACAAGTCTATGGAAGTTCATTGACCCTTGCTGACACATTACGAGAGTTCGATGGAAAGGGAAGTCTGAGAGTGGGAAGTAGTGAAACACACACTGGTCGGCCCTTTTTGCCGTTTGACCCCGATTCTCCAATGGCGTGTTTAAGTGATGAAAGCATGGACGATATTCCTTGTTTTCTCGCTGGAGATTCTCGAGCAAATGAACTGACTGGTCTCACTTCTATGCACACCCTCTTTCTGCGTGAACACAATCGCATCAGTAATATGTTATCACAGATCAATCCACACTGGGACGATGAACGACTATATCAAGAAGCACGTCAAATATTGGGGGCCACATTACAGCATATTACATATGATCACTATCTACCTAAGATTATCGGTGACGTTGGTATGGAATCCATGGGCGTGTACAACGGCTATGACCCAGACACTAATGCCGCTATAGCTAATGTATTTGCCACGGCCGCGTTTAGATTTGGCCATGCAACAGTGAAACCATTTATCTCAAGACTTGACGAGCATTTTAACGAAACTTCAGAAGGTCATCTACCACTACACCGTGCATTCTTCCAACCTTGGAGAATTGTTGAAGAAGGTGGTATAGACCCAGTTATTAGAGGATTCTTTGCTACAGCTGCCAAGGATCTCAATCCCGGTGAAATAATGACAGACGAGCTGACTGAACGTTTGTTCACTCTCACAAACTCTATCTCAATGGATCTTATGTCCCTGAACATTCAACGAGGGCGTGACCACGGCTTGCCAAGTTACACTGAATGGCGAAAGGATTGTGGCCTGCCTAAAGGACGAACATTCAATCAGTTGAAAAGAGAGATATCCAATGACGAAGTTCGTGAGAAACTTGAAGATTTATACGGACACCCGAATAATATAGACCTATACATTGGTGCATTGGCCGAAGATCCCCTTGAAGACAGTCTACTTGGGCCTACATTCACTTGCATACTGGCAAAACAATTCAAGAATACACGGAATGGAGACAGGTATGGTATGTTTAATTTTACCTGTAAATATACATTTATTAAAGTCGCCCACACCAAAATAAATAGTGTGTTTCAAGTGTAAATCGTATAATGAAATCCATAAAGCAAACACATAAAGCCACAAAACAGTATTCATAAATAACACGCACGGTAGAGGCATAGAAGTAGATCACTCTCTCTCTACTGCCTTTCTATAACTAGCGCCCTATTGTGGGGAGGGGAGGGCTTCCGTGACGTGAAGGTGCGAGAACAAGGTCGCTCACAGCCTCAGTATGTTTTTTCTTTGTAGTCACCCGTCAATAAAACAAGTTTTTTTTGGTTGATATTCCAATTTATCCTAAACGACGAGCAACTACAGTCATCAGTTGACGCTTTGACAGACATTTCTTTGACCGACCTTCGTTTTTGTTACATCACAGAAGCGCGTCGCCACTAGAGGGCGCGATATATAGGAGAGTTGTGTCACTTCGGATATTTGAAAAAAAAACAATCGCGATTTGAAAAGTTACTTTAGGCAAGTAATTTAAGTACAATTATTATTATTATTGTTTTTTTTTACCGAGTACAGATTCTGGTACGAGAGGCCTGGATACCTTACACCAAATCAGCTGGCAAGCATAAAGAGGACGTCACTTGCGCGTGTAATCTGTGACAATACAGACATCAAGCACGTGCAACGGGATGTTTTCTCAATGCCAAGCATCAGTGGTGGATTTTTGAAATGTGATGACATACGTGGGGCTGACTTAGCAGATTGGACTGACCGGTCCGGTAATCTAGGTTTGGAATAATATATAAACATTGAGCTGCTATTAATTCAAATTATACGGGGTTTCCATTACTGAATAACAAGGTTGTCCACGGGAAAAGGGACTGGGACTGATAACTATTAAGTGCATAAGATTTAGTAATATCACGCACTGAGATGGCAAGTTTTATATGACCTCGGCCTATGTTATATTATTAATATATTGCCATGGGTATCAAAAATACTGTTCTGAGATAGATGACTGGCGAAAATTATTGTAAAAATAATGATAAACATTTTGAATGTTTGATTACATTATATATATATTTTATTAATTTACTTTATTCATCATTTGTTACACGCCGATGGCCAAAAGTGAGACTTTTACAAACAAATTAATGTTACGAAGGGAGGAAAGCATCTATTATCTTGATCATTGCAAGATAAATTAAAGCACCATGATTATTCTGAATACAGCAATTAGTAGAACAAAAAAGTGTTTTTAAATCCGCCATGCGACGGATACAAGGTAAAATAATATTTTGGTATATTTACAACTTGCGTAAGAGTTTATATTTGGGACATACACAACTAATTCTTCTCCCCCAGTGTCCTGCATATCTACTTCAATGTACCATGTATATGATGAACATCTGAACATAGATAAGGGAATTCCGTATTTCAATACAGATACACAACTTAATTCTAATTATTTTTATAACGGGTTTAAATGTACATTAGGCTAGGAGCTTCGAGAAGGTTGGTATTGTTTCGTGCCAATTTTGATGTGTCGTATCCATGACTCAGTCTCCGACCAAATTATTTAGAAACAATTCAATGTTACCTACACCTAGGTTTAGCCACATCAGTAGACAAAGCAGTAGTTTAAAGGGGCGGTGGTCGTCTCGCTGCGCATGTGCGACATTTGTGTTGATAAACATTGATTTTCCCACAATCCAATTCGCTCTTCTAATGGAAATCACAAGTATGAAGTTTGACCTGGGTGCGACGTCTCAGTTTGTACTCGTTGATCTGCGCCATAATCAAAGTCGCCATTCTTGTTTTTATGAGACCTATATATCTTGCGCATGCGTGGCGCGACGACTACCGCCCTTTAACATGGTACGCCCAGTTTATTATTAATCCTCGTCTTCTCTAGTCTCTTTATCATTGAATAATATTGTAATGGGTTTCTATTTGGTTTCATGTCTAACAGTTGAAACCAATATTTGACACATAGTTTTAAATACATTTTAATTTTAAAATACATTCAGTGGTAAGCGCCCTCTATCCCCAAGGCATTTTCATTTGCTGTATTATTAGTTTTATGCGTGCTGAGCAGTCAAAACTACAAATTACACTGCAGTAGCACAGAATTGGCATAGAGTCAAATAACTTGAATGCATCTGCAATGGGAAGACCCCCCCCCCCCTGGTAATTCCCACATAATGTTTGTGTTACCTCCACACAGATCACACTCCGCCGCATATCAAGTGTCCAATGAATATAACTCATTACATCTCATCTAAACAAGCAAAGGTCACGTGGGTTGATCCGATCACCACCGACGATTCCAACGACCCTGTGAAAGTCACGTGCACAAAAGGCAGTGGGCAAATCTATTCACTGGGAGTGACGACGGTAATGTGCACAGCCACCGACTCTTCGGGGAACTGCGCTACATGTCGATTCTCCATCAACTTAGAATGCGTGTGTAGTAAGTATTTTCTAACACCCCCCAAGACGACCATAGCTGCTGCAACTGTTATCACGATGTATTTGTAACGAAACTCCAGTTTCTGTGTGATGGGAAGACATCGCTGACAATTTTTTTTTTTTTCGTTTTCAGGTCGAAACTGACATCCTGTTAATGGCGCATGGTGAAGACGCTTCATCTTGTTTTCCACATAGCGAGCGTCATACTAACTTTTCTTGAGACTCGCATATGTACATTTAGACTGGCAACTTGAAGGTCACCTGAGTTGCGACCTCCGCGGTCTGATGCCGTTCGGTAGCAACTCACGCCTTCATGTGAGGCTAATGTACATTTCGATTGAAATAAGCCTCGAAATTCTGAAACATGATAGTCCTCGATTCATATTTTAAAAACTAAACAAAAAATCATCAAGTGTATAGCCATCAAATATAATATTTGTCAAAATCAGTAGTTTTGTTTCATGTATGTTTCTGATGGCAGCAAACAAACAAGGTAATTTATTCACTCACTATTTAAGCTCGCGACTAAGTTCTATTTTCAATAGTTAATCTTCAGAATATATCTGCTGTCAGATAAAGCCGTATCCTGCAAACACAGATTTTAAGGCTAAACACTATTTGCTTCCATTTTTGGAACTGTTTAATTGTTTGGAACTGTTTAATTTAACTATGGTTACAACATCTAATAACTCGAATTTGCAAATTTGAGTAAGACACTGATGTAATCATAACTGAGTATATTTGTCTTTAATTATTTATCAAGTCTGGGTTTACTAACCGTATCATGTCAAATAAACGCATTCTCCTTTTGGTGAAAAAGATTTTTTTTACGAGAGAATTTTGAATAAAACTTGTACAGTGGACGATTTATTCCGAAAGAGTCCCGCAGCAATCGTGTTAATAAACTAGTTGCTGAAATTCACTGTACGTTTGAGCTATAACAATGACAACGAGCCATATATGGTAGTGACACGTGACACTATACACAGCGTATGGATGAATGTATAGTATAGTATGGGTGTGCGTGTATGGTTTATTATGAAGCCATTGCACACGGACCACACCAACGCTATGAAGCCACATACCCTCTGGCTTCACAATGTTTCATAAATTATATTAATATTTAATCGAATTCAAGTCAAGTTTGCAAAACTTGGGTTTAGTAACGGGGGAAGGTATGGTTCAATTAATTGTACCATACCTTCCCCTGATACTAAACCAAAGCTTCGCAAACATGTCTAAGTTCAGTCACGGGATATTCAACTTTAATTTAATTAAACTTAATTAAAACGCAATTCTACGTTGTATTGCATTGTAATTGAGTTTAATTAAACTCCAATTAAAACGCAACCCTATATAGGAACGCGTTTCGCAACTATATTAAAAGTTAATTCAACTATTTTAAAGTTAATCCAATGTGTGGCGTCACAACTAAGATTACACCAGTATAGGTGCGTGTGTGTGTGTGTGTGGGTATGTGTGTGCGTGTGCGTGTGCGGGGGATAGGGGTGGGGTCATACAATCATAACGTCTCGGGGGAAATTGTTCCAACCCGCATTTTTGTCAACAGATTGCTGTTAAAATTAACTGATTTATATCATGGAAATAACGATAAATCTGACTGATTTTTAGACTTAGACGTGCTTAGAATTGTGAAACATAGGAGTGTTCACTATGAGAGTGGTCCCTTTGATATGGTCTTGGTACTGGAGGCTTAAAGCCTCATGTTATGCGACGCGTGGTTTTGACTGCAGTTTGCGCATTTTTTACTGTTTCTGCACGAAATCTCTATACAAGGACAGTTTAGGTGATGTAGGTGTACGAGCAGAACACACATTTCACTGGATATTCATGCACTTTCTACACAGTACCACATCAATGTCTGTAAGTATTTCTGCTTTGGATGGCAAGCGTCTATAATACAAGCATAATCAAGGGATGTACCACATCGGCGAAAAACTGTGCGTTCGGCATACACGTGCGTGGACCTGCAGCTTCCTGGGTTTAACATCATGCCAATCAGAGCTTCTAAAAATATTATCGTAATTGTAGCCTAAAACAATATACTGTAATATTCATACATATCCAACTTGGAGCTATAAACCTAGCTGACTTGTGAAGCGACGAGATAAATTTTAAACGAAACTTGATGCAAGCAACAGCAGGATGACCTAGGCTTGAACAAACTGGGTTGCCTGGTTACCTATCTCTTTTCTTTCGTGGTTCTCCCCCCCCCATAATATACTAGACATATTTTCGTTCGTATGGTCAGTGGGTGAGCGTGGCAATGATTTCGTGATATTAAAATTTGATAAATGTAGCACCATGCTATTCTGACTATGCTAATTTCCCTAACAATGTATGTTCTCTTCACGTGACATATCAGCTGACAGTTGCTACTGAGACGCCACCGTGCGACCGCTTCATTCTTGGTGCAGTTGAAATAAATTTACATGATTAATGAACGAAATCCTGGCAATATACCCAGAGTATTGTTGGGAGAGACGAAGGAACTACGAAATAAGAGGAAGGCGACCAGGCGAGATGCTGCGATGCAATGTAAGGGTTCATTGTAAGCCCTACAAATACAAGGAAATACACACAAACGAACTAACAAAATAGACAACGTTTATTTCCGATTTAAAATAAATCACGAGATTGAAGTATAAAACATAAACGTACAAAACTATTTAAAAATTACCTATGTATAGGATTACATGTTGGTATTATTTATTATACTTTAACTTATTTAAAAAATCATTCAAATATTTAAAAACCATTGACAAAATCGTCGAGATCTCGTTGGGAGCGAGTCACGTGTTGTATTTTTCTCGTCATCGCGCCTACTGTTCCAAATACCATCGCTGTATAGGTAATGAGAACGTGGACCAATGACGGAAGTTAGCGGGGGAATAAGTCTCGTGGCTCTCTCGCTGTAAACGAGATCACAGCCGCCGTTTGAGTTTAAGACCAATTGTTTCTTGTACATTTAATGTTCTTGAAAAATCTCACGTTGCCTTAAGAGAAGAATGACTGGAGATTAGTTTTTGCCTTATTGGTTCCAATAATGCATATCGTTTAATTTGTATTTTGACGTCGTGAATTATGGGAAAATACGCATTAGTATAAAAATTATTGTATTCGTTAAAAATATATTGCGATATCATCATTTCGTTAAAAACAACTTAAAAAGCATCTTGAAAACGCTGGAAATTTAAAAAAACGAGTCACTGTTGACAGTCGCATAAAAAGAGAAAAGATTTATTTTTTTAAAGTGACGCAACCTCAAGCTGTAGGTAAAGCATTGACAGTCACGTGATGGCACATATTAATCTGGTGATTTGGAAGGTACACGATGTGTGGTTGTAGCTTGATACCACGTGTTGAAATGCAACTGTGTGACGTCACGGCTGATTACCTGTAATGACAAAGGAAAAATGAACAATAAATACATCGCGCCACAGATAAATTTAGCCCGTAAAAAGAATTATTAGTTTTCGAGAAGACAATCGTGAAAAAACACTAAAATCGTCATGGTTGTTTTCATATTTTTCCATGTATTTTTCCCCCAACGCTTCCATCGCCAGATATTGGCCCAACCCTTAAAACACAGCAAATTTCTGTATAAAATGCATCCATTCAGTCATTATTTTTTTTCGCGTTGCATTATCTATGAAATAACCATTAAAATGGCGGTCACGGTGACCGGATCACTCGTGTTATATATTAATAATTCTTACACATTCTCCCCTTCCTTCAATAGAATAACATAATATTGTTGTTTCTCTGTACATTGATAACAGCGCCACCGACGCCAGCTTTTTTTATGCATCTCCTGGTTTGGTCATATAGTACATCAAAACATTCCGCTTCGACGACCTAACATCAATACGCACATGCGCACTAGCCATGACAACGTATTGTTACATATACAACCAGCTGCCTTACAAACACAACAAAAATAGCTAATTCTCATTAAATGCTGCTTGCTTTTGTTCTATTCTGATTTTTTAATAATTTCTTTACTGTCATATAATCGCATTTCAACGGGGATACGAGTATAATAAAGAGTATTATACCGTAACGCCATAAGTTACAGCGTGCCGTAATTTTGCGGTATTTTACGGGGTATTATCATCCTACCATATAAGGAAATGCGAATTCCGAATATGGAATCATTACGCGCGTAAGCGTCCTCTAATTATAAAAACAAACTTGGCTGCCACGAGAGTTTAACCGGACTCCACACAAAGAAGTCCGCTGATTCTGTTCTGAACATTTTGGATTTCGGCATTCCCATGGTGTATCCTTGGAAGGAAAAGATATATAATAATAATAAGGTTATTACGAAGATAGTTCAAAGTATGCACTCCGATGCTGCGCGCCGCTCGATAATCCAGCTGTACTGTCTTCGTGCATACTTTGAGGTATTCTCGTAATAACGTCATATTATTACATTACAAACCCATTTATTGCACACTTGTTACAATTAGCTGGTGATATTGAACTCAACCCCGGTCCCCGTGATAATGATGTCATTGAAGCCGTGTCGTCCATGAAGTCAGAACTACTAAACGAAATGAAAAAAGATGAGGGAAGACATACATCATGAGTTACAAGACCTGAAATCTGAACAAATAAATTTACGTGAAACGTGTTCAGTGATAAGCCACGAGTTTGACAAAGTTGAAGTGGACGTTCGTGAACTGAAGGAAAGTAAGCATGCAGTAAATTTAAACTTGGCCACTATATCCATGAAGCTGGATGAATTATTTGATCGCATAGAAACCGTAGAAAATGATGCAGATAAATCGGAATCGATCTTGCGGAGGGAAAATGTTCGGCTGTACGGAATTGAGGAGATACCGGATGAATCGTTTGACCAATGCAAGGAGAAAGTATTGCGTATTTTGAATATGCATGTGAACAAAAAGCAGTGGGTACCTCGTGGTATAGTCAGAGCACATCGAGCACCAGGTAGTAGAACAAATAGTGCGCGTCCTGTTATCGTAAAGTTTCACCACTGGGACGATAAAATGATTGCGTTGGCGGCCAGATCGGAACTTAAGAAGGTTGGTATCGGCATTGGCAACGACCTTACAAAGCGACAACGTAAAACCGTTACGGATTATAAGAAGCAAGGTAAAATTGCTTATTACAAGAGTGGAAAATTGGTTGTAATAGATAAGAAGATAGAAATGAATAGTACAAAGAAAACAACCAGGACCAGAAACACGGCTACAGAAACGCACAAAAGAAAACGCCAGGACAAACATAACAAACTAGGGGTGTGGCCTTGGCCCAAACATAGTAAGTTTTCAAACTTGGTATGTTCAAGGTTTGAATAACAAAATTAGTTCTTTAAATTTTAAAAATTTTGATGTAGTATCTTTTATTGAAACATGGGCAGAAAATGATGACCAGTTTGACCAACATTTCCCAGGATTTACAGTTTACAGTACATCCCGTAAACGTAACACTACACGTGGTAGATACGCTGGGGGTGTCTGCACTATAGTGCGTAACCATCTATCCAGGTATGTCAAACGCTTAAATTCTGCTTTACATGATTGTATATTTCTTTTGTTTGATAGAAATATTTTGGGTTAGATAAAGATGTTCTCTTTTGTAGCATTTATATTGCCCCACAGTATTTAGTCATCTATAATAGTCTTTCTTCGTCAAATGGCATAGAACTTTTAGAAAATGAACTTGTAGACATTCTAACTAAATTGAACGATGTTTACATTATTATTACTGGTGACCTGAATTCTCGAACAGACGAATTACCTGATTATATAATAGATGATGATACGAAATATATGATTGATTCCGATTTCCTTTATGACAAAGATGATTTTGCGTTAACACGGGTTTCAAAAGACAAAACAGTAAATAGTTTCGGGAGGTCGCTACTTTCCCTGTGTTGTACGTTTAACTTGCATATTAGAAATGGCCGCTTAGGCGAGGATGCCAAACACGGGGAATTCACTTGCATTGCCAATTCGGGTGCCAGCGTGGTTGATTATACTATTACGTCCTCTATTTTGTTTACAATTTTGTTTACAATATTGTCCACTTTTGCAGTTGGTATTCGTACGGAATCCGATCACCTTCCCTTGTTTTTTTTCATTAAATGCCAGTGTACCAAATGTGACTACCACTCAGAATGAAACAAATGAATTAGTTTTAAAACGTTACGTTTGGTCACTGAGTAAAGAACACGTTTTTTCTCACAAACTCAAATCTAGTTTAGTTGACAAAGGTCTTGACAGCTTTATTTCCGACCCTAATTATGACATTTTAAATTTTGTTGATAATCTGAGTAACATCTTTACGAGGACAGCTGATTTGTGTGGAATGGGTCGACGGGCACCCGAAAACGTATCACAGTATCCTAGTCAGCCATCTTGGTTTGACAACGAGTGTAAAGCTTTGAAGTATGGGAAGTATAAATTGTTGAGAAATTTCCGAGTTGATAGTAGCATTGATTCGCTTAATTTGTATAATGCCGCGAAAAAAAATTTCAAACTTGTATGTAGAGAGAAAAAACGTGCCTTTTTCTGTGAAAAAAGGACAGAATTGGAATTGGGATTGAAAGATTCAAAAAAGTTCTGGAGCATTTTGCGACGTTTATCGTTGTCGCATACGACTTATTTACCACTTCCGTGTCACTGAGAATGTTCTAGAACCGTACTGTGTTTGGGTGGAATATTCTAGATTTTTTTTTAGAAAATGGTTGAATAGGTAATAGAACACTGTAGGAGGCAATAGAAGGTAATGGAACATTCTAGAAACTTGTAGTAAGTTCCACACTCATTATGTATGCTGATGTAATGGTCTATTTATAGACAGTGTGGGTATATATAGGGGAGTTGTTCAGCACTGAGATCAGATCGGAGATCTCGTTGAATTGTATTAGAGTTTAAGTATCTAGTTATTGGAGTAGTGGAGTTTTACCGCGTTATTGTACTTGATGTTTGCAGAGTATAATAATACCAGTACCAGTTGAAACCTCATCTGTTGGCTCCGTAATCGTATTTTATCATCACCGCCAGGGAAGTCTTTCTGTTACTGTTGCCATTTTGGTATTTGAACCATCACACCTGTAATATACCAATTACGGTAATATTACGTTGCGTGTGACAATCGTCCATACCTGTTAGTATTAACTCTATCCAACCTGATGAGTGGTTTGATTATTTTAGTAAATTATTTACTCCCTGTGATTCACCAGGACAGGATGATTTCCCTCCTTCTGACGAGTTTTTAAATTTAATTAACAGTGTTGATATTTCTTTTGGAGTAGAGTCGGAAGCAAACTGCGAGTTTTTAAATAGTCCGATATTGGGTGAAGAAATTATAGTAGCGGTTCGCAAGTTAAAATATGGCAAATCACCCGGACCGGATGGATTACTAGGGGATTTTTTTAAATCTAATATAGATTATCTTTTGCCGTACTTAATTGTGCTAATTAACAGATTATTTGATTTAAGTATTTTTCCTCAGCAGTGGTCAAGGGCTATCATTGTACCACTTCACAAAAACGGTTCACTAAACAGACCCGATAATTACAGGGGAATATCTTTACTAAGTATATTTAGCAAAATATTCACGTCTATTCTAAACCGACGTCTCGGGTTCTGGTCGGAGGCCTTCGGAAAGATTGACGAATCACAGGCTGGTTTTCGTGGTGGTTATTCAACTGTTGATGGTATCTTCATTTTACAGTGCGTTATTCAAAAATATCTGTCTAAAAAACGTGGAAAATTTTACTGTGCATTTGTCGATTTTTCCAAGGCCTTCGACACGGTTGAACGCCAACGATTGTGGTATATTCTTCTGAGGGGTGGTGTTACAGGTAAAATGTTCAAAATGCTTTATGCTATGTACAAAGATGTCAAGTCGTGCGTGCGCACGTCTATTACTAGTTGTACTGAGTATTTTAACTGCCCAACCGGTGTGCGTCAGGGTTGTATGCTTAGCCCCTTTTTGTTTTCCTTTTTTATAAATGAATTGGCACACGAGTTACATTCTGGGGTTCAGAGGGGCATACAACTTTCACCTGATATGGTTGAAATTATGTGCTTGCTTTTTGCAGATGATGTCGTTTTATTTTCTGACACTGTCATTGGCTTACAGCGACACTTTAACACATTGAGTTCTTATTGTAATAAGTGGAAACTAATTGTAAATTTATCTAAAACTAAAGTGATTGTATTCAAAGCTGGGGGTAAACTTTCAAAAAATGAGAAATGGACTTACGATGGGGAACAAATCGAAGTGGTGCCATATTATAAATATTTAGGTGTTATTTTTTCAAACCGACTTTCTTGGTCTGAAGCAACAAAAATATTATCACAACAGGCAAAGAAGGCATTTTTCAATATTACCAGGGTTACAAAAAATACAGGTATGCTATCCTTTGATGTATTTTTTAAAATGTTTGACACTATGGTGTTACCAATATTAACTTATGGTTCCGAGGTATGGGGCTTTGAAAATCATTTATGTTTGGAACGTGTACAATCTCTAGCCTGTCGTTATTTTTTGGGTGTCTCCTGCAATGCTCCAAATGTTGCAGTATTGGGTGAGTGTGGCAGATTTCCTATTTATTTTCACACAGCATTAAAATGCATTAGGTATTGGACAAAATTATTAAAAATGCCAGAAACCCGTTACCCAAAGAAATGCTACCTTATGTTATATAATATTGAAAAATCCAATCTTAGATCCAGGTTAACCTGGGTTAGTCATGTTAAAAAAATATTATTTTTATGTAATTTAGATGATGTTTGGGAATCACAAACTGTCAATAACGTAAATGTGTTTTTGCGCATTTTAAAGAAAAAAATTAAACAAGTTCTATATACTGATTGGTTCAGCCAGGTATGTACTTTAGAGAAACTGACATTTTATAGGGAATTTAAATTTTCTTTGGAACCTGAAAAGTATTTATTTTGTGTGAAAGTGCATTCTCATGTTCAAATGTTAGCTCGACTCCGCTGTTCATGCCACTATCTTCGTATTGAGACAGATAGAAAAAATAATGTAGATAGGAGTGAACGCATTTGCTTGCTTTGTAACAGTAACAACATTGAAAATGAATACCATTTTTTACTTATTTGTTCCTTTTTTGTTAATTTAAAAATAAAATATGTTCCTGCTAACTTTTTTAATCCCCCAACAGTCAGTAAATATTACAAATTAATGGGTACAAAAAATACAGATCTTCTTCAAAGACTGGGAGCCTTTACTTTTCACGCAATGAAATTGCGAAAAGAGCTACAAGTATTGTCAATTGTTTAAAAATTGTAATTTTATTTTCAAATATAAATAATGTATGTAGATATTATGGGCAGATGGCCTTCTATTATAAATAAAGACCATATATATTATATTATATTATATTACTTACATTGCACTACCACAGAGAAGCTGCAGGTTGCACAGTTGCCAGAAGAATCGGTGCATGTGCATGTCACGATTGTTACCCCCTCCGGAAAATCTGAGCCGTTGGCACGCGAGCATGTAACACCAATATTTTCCTTGGAATTATCTCGGACTATTAGTCTTGGCCAATACACTGTAGCTGTTGGAGCATGCGCGTTAATGACGATGTCACTCGGGCACTTTATAGAAGGCGCTGTGTGATCTTCGTCTGAAACGAGAAAAAAGAAAACTTTCTTAGCTTAGTGGAGGAGCACATCAAGATTTGATTCCACGAATAGTACTGAAATACACCTATTAGTCGCGCCCTCTAGCGGGTAAGAGTTTCAGTGACGTCAACATGGCGCCAGCAATGTCGACCAAATAGACAGCTTCGTTGTGGTGGTCGTTCATTCATTTACGTCGCGATCGAGAATAAGAAAGAACCTCTCAAAATTCACCGAAACTCATTTTTCAAGGGAATCTCAACGAGATTGTTCAGTGATTCACAACACGTCTTACGCAAAACATCCTCAATGACACACATAAGTGGTACTGCTGTTAGCCCTAGTGTAGCAATCAATGGTAACTTGGTAACACTTCACAACAATTTCTGTTGAACAAATTCTGCCGATGAGTATTCACCAAATATTTCTCTCCATGAAAACTCCTAGCCAAAAACCCAAAGCGAGTATACAGGGAGATTTGGGCCAGTGCGTATACAGTATATGGAGTGAACTGGGCAAAATAGAGGTTGCGTTTTGTGAATCGACAAGCGACCACGTTCACGCGCGATCCACTGCCAGCATTGCAGAATACATTTGTTTGGCAAAGTCTGCGTAATTATGTATGTAAAATTATTTCTTCTTGCGTTTCCCTTTCGGACACAACATACCCAAAGACCGCAATGTTTTTCAGTGTGCGCCACGTCCGAGTCCGTATCGCAAACAAAACATTGTGTCGATTTTAGTTGACATAATTATTTAACCTTATTGTACTGTTATTTACGGTTGATGCCAACTTCCAAACACAGAAAAAATGTTGTATAAATTAAAACTATCTTTTGTCCAATCAAAATCGTGCATTTACAGTCGTGACACACGTGTTCTTACCTTGTTGATGAGTCCATGCATTTAAATCGAACCCCTCAATAGAATGACAGTTAACAAATCCACCACTAACACTAGGCATCAAGAACACATCTTGTTGAAGCACGTCTATGTTTGTATTGTCACATATGATACGAGCAAGTGAGGTCTTCTTTATCTCTGCTACTTGATTTTCTGAAAAGTATCCATCATTCTCATACCAAAATCTGCAATAAAAATTTCGAGAAATTACAACAATTCGTAATAATCATGGCTAGAAAACTGTGAAGCCGCTCATTTCAATCTAGTTTTTGTTCTAATATATTAAGACTGCGACGCAAAATAAAAAAAAATACTGAAAAATATTACTAATAATTTCTAAGAAATATACGCGAAAAAAAAAGTGTCATATTAACCATTTTATCCAAATAAGGGGTTTTCTGTTGTTTCAGGTGTATAACAGGTGTATAATTTAAAAACATCTACATAGTGACTCGTGTCATCCTACCTGTCTCCATTTCTTGTTTTATTAAATTGTCTCGCCAGTATACAGTTGAAAGTTGGTCCCACCACACTGCCTTCCAGGGGATCTTCTGCCAATGCACCAATAAATAGATCGATGTTCCCGGGGTGGCCGTAGAGATCTTGCAGCGTGTGACGGACGTAATCATCTGACATTTCATTCTTCAGCTTGTCAAATGTATCAGCTGCAACAAGCCCGCACATATCACGCCAAACAGTGTAACCTGGCAAGGCATGGTCACGACCTCGTTGAATATTTAAAGACATCAAGTCCAATGCTATAGAGTTGGATAATTCAAAGAGATGTTCAGTCAGCTCGTCTGTCATTATTTCACCCGGATTGAGATCCTTGGCAGCTGTAGCAAAGAATCCTCTAATAACTGGGTCTATACCACCTTCTTCAACAATTCTCCAAGGTTGGAAGAATGCACGGTGTAGTGGTAGATGACCTTCTGAAGTTTCGTTAAAATTCTCGTCAAGTCTTGAGATAAATGGTTTCACTGTTGCATGGCCAAATCTAAACGCGGCCGTGGCAAATACATTAGCTATAGCGGCATTAGTGTCTGGGTCATAGCCGTTGTACACACCCATGGATTCCATACCAACGTCACCGATAATCTTAGGTAGATAGTGATCATATGTAATATGCTGTAATGTAGCACCCACGATTTTACGTGCTTCCTGATATAGTTGTTCATCGTCCCAGTGTGGATTGATCTGTGATAAGATATTACTGATGCGATTGTGTTCACGCAGAAAGAGGGTGTGCATAGAAGTGAGACCAGTCAGTTCATTGGCCCGAGTATCACCTGCGAGAAAGCATGGTACATCATTCATGTTATCGTCACTCAGACATGCCATTGGAGAATTAGGGTCAAAAGGCAGCAGTGGTCGTCCAGTTGCTGTCTCATTATGTCCAACTCTCATGCCCCCTTTACCATCAAAAGCTCTCAAATTGTCAGCCTTGTTCTGTTCGCTTCCATAAACTTGTGATGCATCAATATAGGATGTGATTGCGTTTGTCTGTTCTCGTGAAAGCCATACACTACCTGTCCCACACACTGCACTGGATCGTATAAACTCGGTACAGTTTACGCCATGGATGCGTGGATCGTCATCAGGGACGAGAAGAGGGAAACAGGGAGGCTTGTTATCGCACGATGCACTGCAGGGTTGACCGTCTTTAAAAGAAACTGAACTAGGACTCTGAGGTGTCAAATCCGTGTCGTGGTCTAGAAACTGTCCAAACAAACTGACCAAATCGGTTAAGTGAAGGCTATGGGAGATTGTGTAAGTGCGTCCCAGTCGATTAGTCACGTCCCGAGGCAATGGTTTAGGGAAACCATTGTATAACATACCAGGATTCCAACCAACTGGTTCAGTGAAACCATTTTCATAAATCGAATCTCTCATACGAGTAAATGGTGTCAATGCTGCTCCTTGGGACGGGTATTTGAAATTATTGCATGTACCATCTATAGTCCGGAACTTAGAATGAAAGCACATGTCATTGCAGGATACAGAGGGCGGTCTGCATCCCAACCTTACCATTAATGTTTCGATGAATGCTGGGTTAATTTTGTGTCCTGCAAATATAAATTTAGAAGTGTACAATACCATAATCTGCAAAAGACGTATTATGAATATCTTAGTAGAATTGGTTGCTGCACTACCTTAAACTACAAGACAATATTCAAAAAAGTTTTACTATAGATGTTCGTAGGGACATCACATGAAATGTCTGTTTATGATTATTGGATTCTTTGCTTCCTTAACCGAATTATCAGCAGACTATTGCAATAGGTATAAATATCTAAATATCTAAACCATAATAGGCAAGCGATTATTCAAGTATTGTATTTAACTGAATTGATATTTGAAAAGTAAGAAGAAAAAACAAACAAGAAAATGTCATTCAGACAAAGTGGTATGCGTGGACGCCCGATGCACTGTGTAGAAATTTCCTAATGGGAACATCCCATTGAAATGGATTATGTTTTTCATAATTTCATGTATAGACATAGATGCTATTTCTGATCCAAATAGGTATAAATTCAGGGTATAAATATCTTCAATAACTGAGCTGTACAGGGTGCCTTTTGAATAAAGATTGATCGATATGCATTACCTAAATCCCCGCCCGTTGAATTATTTCGATTACCCCAGCGACATCTTGCATGTAGCCCAGGTAGATATACATGTACGCAGTAAAATAGATGGCGCAACTCCAATAATAACTACACACTGGTTTTTCGCATGCGTACCGAGTTGACAAAAACAATAGCAACAGTTATTCAAAGATTGTATTTTGGTATAAATATTGGTAATGGTTTTGTCAAAAAGATTGGTGCAAAAATGCACACACTTTTAAAGGCTGAGTGGCACCCCGCTAGACGGAGACTACTTCGACAACAAATTGCTCCCTCAGTCGACTGCCGCATCATTCTCCAGGGGGCGCAATTTACAGGACTGTGTAGTGCTCTCGACAGTGGTATAATACGACGGATACACCACACACAATAATTCGTGAAATTATAACGCACAGTCCGAATTCAAAATTATGTCGTTTTCTTTCTACTTCCGTTATTAAGATTTAGTGCTCCACAAGATGAGAAAAATTGGATCGCTGGACAATTCTTGTGAACAAACAGCTAGACATTTATAGAAATTAACATAGGATAGGCAGTCCCGTGTAAAAAAAAACAAAACAAAAAAATATGCAACCAACAAGAGTTTGTATTTATAATGACATTTCCTTCGGTACGTAGGATAAGCAGGAAATAGATGTTTACATGGTCCCTAGAAGGCGCTCTCCGCATACCGAAATGGTTTGTGTGTCACCATGGTGTTACAGAGTTACGTCAGTCTACGCGTTGCCACGTAGCATTTAGCAGCTTTGTGTTCTACACTCGTTTCATTCAGTTTTAATTCCAAGTATTTTCGAAGTTTAAATACAATTGTTTATTGCAGTAAGCATATTCGTAGACGTACAACTCCATTACATTCATAGGGGTGAAACCTCCCTCAGGTGCACTCGAAAAATTTCAGATCAGTCACATGGTTTCGCCGCCATCTTGGATTTTAAACAAAATTGATCAAAAGTTTGGGCATTTGTTTCTCAGAGGTGATTCAACGAATCTACTAGATGTTTTTATATTTACCATGCCTGGCCTCAACTGCATATGAAAAAAATAATATATTTTCGATAAGTCACGTGGTTTGGCCGCCATCTTGCATTTTGTGAAAATTGAAATTATGCAACTACATGTTTTGTATTAGTCCGATTGGAATAAAATTTTGTATGTGTATTCTACTCTTTAGATACATTCTTTCCCCTGAATGGCATATGGCTAGGTCATGTGGCTACACGCCCATGGGGTGGGGGCTTCTAACCTCATTAATATGCATAGCTGCTATATCTCAAGCACTGTTGCAGTTAGGAAGATGATTCCTGTGTTATCATGACAACAGTGAACAAGCAATTTCATTAAAGTAACAGATTACCATATATGGTCATGTGAACTCATTAATATGCATAACTGTTATATCTCAAGCACTGTTGCAGGTAGGAAGATGATTCCTGTGTTATCATGACAACAGTGAACCTTAGATTTGATTAAAATAACATATGACCATATATGGTCATGTGAACTCATTAATATGCATAACTGTTATATCTCAAGCACTGTTGCAGGTAGGAAAATGAAACCTGTGTTATTATGATGATGTTAAACAAGAGATTTGAATAAAATAACAGATGACCATATATGGTCATGTGAGCTCATTAATATGCATAATCGTTGTATCTCAAACACTGTTGCAGTTAGGAAGATGAATCCTGTGTTATGACTATGTTGAACAAGAGATTTGATTAAAATAACAGATGATGACCATATATTAATAACCTTTATATCTCAAATAAATATATGGAACCAACTGCATTTCGACCTCATGGTACTAATCATTCAAACTAATTGTGTATCATGTGTATCATTTGACATTATTTATGGCATGTATACTTGGGCCCCTGTGATGCTGCTTGCAGCTTTAATTAGGGGCCCAAGCCTGTAGGGCGTGGCCCCTATTCTTATTGTTCGGTTTTTTCTTCATCTTCTTTCTTCTTTCTTCCGTAACTTTTTTCGTCAAGCCGTTTGAGAAAACCACTGAACCAAATAGTCTGAAATTGCTCTATATTGATAGTCTCTAATATGAACTGGTGCAACATGCTTTCAGAATTTTGATTGGCCAATTAGTTTGGCAGCCATATTGGATTGAAATAAAACCGGAAGTGGTTGTTTGACCACTTTCTGAGGGTCTAGGCGTCTAGATTTTTTTATGGTATATAGTACAACTCATGTGTAATAAATATCAGAAATAAAAACTTTAGCGGTCATGTGACTTTTCCCGCCATTTTGTTTTTCCTAAAAACGGCAAAAAACACTTTAAAATCTTCTTCTTCAGAACTGCCAAGTAAAATGTTCTCATATTCAGTACTTAGCTTCTACATATGGAGCAGATTTAGATTTGAGAAATTCATTATGATTGGTCACGTGGTTTGGCTGCCATTTTGGATTTGTTCTCAACAGGAAGTAGTTTTTTACTCATGCCACACTTGAGCGTTAATCTCAAGTATTGCGTCATGGCATGTCCCTATCTAACCCTTTCAGAAACCTAAAAAAAAATTCAGATCAGTCACATGGTTTCGCCGCCATCTTGGATTTTAAACAAAATTGATCAAAAGTTTGGGCATTTGTTTCTCAGAGGTAATTCAACGAATCTACTAGATGTTTTTATATTTATCATGCCTTGCCGCAACTGCATATGAAAAAAATAATATATTTTCGATAAGTCACGTGGTTTGGCCGTCATCTTGCATTTTGTGAAAATTGGAATTATGCAACTACATGTTTTGTATTAGTCCGATTGGAATAAAATTTTGTATGTGTATTCTACTCTTTAGATACATTCTTTCCCCTGAATGGCATATGGCTAGGTCATGTGGCTACACGCCCATGGGGTGGGGGCTTCTAACCTCATTAATATGCATAGCTGCTATATCTCAAGCACTGTTGCAGTTAGGAAGATGATTCCTGTGTTATCATGACAACAGTGAACAAGCAATTTCATTAAAATAACAGATTACCATATATGGTCATGTGAACTCATTAATATGCATAACTGTTATATCTCAAGCACTGTTGCTGGTAGGAAGATGATTCCTGTGTTATCATGACAACAGTGAACCTTAGATTTGATTAAAATAACATATGACCATATATGGTCATGTGAACTCATTAATATGCATAACTGTTATATCTCAAGCACTGTTGCAGGTAGGAAGATGAAACCTGTGTTATTATGATGATGTTAAACAAGAGATTTGAATAAAATAACAGATGACCATATATGGTCATGTGAGCTCATTAATATGCATAATCGTTGTATCTCAAACACTGTTGCAGTTAGGAAGATGAATCCTGTGTTATCATGACTATGTTGAACAAGAGATTTGATTAAAATAACAGATGATGACCATATATTAATAACCTTTATATCTCAAATAAATATATGGAACCAACTGCATTTCGACCTCATGGTACTAATCATTCAAACTAATTGTGTATCATGTGTATCATTTGACATTATTTATGGCATGTATACTTGGGCCCCTGTGATGCTGCTTGCAGCTTTAATTAGGGGCCCAAGCCCAAAGGGCGAGGCCCCTATTCTTATTGTCCGGTTTTTTCTTCTTCTTCATCATCTTCTTTCTTCCGTAACTTTTTTCGTCAAGCCGTTTGAGAAAACCGCTGAACAGAATGGTCTGATAATGCTCTATACTGATAGTCCATAATGTGAACTGGTGCAACACGCTTTCAGAATTTCGATTGGACAATTAGTTTGGCAGCCATATTGGATTGAAATAAAACCGGAAGTGGCTGTTTGACCACTTTCTGAGGGTCTAGGCGTTTAGATTTTTTTATGGTATATAGTACAACTCATGTGTAATAAATATCAGCAATAAAAACTTTAGCGGTCATGTGACTTTTCCCGCCATTTTGTTTTTCCTAAAAACGGCATAAAACACTCAAAAATCTTCTTCTTCAGAACCACCAAGCAGAATGCTCTCATATGTAGTATTTAGCTTCTATATATGAATCCCATTTATGTTTGACAAAATGTTTACGATTGGTCACGTGGTTTGGCCACCATTTTGGATTTCTTCTAAACAGGAAGTAGTTTTTTACTCTGGCAACACTTGAGGGAATATTTTCAATTTTGCTTCATGGCATCTGTGTATCAAGCCCTTTCAGAAACCTAAAAAAAATTTCAGATCAGTCACATGGTTTGGCCGCCATTTTGGATTTTAAGTAAAATTGACCAAAAGTTTGGGTATTTGTTTCTCAGAGACGATTCAACCAATCTACTAGATGTTTCTATATTTACCATGCATGGCCTTAGCTGCATACGAGAAAAATAATATTATTTTGATCAGTCACGTGGTTTGGCCGCCATCTTGGATTTTGTGAAAATAGAAATTATGCAACTACATGTTTTGTATTAGTCTGATTTCTTTCAAATTTTGTATGTGCATTTGTGTCATCAGATGCATCATTTTGCCCCAATAGCACACTGTTAGGCCTCGTGGCTGGGCACCCATGGGGTGGGGGCTTCTAACCTCATTAATATGCATAACTGTTATAACTCAAGCACTGTTATAGTTAGGATGATGAATCCTGTGTTATTATGACAACCTTGAACAAGAGATTCGATTAAAATAACAAATGACCATATATGGTCATGTGAGCTCATTAATATGCATAACTGTCATATCTCAAACACTTTTGCAGTTAGGAAGTGGAATCCTGTGTTATTATGACAACATTGAACAAAAGATTTGATTAAAATAACAGATGACCATATATGGTCATGTGAACTCATTAATATGCATAACCATTATATCTTAAACACTGTTGCAGTTAGGAAGATGAATCCTGTGTTATTATGACAACAGTGAACAAGAGATTTGATTAAAATAACAGATAACCATATATGGTCATGTGAACTCATTAATATGCATAACCATTATATCTTAAACACTGTTGCAGTTAGGAAGATGAATCCTGTGTTATTATGACAACAGTGAACAAGAGATTTGATTAAAAATAACAGATGACCATATATGGTCATGTGAACTCATTAATATGCAAGCAGTCATATCTAAAACACTGTCGCAGAGCAGGACATGTAACAAGTGTCATTATGAAGACATTGAATGAAAGATGTAACTGACATTAGAAATGGCTATATATGATTATGTAATCTCATTATTAAGAACATGGCTCATTATATATCCTGAAAACCATATTTCGATAACCAAACCAGGTAAATACATGGTACCAACTTCATTTCGACCTCATGTTACTGATAATTCAAGCTACCTGATTGTCTAACATGTGACCACATTAATTATGAAACAGAATCTTGTCAGCTTGGGCCCCGGTGACGCCGCTTGCGGCTTTAATTAGGGGCCCAAGCCCAAAGGGCGAGGCCCCTATTATTATCGTTCAGTTTTTTCTTTCTTTCTTTCTTTCTTTCTTCCGTAACTTTTTTCGTCGAGCCGTTTGAGAAAACTGCTGAACCAAATAGTTTGAAAATGCTCTATAATGATAGGCTCTACTATGAACTGGTGCAACATGCTTTCAGAATTTTGATTGGCCAATTAGTTTGGCAGCCATATTGGATTGAAATAAAACCGGAAGTGGCTGTTTGACCACTTTCTGAGGGTCTAGGTGTCTAGATTTTTTTTATGGTATATAGTACAACTCATGTGTAATAAATATCAGCAATAAAAACTTTAGCGGTCATGTGACTTTTCCCGCCATTTTGTTTTTCCTAAAAACGGCAAAAAACACTTAAAAATCTTCTTCTTCAGAACCACCAAGTAGAATGCTCTCATGTGTTGTATTTAGCTTCTATATATGAATCCGATTTAGGTTTGAAAAAATGTTTACGATTGGTCACGTGGTTTGGCCACCATTTTGGATTTCTTCTAAACAGGAAGTAGTTTTTTACTCTGGCAACACTTGAGGGATTATTTTCAATTTTGCTTCATGGCATCTGTATATCAAACTATTTCAGAAACCTAAACAAAATTTCAGATCAGTCACATGGTTTGGCCGCCATTTTGGATTTTAAGCAAAATTGACCAAAAGTTTGGGTAATTGTTTCTCAGAGACGATTCAACCAATCTACTATATGTTTTTATATTTACCATGCCTGGCCTTAGCTGCATACGAGAAAAATAATATTATTTTGATCAGTCACGTGGTTTGGCCGCCATCTTGGATTATGTGAAAATAGAAATTATGCAACTACATGTTTTGTATTAGTCTGATTTCTTTCAAATTTTGTATGTGCATTTGTGTCATCAGATGCATCATTTTGCCCCAATAGCACAATGTTAGGCCACGTGGCTGGGCACCCATGGGGTGGGGGCTTCTAACCTCATTAATATGCATAACTGTTATAACTCAAGCACTGTTGTAGTTAGGATGATGAATCCTGTGTTATTATGACAACCTTGAACAAGAGATTCGATTAAAATAACAAATGACCATATATGGTCATGTGAGCTCATTAATATGCATAACTGTCATATCTCAAACACTGTTGCAGTTAGGAAGTGGAATCCTGTGTTATTATGACAACAGTGAACAAGAGATTTGATTAAAATAACAGATAACCATATATGGTCATGTGAACTCATTAATATGCATAGCAGTCATATCTAAAACACTGTCGCAGTTAGGAAGATGAATCCTGTGTTATTATGACAACAGTGAACAAGAGATTTGATTAAAATAACAGATGACCATATATGGTCATGTGAACTCATTAATATGCATAACCATTATATCTTAAACACTGTTGCAGTTAGGAAGATGAATCCTGTGTTCTTATGACAACAGTGAACAAGAGATTTGATTAAAATAACAGATGACCATATATGGTCATGTGAACTCATTAATATGCATAGCAGTCATATCTGAAACACTGTCGCAGAGTAGGACATGTAACTAGTGTCATTATGAAGACATTGAATGAAAGATGTGTCCTGTGTCATTATGACAACAGTGAACAAGAGATTTGATTAAATAATAGATAACCATATATGGTCATGTGAACTCATTAATATGCATAGCAGTCATATCTAAAACACTGTCGCAGTTAGGAAGATGAATCCTGTGTTATTATGACAACAGTGAACAAGAGATTTGATTAACAGATGACCATATATGGTCATGTGAACTCATTAATATGCATAACCATTATATCTTAAACACTGTTGCAGTTAGGAAGATGAATCCTGTGTTCTTATGACAACAGTGAACAAGAGATTTGATTAAAATAACAGATGACCATATATGGTCATGTGAACTCATTAATATGCATAGCAGTCATATCTGAAACACTGTCGCAGAGCAGGACATGTAACTAGTGTCATTATGAAGACATTGAATGAAAGATGTAACTGACATTAGAAATGGCTATATATGATTATGTAATATATGATTATGTAATCTCATTATTGTGCATAAGAACATGGCTCATTATATATCCTGAAAACCATATTTTGATAACCAAACCAAGTAAATACATGGTACCAACTTCATTTTGACCTCATGTTACTGATAATTCAAGCTACCTGATTGTCTAACATGTGACCACATTAATTACGAAACAGAATCTTGTCAGCTTGGGCCCCGGTGACGCCGCTTGCGGCTTTAATTAGGGGCCCAAGCCCGAAGGGCGAAGCCCCTATTATTATCGTTCAGTTTTTTAGGGGCCCAAGCCCAAAGGGCGAGGCCCCTATTCTTATTGTCCGGTTTTTTCTTCTTCTTTCTTCTTCTTCTTCTTCTTCTTTCTTCCACAACTTCTTTCGTCAAGCCGTTTGAGAAAACTGCTGAACTGAATAGTCTGAAAATGCTCTATACTTATAGTCCCTAATGTGACCTAGTGCAACATGCTTTCAGAATTTTGATTGCCCAATTAGTTTGGCAGCCATATTGGATTGAAATAAAACCGGAAGTGGCTGTTTGGCCACTTTCTGAGGGTCTAGGCTTCTAGATTTTTTTATGGTATATAGTACAACTCATGTGTAATAAATATCAGCAATAAAAACTTTAGCGGTCATGTGACTTTTCCCGCCATTTTGTTTTTCCTAAAAACGGCAAAAAACACTTTAAAATCTTCTTCTTCAGAACCACCGAGCAGAATGCTCTCATATGTAGTATTTAGCTTCTATATATGAATACCATTTATGTTTGAAAAAATGTTTACGATTGGTCACGTGGATTGGCCACCATTTTGGATTTCTTCTAAACAGGAAGTAGTTTTTTACTCTGGCAATACTTGGGGGAATATTTTCAATTTTGCTTCATGGCATCTATGTATCAAGCCCTTTCAGAAACCTAAAAAAAAATTCAGATCAGTCACATGGTTTGGCCGCCATTTTGGATTTTAAGCAAAATTGACCAAAAGTTTGGGTATTTGTTTCTCAGAGACGATTCAACCAATCTACTAGATGTTTTTATATTTACCATGCCTGGCCTTAGCTGCATACGAGAAAAATAATATTATTTTGATCAGTCACGTGGTTTGGCCGCCATCTTGGATTTTGTGAAAATAGAAATTATGCAACTACATGTTTTGTATTAGTCTGATTTCTTTCAAATTTTGTATGTGCATTTGTGTCATCAGATGGATCACTTTGCCCCAATAGCACACTGTTAGGCCACGTGGCTGGGCACCCATGGGGTGGGGGCTTCTAACCTCATTAATATGCATAACTGTTATAACTCAAGCACTGTTGTAGTTAGGATGATGAATCCTGTGTTATTATGACAACGTTGAACAAGAGATTCGATTAAAATAACAAATGACCATATATGGTCATGTGAGCTCATTAATATGCATAACTGTCATATCTCAAACACTATTGTAGTTTGGAAGTGGAATCCTGTGTTATTATGACAACATTGAACAAAAGATTTAATTAAAATAACAGATGACCATATATAGTCACGTGAGCTCATTAATATGCGTAATCGTTATATCTCAAACACTGTTGCAGTTAGGAAGATGAATCCTGTGTCATTATGACAACAAGTGAACAAGAGATCTGATTAAAATAACAGATAACCATATATGGTCATGTGAACTCATTAATATGCATAACCATTATATCTTAAACACAGTCGCAGTTAGGAAGATAAATCCTGTGTCATTATGACAACAGTGAACAAGAGATTTGATTAAAATAACAGATGACCATATATGGTCATGTGAACTCATTAATATGCATAACCATTATATCTTAAACACTGTTGCAGTTAGGAAGATGAATCCTGTGTTATTATGACAACAGTGAACAAGAGATTTGATTAAAATAACAAATGACCATTTATGGTCATGTGAGCTCATTAATATGCATAACCATTATATCTTAAACACTGTTGCAGTTAGGAAGATGAATCCTGTGTTATTATGACAACAGTGAACAAGAGATTTGATTAAAATAACAGATGACCATATATGGTCATGTGAACTCATCAATATGCATAACCATTATATCTTAAACACTGTTGCAGTTAGGAAGATGAATCCTGTGTTATTATGACAACAGTGAACAAGAGATTTGATTAAAATAACAGATGACCTAATATGGAGATGTGAGCTCATTAATATGCATAACTGTCATATCTCAAACACTGTTGCAGTTAGGAAGATGAATCCTATGTTATCATGACAACATTCAACAAGAGATTTGAATAAAATAACATGACCATATATGGTCAGATGAACTCATTAATATGCATAACCATTATATCTTAAACACTGTTGCAGTTAGGAAGATGAATCCTGTGTTATTATGACAACAGTGAACAAGAGATTTGATTAAAACAACAGATGACCATATATAGTCATGTAAGCTCATCAATATGTGTAATCGTTATATCTTAAACACTTTTGCAGTTAGGAAGATGAATCCTGTGTCATTATGACAACAGTGAACTAGAGATTTGATTAAAATAACAGATGACCATATATGGTCATGTGAACTCATTAATATGCATAGCAGTCATATCTAAAACACTGTCGCAGTTAGGAAGATGAATTCTGTGTTATTATGACAACAGTGAACAAGAGATTTGATTAAAATAACAGATGACCATATATGGTCATGTGAACTCATTAATATGCATAGCAGTCATATCTGAAACACTGTCGCAGAGCAGGACATGTAACTAGTGTCATTATGAAGACATTGAATGAAAGATGTGTCCTGTGTCATTATGACAACAGTGAACAAGAGATTTGATTAAATAATAGATAACCATATACGGTCATGTGAACTCATTAATATGCATAGCAGTCATATCTAAAACACTGTCGCAGTTAGGAAGATGAATCCTGTGTTATTATGACAACAGTGAACAAGAGATTTGATTAACAGATGACCATATATGGTCATGTGAACTCATTAATATGCATAACCATTATATCTTAAACACTGTTGCAGTTAGGAAGATGAATCCTGTGTTCTTATGACAACAGTGAACAAGAGATTTGATTAAAATAACAGATGACCATATATGGTCATGTGAACTCATTAATATGCATAGCAGTCATATCTAAAACACTGTCGCGGAGTTGGACATGTAACTAGTGTCATTATGAATACATTGAATGAAAGATGTAACTGACATTAGAAATGGCTATGTATGATTATGTAATCTCATTATTGTGCATAAGAACATGGCTCATTATATATCCTGAAAACCATATTTTGATAACCAAACCAAGTAAATACATGGTACCAACTTCATTTTGACCTCATGTTACTGATAATTCAAGCTACCTGATTGTCTAACATGTGACCACATTAATTATAAAACAGAATCTTGTCAGCTTGGGCCCCGGTGACGCCGCTTGCGGCTTTATCTTCTTCTTCTTCTTTCTTCCGTAACTTTTTTCGTCAAGCCGTTTGAGAAAACCGCTGAACGGAATAGTCTGATAATGCTCAATTCTGATAGTCCCTAATGTGAACTGGTGCAACATGCTTTCAGAATTTCGATTGGACAATTAGCTTGGCAGCCATATTGGATTGAAATAAAACCGGAAGTGGCTGTTTGACCATTTTCTGAGGGTCTAGGCGTCTAGATTTTTTTATGGTATATAGTACAACTCATGTGTAATAAATATCAGCAATAAAAACTTTAGCGGTCATGTGACTTTTCCCGCCATTTTGTTTTTCCTAAAAACGGCAAAAAACACTTGAAAATCTTCTTCTTCAGAACCACCAAGCAGAATGCTCTCATATGTAGTATTTAGCTTCTATATATGAATCCCATTTATGTTTGAAAAAATGTTTACGATTGGTCACGTGGTTTGGCCACCATTTTGGATTTCTTCTAAACAGGAAGTAGTTTTTTACTCTGGCAACACTTGAGGGAATATTTTCAATTTTGCTTCATGGTATCTGTGTATCAAGCCCTTTCAGAAACCTAAACAAAATTTCAGATCAGTCACATGGTTTGGCCGCCATTTTGGATTTTAAGCAAAATTGACCAAAAGTTTGGGTATTTGTTTCTCAGAGACGATTCAATCAATCTACTAGATGTTTTTATATTTACCATGCCTGGCCTTAGCTGCATACGAGAAAAATAATATTATTTTGATCAGTCACGTGGTTTGGCCGCCATCTTGGATTTTGTGAAAATAGAAATTATGCAACTACATGTTTTGTATTAGTCTGATTTCTTTCAAATTTTGTATGTGCATTTGTGTCATCAGATGCATCATTTTGCCCCAATAGCACACTGTTAGGCCACGTGGCTGGGCACCCATGGGGTGGGGGCTTCTAACCTCATTAATATGCATAACTGTTATAACTCAAGCACTGTTGTAGTTAGGATGATGAATCCTGTGTTATTATGACAACAGTGAACAAGAGATTTGATTAAAATAACACATAACCATATATGGTCATGTGAACTCATTAATATGCATAACCATTATATCTTAAACACTGTTGCAGTTAAGAAGATGAATCCTGTGTTATTATGACAACAGTGAACAAGAGATTTGATTAAAAATAACAGATGACCATATATGGTCATGTGAACTCATTAATATGCAAAGCAGTCATATCTAAAACACTGTTGCAGAGCAGGACATGTAACAAGTGTCATTATGAAGACATTGAATGAAAGATGTAACTGACATTAGAAATGGCTATATATGATTATGTAATCTCATTATTAAGAACATGGCTCATTATATAACCTGAAACCCATATTTCGATAACCAAACCAGGTAAATACACGGTACCAACTTCATTTTGACCTCATGTTACTGATAATTCAAGCTACCTGATTGTCTAACATGTGACCACATTAATTACGAAACAGAATCTTGTCAGCTTGGGCCCCGGTGACGCCGCTTGCGGCTTTAATTCTTTCTTTCTTTCTTTCTTTCTTCCGTAACTTTTTTCGTCAAGCCGTTTGAGAAAACTGCTGAACGGAATGGTCTGATAATGCTCTATACTGATAGTCCCTAATGTGAACTGGTGCAACATGCTTTCAGAATTTCGATTGGTCAATTAGTTTGGCTGCCATATTGGATTGAAATGAAACCGGAAGTGGCTGTTTGACCACTTTCTGAGGGTCTAGGCGTCTAGATTTTTTTATGGTATATAGTACAACTCATGTGTAATAAATATCAGAAATAAAAACTTTAGCGGTCATGTGACTTTTCCCGCCATTTTATTTTTCCTAAAAACGGCAAAAAACACTTTAAAATCTTCTTCTTCAGAACCACCAAGCAGAATGCTCTCATATGTAGTATTTAGCTTCTATATATGAATCCCATTTATGTTTGAAAAAATTATTACGATTGGTCACGTGGTTTGGCCACCATTTTGGATTTCTTCTAAACAGGAAGTAGTTTTTTTACTCATGCCACACTTGAGGGATTATTTTCAATATTGCTGTATGGCATCTCTATATCAAACTCTTTCAGAAACCTAAAAAAGATTTCAGATCAATCACATGGTTTGGCCGCCATCTTGGATTTTAGGTAAAATTGACCAAAAGTTTGGGCATTAGTTTCTCAGAGTTGATTCAACCGATTAACTTCTGGTTTTGAATATAACATGCCTGAACATTGCTACATATGAGAAAAATAATATATTTTCGATAAGTCACGTGGTTTGGCCGCCATCTTGGATTATGTGAAAATGAAACTTGTGCAATTTCATGTGTTGTATTGGTCAGGTTTGGCTGAAATTGTGTATGTCAATTCTACTCAAGAGTCGCATTCTTTTCCCTGAATGTCACATGGCTAGGTTGTGTGGCTACGCGCCCATGGGGTGGGGGCTTCTAACCTCATTAATATGCATAACTGCTATATCTTGAGCACTGTTGTAGTTAGGAAGATGAAACCTGCTGAATTGTGATGACGTTAAACAAGAGATTTGAATAAAATAACAGATGACCATATATGGTCAGGTGGACTCATTAATATGCATAACTGTTATATCTCAAGCACTGTTGCAGGTAGGAAGATGAAACCTGTGTTATTATGATGATGTTAAACAAGAGATTTGGCTAAAATAACAGATGACCATATATGGTCATGTGAACTCATTAATATGCATAATTGTCATATCTGAAACACTGTTGCAGAACAAGACATGCAACCAGTGCCATAATGAAGACATCTCCCAAAAAAATTAACTCATATAAGAGAATATCATTTATGATTATGTAACCTCATTAATATGCATGAGCACATGGCTCCTTGTATATTCTAAAAACCGTATCTCAATAACCGAACCAGGTAAATAGAAGGAAGCATCAGCATGTCAACCTCATTGTACAAATCATTCAAAGTACTTTAATGGCAATTCGCTGAATTATGGTGACATTAAACAAGAGATTTGAATAAAATAACAGATGAACATATATGGTCAGGTGAACTAATTAATATATGCATAAGCACATGGCTCCTTGCATATTCTAAAAAAATATCTCGATAACCAAACCAGGTAAAAAGAAGGAACCATCGGCACGTCAACCTTATTGTACAAATCATTCAAAGTACTTTAATGGCAATTCATTGACCACTTTAATTACATAATTCGTCTGATAGCTTGGGCCCCGGTGACGCCGCTTGCGGCTTTAATTAGGGGCCCAAGCCCAAAGGGCGAGGCCCCTATTATTATCGTTCAGTTTTTTCTTTCTTTCTTTCTTTCTTTCTTCCGTAACTTTTTTCGTCGAGCCGTTTGAGAAAACTGCTGAACCAAATAGTTTGAAAATGCTCTATAATGATAGGCTCTACTATGAACTGGTGCAACATGCTTTCAGAATTTTGATTGGCCAATTAGTTTGGCAGCCATATTGGATTGAAATAAAACCGGAAGTGGCTGTTTGACCACTTTCTGAGGGTCTAGGTGTCTAGATTTTTTTTATGGTATATAGTACAACTCATGTGTAATAAATATCAGCAATAAAAACTTTAGCGGTCATGTGACTTTTCCCGCCATTTTGTTTTTCCTAAAAACGGCAAAAAACACTTAAAAATCTTCTTCTTCAGAACCACCAAGTAGAATGCTCTCATGTGTTGTATTTAGCTTCTATATATGAATCCGATTTAGGTTTGAAAAAATGTTTACGATTGGTCACGTGGTTTGGCCACCATTTTGGATTTCTTCTAAACAGGAAGTAGTTTTTTACTCTGGCAACACTTGAGGGATTATTTTCAATTTTGCTTCATGGCATCTGTATATCAAACTATTTCAGAAACCTAAACAAAATTTCAGATCAGTCACATGGTTTGGCCGCCATTTTGGATTTTAAGCAAAATTGACCAAAAGTTTGGGTAATTGTTTCTCAGAGACGATTCAACCAATCTACTATATGTTTTTATATTTACCATGCCTGGCCTTAGCTGCATACGAGAAAAATAATATTATTTTGATCAGTCACGTGGTTTGGCCGCCATCTTGGATTATGTGAAAATAGAAATTATGCAACTACATGTTTTGTATTAGTCTGATTTCTTTCAAATTTTGTATGTGCATTTGTGTCATCAGATGCATCATTTTGCCCCAATAGCACAATGTTAGGCCACGTGGCTGGGCACCCATGGGGTGGGGGCTTCTAACCTCATTAATATGCATAACTGTTATAACTCAAGCACTGTTGTAGTTAGGATGATGAATCCTGTGTTATTATGACAACCTTGAACAAGAGATTCGATTAAAATAACAAATGACCATATATGGTCATGTGAGCTCATTAATATGCATAACTGTCATATCTCAAACACTGTTGCAGTTAGGAAGTGGAATCCTGTGTTATTATGACAACAGTGAACAAGAGATTTGATTAAAATAACAGATAACCATATATGGTCATGTGAACTCATTAATATGCATAGCAGTCATATCTAAAACACTGTCGCAGTTAGGAAGATGAATCCTGTGTTATTATGACAACAGTGAACAAGAGATTTGATTAAAATAACAGATGACCATATATGGTCATGTGAACTCATTAATATGCATAACCATTATATCTTAAACACTGTTGCAGTTAGGAAGATGAATCCTGTGTTCTTATGACAACAGTGAACAAGAGATTTGATTAAAATAACAGATGACCATATATGGTCATGTGAACTCATTAATATGCATAGCAGTCATATCTGAAACACTGTCGCAGAGTAGGACATGTAACTAGTGTCATTATGAAGACATTGAATGAAAGATGTGTCCTGTGTCATTATGACAACAGTGAACAAGAGATTTGATTAAATAATAGATAACCATATATGGTCATGTGAACTCATTAATATGCATAGCAGTCATATCTAAAACACTGTCGCAGTTAGGAAGATGAATCCTGTGTTATTATGACAACAGTGAACAAGAGATTTGATTAACAGATGACCATATATGGTCATGTGAACTCATTAATATGCATAACCATTATATCTTAAACACTGTTGCAGTTAGGAAGATGAATCCTGTGTTCTTATGACAACAGTGAACAAGAGATTTGATTAAAATAACAGATGACCATATATGGTCATGTGAACTCATTAATATGCATAGCAGTCATATCTGAAACACTGTCGCAGAGCAGGACATGTAACTAGTGTCATTATGAAGACATTGAATGAAAGATGTAACTGACATTAGAAATGGCTATATATGATTATGTAATATATGATTATGTAATCTCATTATTGTGCATAAGAACATGGCTCATTATATATCCTGAAAACCATATTTTGATAACCAAACCAAGTAAATACATGGTACCAACTTCATTTTGACCTCATGTTACTGATAATTCAAGCTACCTGATTGTCTAACATGTGACCACATTAATTACGAAACAGAATCTTGTCAGCTTGGGCCCCGGTGACGCCGCTTGCGGCTTTAATTTCTTCTTTCTTCTTTCTTTCTTTCTTCCGTAACTTTTTTCGTCAAGCCGTTTGAGAAAACCGCTGAACGGAATGGTCTGATAATGCTCTATACTGATAGTCCCTAATGTGAACTGGTGCAACATGCTTTCAGAATTTAGATTGGTCAATTAGTTTGTCAGCCATGTTGAAATGAAATAAAACCGGAAGTGGCTGTTTGACCACTTTCTGAGGGTCTAGGCGTCTAGATTTTTTTATGGTATATAGTACAACTCATGTGTAATAAATATCAGCAATAAAAACTTTAGCGGTCACGTGACTTTTCCCGCCATTTTGTTTTTCCTAAAAACGGCAAAAAACACTTGAAAATCTTCTTCTTCAGAACCACCTAGCAGAATGCTCTCATATGTTGTATTTAGCTTCTATTTATGAATCCCATTTAGGTTTGAAAAAATGTTTACGATTGGTCACGTGGTTTGGCCACCATTTTGGATTTCTTCTAAACAGGAAGTAGTTTTTTACTCTGGCAACACTTGAGGGAATAATTTCAATTTTGCTTCATGGCATCTGTGTATCAAGCCCTTTCAGAAACCTAAAAAAAATTTCAGATCAGTCACATGGTTTGGCCGCCATTTTGGATTTTAAGCAAAATTGACCAAAAGTTTGGGTATTTGTTTCTCCGAGACGATTCAACCAATCTACTAGATGTTTTTATATTTACCATGCCTGGCCTTAGCTCCATATGAGAAAAATAATATTATTTTGATCAGTCACGTGGTTTGGCCGCCATCTTGGATTTTGTGAAAATAGAAATTATGCAACTACATGTTTTGTATTAGTCTGATTTTTTTCAAATTTTCTATGTGCATTTGTGTCATCAGATGCATCATTTTGCCCCAATAGCACACTGCTAGGCCACGTGGCTGGGCACCCATGGGGTGGGGGCTTCTAACCTCATTAATATGCATAACTGATATATCTCAAGCTCTGTTGCAGTTAGGGAGATGAAACCTGTGTTATTATGACAACATTAAAAAAGTGATTCCATTAAAATGACAGATGACCAAATATGGTCATGTGAACTCATTAATATGCATAACCATTATATCTTAAACACTGTTGCAGTTAGGAAGATGAATCCTGTGTTATTATGACAACAGTGAACAAGAGATTTGATTAAAATAACAGATGACCATATATGGTCATGTGAACTCATTAATATGCATAACCATTATATCTTAAACACAGTTGTAGTTAGGAAGATGAATCCTGTGTCATTATGACAACAGTGAACAAGAGATTTGATTAAAATAACAGATGACCATATATGGTCATGTGAACTCATTAATATGCATAGCAGTCATATCTGAAACACTGTCGCAGAGCAAGACATGTAACTAGTGTCATTATGAAGACATTGAATGAAAGATGTAACTGACATTAGAAATGGCAATGTATGATTATGTAATCTCATTATTGTGCATAAGAACATGGCTCATTATATATCCTGAAAACCATATTTCGATAACCAAACCAGGTAAATACATGGTACCAACTTCATTTTGACCTCATGTTACTAATAATTCAAGCTACCTGATTGTCTAACATGTGACCACATTAATTATGAAACAGAATCTTGTCAGCTTGGGCCCCGGTGATGCCGCTTGCGGCTTTAATCTTTCTTTCTTCTTTCCGCCGTAACTTTTTTCGTCAAGCCGTTTGAGAAAACCGCTGAACAGAATGGTCTGATAATGCTCTATACTGATAGTCCCTAATGTGAACTGGTGCAACATGCTTTCAGAATTTAGATTGGTCAATTAGTTTGGCAGCCATATTGGATTGAAATAAAACCGGAAGTGGCTGTTTGACCACTTTCTGAGGGTCTAGGCGTCTAGATTTTTTTATGGTATATAGTACAACTCATGTGTAATAGATATCAGCAATAAAAACTTTAGCGGTCACGTGACTTTTCCCGCCATTTTGTTTTTCCTAAAAACGGCAAAAAACACTTGAAAATCTTCTTCTTCAGAACCACCTAGCAGAATGCTCTCATATGTTGTATTTAGCTTCTATATATGAATCCCATTTACGTTTGAAAAAATTATTACGATTGGTCACGTGGTTTGGCCACCATTTTGGATTTCTTCTAAACAGGAAGTAGTTTTTTACTTTGGCAACACTTGAGGGATTATTTTCAATTTTGCTTCATGGCATCTGTATATCAAACCCTTTCAGAAACCTAAAAAAGATTTCAGATCAGTCACATGGTTTGGCCGCCATCTTGGATTTTAAGCAAAATTGACCAAAAGTTTGGGCATTTGTTTCTCAGAGGTGATTCAACCAATCTAATAGATGTTTTTATATTTACCATGCCTGGCCTTAGCTCCATATGAGAAAAATAATATTATTTTGATCAGTCACATGGTTTGGCCGCCATCTTGGATTTTATGAAAACAAATCTTGTGCAATTACATGTGTTGTATTGGTCGGATTTGGCTAAAATTGTATATGTGCATTCTACTCTTGAGATGCATTCTTTTAACCGAATGGCACGTGGCTGGGTTTTGTCGCTGGGCGCCTGAGGGGTGGGGGCTTCTAACCTCATTAATATGCATAACTGATATATCTCAAGCACTGTTGGAGTTAGGAAGATGAAACCTGTGTTATTATGACAACATTAAACAATTGATTTCATTAAAATAACAGATTACCATATATGGTCATGTGAACTCATTAATATGCATAACCATTATATCTGAAACACTGTTGTAGTAAGAAAGATGATTCCTGTGTTATCATGACAACAGTGAACAAGAGATTTGATTAAAATAACAGATGACCATATATGGTCATGTGAACTCATTAATATGCATAACCATTATATCTTAAACACTGTTGCAGTTAGGAAGATGAATTCTGTGTTATTATGACAACAGTGAACAAGAGATTTGATTAAAATAACCGATGACCATATATGGTCATGTGAACTCATTAATATGCAAAGCAGTCATATCTAAAACACTGTCGCAGAGCAGGACATGTAACTAGTGTCATTATGAAGACATTGAATGAAAGATGTAACTGACATTAGAAATGGCTATATATGATTATGTAATCTCATTATTGTGCATAAGAACATGGCTCATTGTATATCCTGAAAACCATATTTTGATAACCAAACCAGGTAAATACATGGTACCAACTTCATTTCGACCTCATGTTACTGATAATTCAAGCTACCTGATTGTTTAACATGTGACCACATTAATTATGAAACAGAATCTTGTCAGCTTGGGCCCCGGTGACGCCGCTTGCGGCTTTAATTCTTCTTTCTTTCTTCTTTCTTTCTTCCGTAACTTTTTCGTCAAGCCGTTTGAGAAAACCGCTGAACGGAATGATCTGATAATGCTCTCTACTGATAGTCTCTAATGTGAACTGGTGCAACATGCTTTCAGAATTTAGATTGGTCAATTAGTTTGGCAGCCATATTGGATTGAAATAAAACCGGAAGTGGCTGTTTGACCACTTTCTGAGGGTCTAGGCGTCTAGATTTTTTTATGGTATATAGTACAACTCATGTGTAATAGATATCAGCAATAAAAACTTTAGCGGTCATGTGACTTTTCCCGCCATTTTGTTTTTCCTAAAAACGGCAAAAAACACTTAACAATCTTCTTCTTCAGAACCACCAAGCAGAATGCTCTCATATGTAGTATTTAGCTTCTATATATGAATCCCATTTATGTTTGAAAAAATTATTAGGATTCGTCACGTGGTTTGGCCACCATTTTGGATTTCTTCTAAACAGGAAGTAGTTTTTTACTCTGGCAACACTTGAGGGATTATTTTCCATTTTGCTTCATGGCATCTGTATATCATTCCCTTTCAGTAGCCTAAAAAAGATTTCAGATCAGTCACATGGTTTGGCCGCCATCTTGGATTTTAAGCAAAATTGATCAAAAGTTTGGGCATTTGTTTCTCAGAGGTGATTCAACCAATCTACAAGATGTTTTTATATTTACCATGCCTGGCCTGATCTCCATATGAGAAAAATAATATTATTTTGATCAGTCACATGGTTTGGCCGCCATCTTGGATTTTATGAAAACAAACCTTGTGCATTTACATGTGTTGTATTGGTCCGATTTGGCTAAAATTGTACATGTGCATTCTACTCATGAGATGCATTCTTTCAACCGAATGGCACGTGGCTGGGTTTTGTCGCCAAGCGCCTGAGGGGTGGGGGCTTCTAACCTCATTAATATGCATAACTGATATATCTCAAGCACTGTTGGAGTTAGGAAGATGAAACCTGTGTTATTATGACAACATTAAACAATTGATTTCATTAAAATAACAGATTACCATATATGGTCATGTGAACTCATTAATATGCATAACCATTATATCTCAAACACTGTTGTAGTTAGGAAGATGATTCCTGTGTTATCATGACAACAGTGAACAAGAGATTTGATTAAAATAACAGATGACCATATATGGTCATGTGAACTCATTAATATGCAAATCCATGATATCTCAAACACTGTTGCAGTTAGGAAGATGATTCCTGTGTTATCATGACAACAGTGAACAAGAGATTTGATTAAAATAACAGATGACCATATATGGTCATGTGAACTCATTAATATGCATAACCATGATATCTTAAACACTGTTGCAGTTAGGAAGATGAATCCTGTGTTATTATGACAACAGTGAACAAGAGATTTGATTAAAATAACAGATGACCATATATGGTCATGTGACTCATTGATATGCATAACCATTATATATTAAACACTGTTGCAGTTAGGAAGATGAATCCTGTGTTATTATGACAACAGTGAACAAGAGATTTGATTAAAATAACAGATGACCATATATGGTCATGTGAACTCATTAATATGCAAAGCAGTCATATCTAAACACTGTCGCAGAGCAGGACATGTAACTAGTGTCATTATGAAGACATTGAATGAAAGATGTAACTGACATTAGAAATGGCTATATATGATTATGTAATCTTATTATTGTGCATAAGAACATGGCTCATTATATATCCTGAAAACCATATTTCGATAACCAAACCACGTAAATACATGGTACCAATTTCATTTCGACCTCTTGTTACTGATAATACAAGCTACCTGATTGTCTAACATGTGACCACATTAATTATGAAACAGAATCTTGTCAGCTTGGGCCCCGGTGACGCCGCTTGCGGCTTTAATTTCTTTCTTTCTTTCTTTCTTCCGTAACTTTTTTCGTCAAGCCGTTTGAGAAAACCGCTGAACTGAATAGTCTGAAAATGCTCTATACTTATAGTCCCTAATGTGAACTGGTGCAACATGCTTTCAGAATTTTGATTGGTCGATTAGTTTGGCAGCCATATTGGATTGAAATAAAACCGGAAGTGGCTGTTTGACCACTTTCTGAGGGTCTAGGCGTCTAGATTCTTTTGTGGTATATAGTACAACTCATGTGTAATAAATATCAGAAATAAAAACTTTAGCGGTCACGTGACTTTTCCCGCCATTTTGTTTTCCCTAAAAACGGCAAAAAACACTTTAAAATCTTCTTCTTCAGAACCACCTAGCAGAATGCTCTCATGTGTTGTATTTAGCTTCTATATATGAATCCCATTTACGTTTGAAAAAATGTTTACGATTGGTCACGTAGTTTGGCCACCATTTTGGATTTCTTCTAAACAGGAAGTAGTTTTTTACTCTGGCAACACTTGAGGGAATATTTTCAATTTTGCTTCATGGCATCTGTGTATCAAGCCCTTTCAGAAACCTAAAAAAAATTTCAGATCAGTCACATGGTTTGGCCGCCATTTTGGATTTTTAGCAAAATTGACCAAAAGTTTGGGTATTTGTTTCTCAGAGACGATTCAACCAATCTACTAGATGTTTTTATATTTACCATGCCTGGCCTTAGCTGCATACGAGAAAAATAATATTATTTTGATCAGTCACGTGGTTTGGCCGCCATCTTGGATTTTGTGAAAATAGAAATTATGCAACTACATGTTTTGTATTAGCCTGATTTCTTTCAAATTTTGTATGTGCATTTGTGTCATCAGATGCATCATTTTGCCCCAATAGCACACTGTTAGGCCACGTGGCTGGGCACCCATGGGGTGGGGGCTTCTAACCTCATTAATATGCATAACTGTTATAACTCAAGCACTGTTGTAGTTAGGATGATGAATCCTGTGTTATTATGACAACCTTGAACAAGAGATTCGATTAAAATAACAAATGACCATATATGGTAATGTGAGCTCATTAATATGCATAAGTGTCATATCTCAAACACTGTTGCAGTTAGGAAGTGGAATCCTGTGTTATTATGACAACATTGATAAAAAGATTTGATTAAAATAACAGATGACCATATATAGTCACGTGAGCTCATTAATATGCGTAATCGTTATATCTCAAACACTGTTGCAGTTAGGAAGATGAATCCTGTGTCATTATGACAACAGTGAACAAGAGATTTGATTAAATAATAGATAACCATATATGGTCATGTGAACTCATTAATATGCATAGCAGTCATATCTAAAACACTGTCGCAGTTAGGAAGATGAATCTTGTGTTATTATGACAACAGTGAACAAGAGATTTGATTAAAATAACAGATGACCATATATGGTCATGTGAACTCATTAATATGCATAACCATTGTATCTTAAACACTGTTGCAGTTAGGAAGATGAATCCTGTGTTCTTATGACAACAGTGAACAAGAGATTTGATTAAAATAACAGATGACCATATATGGTCATGTGAACTCATTAATATGCATAGCAGTCATATCTGAAACACTGTCGCAGAGCAGGACATGTAACTAGTGTCATTATGAAGACATTGAATGAAAGATGTAACTGACATTAGAAATGGCTATATATGATTATGTAATCTCATTATTGTGCATAAGAACATGGCTCATTATATATCCTGAAAACCATATTTTGATAACCAAACCAAGTAAATACATGGTACCAACTTCATTTTGACCTCATGTTACTGATAATTCAAGCTACCTGATTGTCTAACATGTGACCTCATTAATTATGAAACAGAATCTTCTCAGCTTGGGCCCCGGTGATGCCGCTTGCGGCTTTAATTAGGGGCCCAAGCCCGAAGGGCGAGGCCCCTATTCTTATTGTCCGGTTTTTAGGGGCCCAAGCCCGAAGGGCGAAGCCCCTATTATTATCGTTCAGTTTTTTCTTTCTTTCTTTCTTTCTTTCTTCCGTAACTTTTTTCGTCAAGCCGTTTGAGAAAACTGCTGAACGGAATGGTCTGATAATGCTCTATACTGATAGTCCCTAATGTGAACTGGTGCAACATGCTTTCAGAATTTCGATTGGTCAATTAGTTTGGCTGCCATATTGGATTGAAATGAAACCGGAAGTGGCTGTTTGACCACTTTCTGAGGGTCTAGGCGTCTAGATTTTTTTATGGTATATAGTACAACTCATGTGTAATAAATATCAGAAATAAAAACTTTAGCGGTCATGTGACTTTTCCCGCCATTTTATTTTTCCTAAAAACGGCAAAAAACACTTTAAAATCTTCTTCTTCAGAACCACCAAGCAGAATGCTCTCATATGTAGTATTTAGCTTCTATATATGAATCCCATTTATGTTTGAAAAAATTATTACGATTGGTCACGTGGTTTGGCCACCATTTTGGATTTCTTCTAAACAGGAAGTAGTTTTTTTACTCATGCCACACTTGAGGGATTATTTTCAATATTGCTGTATGGCATCTCTATATCAAACTCTTTCAGAAACCTAAAAAAGATTTCAGATCAATCACATGGTTTGGCCGCCATCTTGGATTTTAGGTAAAATTGACCAAAAGTTTGGGCATTAGTTTCTCAGAGTTGATTCAACCGATTAACTTCTGGTTTTGAATATAACATGCCTGAACATTGCTACATATGAGAAAAATAATATATTTTCGATAAGTCACGTGGTTTGGCCGCCATCTTGGATTATGTGAAAATGAAACTTGTGCAATTTCATGTGTTGTATTGGTCAGGTTTGGCTGAAATTGTGTATGTCAATTCTACTCAAGAGTCGCATTCTTTTCCCTGAATGTCACATGGCTAGGTTGTGTGGCTACGCGCCCATGGGGTGGGGGCTTCTAACCTCATTAATATGCATAACTGCTATATCTTGAGCACTGTTGTAGTTAGGAAGATGAAACCTGCTGAATTGTGATGACGTTAAACAAGAGATTTGAATAAAATAACAGATGACCATATATGGTCAGGTGGACTCATTAATATGCATAACTGTTATATCTCAAGCACTGTTGCAGGTAGGAAGATGAAACCTGTGTTATTATGATGATGTTAAACAAGAGATTTGGCTAAAATAACAGATGACCATATATGGTCATGTGAACTCATTAATATGCATAATTGTCATATCTGAAACACTGTTGCAGAACAAGACATGCAACCAGTGCCATAATGAAGACATCTCCCAAAAAAATTAACTCATATAAGAGAATATCATTTATGATTATGTAACCTCATTAATATGCATGAGCACATGGCTCCTTGTATATTCTAAAAACCGTATCTCAATAACCGAACCAGGTAAATAGAAGGAAGCATCAGCATGTCAACCTCATTGTACAAATCATTCAAAGTACTTTAATGGCAATTCGCTGAATTATGGTGACATTAAACAAGAGATTTGAATAAAATAACAGATGAACATATATGGTCAGGTGAACTAATTAATATATGCATAAGCACATGGCTCCTTGCATATTCTAAAAAAATATCTCGATAACCAAACCAGGTAAAAAGAAGGAACCATCGGCACGTCAACCTTATTGTACAAATCATTCAAAGTACTTTAATGGCAATTCATTGACCACTTTAATTACATAATTCGTCTGATAGCTTGGGCCCCGGTGACGCCGCTTGCGGCTTTAATTTCTTCTTTCTTTCTTTCTTTCTTTCTTCCGTAACTTTTTTTGTCAAGCCGTTTGAGAAAACCGCTGAACGGAATGGTCTGATAATGCTCTATACTGATAGTCCCTAATGTGAACTGGTGCAACATGCTTTCAGAATTTCGATTGGTCAATTAGTTTGGCAGCCATATTGGATTGAAATAAAACCGGAAGTGGCTGTTTGACCACTTTCTGAGGGTCTAGGCGTCTAGATTTTTTTATGGTATATAGTACAACTCATGTGTAATAAATATCAGCAATAAAAACTTTAGCGGTCATGTGACTTTTCCCGCCATTTTGTTTTTCCTAAAAACGGCAAAAAACACTTGAAAATCTTCTTCTTCAGAACCACCAAGCAGAATGCTCTCATATGTAGTATTTAGCTTCTATATATGAATCCCATTTAGGTTTGAAAAAATGTTTACGATTGGTCACGTGGTTTGGCCACCATTTTGGATTTCTTCTAAACAGGAAGTAGTTTTTTACTCTGGCAACACTTGAGGGATTATTTTCAATTTTGCTTCATGGCATCTGTGTATCAAACGCTTTCAGAAACCTAAGAAAGATTTCAGATCAGTCACATGGTTTGGCCGCCATCTTGGATTTTAAGCAAAATTGACCAAAAGTTTGGGCATTTGTTTCTCAGAGGTGATTCAACCAATCTACTAGATGTTTTTATATTTACTATGCGTGGCCTTAGCTGCATACGAGAAAAATAATGTTATTTTGATCAGTCACGTAGTTTGGCCGCCATCTTGGATTTTGTGAAAATAGAAATTATGCAACTACATGTTTTGTATTAGTCTGATTTCTTTCAAATTTTGTATGTGCATTTGTGTCATCAGATGCATCATTTTGCCCCAATAGCACACTGTTAGGCCACGTGGCTGGGCACCCATGGGGTGGGGGCTTCTAACCTCATTAATATGCATAACTGTTATAACTCAAGCACTGTTGTAGTTAGGATGATGAATCCTGTGTTATTATGACAACCTTGAACAAGAGATTCGATTAAAATAACAAATGACCATATATGGTCATGTGAGCTCATTAATATGCATAACTGTCATATCTCAAACACTGTTGCAGTTAGGAAGTGGAATCCTGTGTTATTATGACAACATTGAACAAAAGATTTGATTAAAATAACAGATGACCATATATAGTCACGTGAGCTCATTAATATGCGTAATCGTTATATCTCAAACACTGTTGCAGTTAGGAAGATGAATCCTGTGTCATTATGACAACAGTGAACAAGAGATTTGATTAAAATAACAGATAACCATATATGGTCATGTGAACTCATTGATATGCATAACCATTATATCTTAAACACTGTCGCAGTTAGGAAGATAAATCCTGTGTCATTATGACAACAGTGAACAAGAGATTTGATTAAAATAACAGATAACCATATATGGTCATGTGAACTCATTAATATGCATAGCAGTCATATCTAAAACACTGTCGCAGTTAGGAAGATGAATCCTGTGTTATCATGACAACAGTGAACAAGAGATTTGATTAAAATAACAGATGACCATATATGGTCATGTGAACTCATTAATATGCATAACCATTATATCTTAAACACTGTTGCAATTAGGAAGATGAATCCTGTGTTATTATGACAACAGTGAACAAGAGATTTGATTAAAATAACAGATGACCATATATGGTCATGTGAACTCATTAATATGTATAGCAGTCATATCTGAAACACTGTCGGAGAGCAGGACATGTAACTTGTGTCATTATGAAGACATTGAATGAAAGATGTAACTGACATTAGAAATGGCTATATATGATTATGTAATCTCATTATTGTGCATAAGAACATAGCTCATTATATATCCTGAAAACCCTATTTCGATAACCAAACCAGGTAAATACATGGTACCAAGTTAATTTTGACCTCATGTTACTGATAATTCAAGCTACCTGATTGTCTAACATGTGACCACATTAATTATGAAACAGAATCTTGTCAGCTTGGGCCCCGGTGATGCCGCTTGCGGCTTTAATTCTTTCTTTCTTCTTTCCGCCGTAACTTTTTTCGTCAAGCCGTTTGAGAAAACCGCTGAACGGAATGGTCTGATAATGCTCTATGCTGATAGTCCCTAATGTGAACTGGTGCAACATGCTTTCAGAATTTAGATTGGTCAATTAGTTTGGCAGCCATATTGGATTGAAATAAAACCGGAAGTGGCTGTTTGACCACTTTCTGAGGGTCTAGGCGTCTAGATTTTTTTATGGTATATAGTACAACTCATGTGTAATAAATATCAGCAATAAAAACTTTAGCGGTCATGTGACTTTTCCTGCCATTTTGTTTTTCCTAAAAACGGCAAAAAACACTTGAAAATCTTCTTCTTCAGAACCACCAAGCAGAATGCTCTCATATGTAGTATTTTGCTTCTATATATGAATCCCATTTATGTTTGAAAAAATGTTTACGATTGGTCACGTGGTTTGGCCACCATTTTGGATTTCTTCTAAACAGGAAGTAGTTTTTTACTCTGGCAACACTTGAGGGAATATTTTCAATTTTGCTTCATGGCATCTGTGTATCAAGCCCTTTCAGAAACCTAAAAAAAAATTTCAGATCAGTCACATGGTTTGGCCGCCATTTTGGATTTTAAGCAAAATTGACCAAAAGTTTGGGTATTTGTTTCTCAGAGACGATTCAACCAATCTACTAGATGTTTTTATATTTACCATGCCTGGCCTTAGCTGCATACGAGAAAAATAATATTATTTTGATCAGTCACGTGGTTTGGCCGCCATATTGGATTTTGTGAAAATAGAAATTATGCAACTACATGTTTTGTATTAGTCTGATTTCTTTCAAATTTTGTATGTGCATTTGTGTCATCAGATGCATCATTTTGCCCCAATAGCACACTGTTAGGCCACGTGGCTGGGCACCCATGGGGTGGGGGCTTCTAACCTCATTAATATGCATAACTGTTATAACTCAAGCACTGTTGTAGTTAGGATGATGAATCCTGTGTTATTATGACAACCTTGAACAAGAGATTCGATTAAAATAACAAATGACCATATATGGTCATGTGAGCTCATTAATATGCATAACTGTCATATCTCAAACACTGTTGCAGTTAGGAAGTGGAATCCTGTGTTATTATGACAACATTGAACAAAAGATTTGATTAAAATAACAGATGACCATATATAGTCACGTGAGCTCATTAATATGCTTAATCGTTATATCTCAAACACTGTTGCAGTTAGGAAGATGAATCATGTGTCATTATGACAACAGTGAACAGAAGATTTGATTAAAATAACAGATCACCATATATGGTCATGTGAACTCATTAATATGCATAACCATTATATCTTAAACACTGTCGCAGTTAGGAAGATAAATCCTGTGTCATTATGACAACAGTGAACAAGAGATATGATTAAAATAACAGATAACCATATATGGTCATGTGAACTCATTAATATGCATAGCAGTCATATCTAAAACACTGTCGCAGTTAGGAAGATGAATCCTGTGTTATTATGACAACAGTGAACAAGAGATTTGATTAAAATAACAGATGACCATATATGGTCATGTGAACTCATTAATATGCATAACCATTATATCTTAAACACTGTTGCAGTTAGGATGATGAATCCTGTGTTATTATGGAAACGTTGAACAAGAGATTTGATTAAAATAACAGATGACCATATATAGTCACGTGAGCTCATTAATATGCGTAATCGTTATATCTCAAACACTGTTGCAGTTAGGAAGATGAATCCTGTGTCATTATGACAACAGTGAACAAGAGATTTGATTAAAATAACAGATAACCATATATGGTCATGTGAACTCATTAATATGCATAACCATTATATCTAAAACACTGTCGCAGTTAGGAAGATAAATCCTGTGTCATTATGACAACAATGAACAAGAGATTTGATTAAAATAACAGATAACCATATATGGTCATGTGAACTCATTAATATGCATAGCAGTCATATCTAAAACACTTTTGCAGTTAGGAAGATGAATCCTGTGTTATTATGACAACCTTGAACAAGAGATTTGATTAAAATAACAGATAACCATATATGGTCATGTGAACTCATTAATATGCATTACTGCCATATCTCAAACATTTTTGCAGTTAGGAAGATGAATCCTGTGTTGTTATGACAACGTTGAACAAGAGATTTGATTAAAATAACAGATGACCATATATGGTCATGTGAACTCAATAATATGCATAACCATTATATCTCAAACACTGTTGCAGTTAGGAACATGAATCCTGTGTTATTATGACAACAGTGAACAAGAGATTTGATTAAAATAACAGATGACCATATATGGTCATGTGAACTCATTAATATGCATAACCATTATATCTTAAACTTTTTTGCAGTTAGGAAGATGAATCATGTGTCATTATGACAACAGTGAACAAGAGATTTGATTAAAATAACAGATAACCATATATGGTCATGTGAACTCATTAATATGCATAACCATTATATCTTAAACACTGTCGCAGTTAGGAAGATGAATCCTGTGTCATTATGACAACAGTGAACAAGAGATTTGATTAAATAACAGATTACCATATATGGTCATGTGAACTCATTAATATGCATAGCAGTCATATCTAAAACACTGACGCAGTTAGGAAGATGAATCCTGTGTTATTATGACAACATTGAACAAGAGATTTGATTAAAATAACAGATGACCATATATGGTCATGTGAACTCATTAATATGCATAACCATTATATCTTAAACACTGTTGCAGTTAGGAAGATGAATCCTGTGTTCTTATGACAACAGTGAACAAGAGATTTGATTAAAATAACAGATGACCATATATGGTCATGTGAACTCATTAATATGCATAGCAGTCATATCTAAAACACTGTCGCAGAGCAGGACATGTAACTAGTGTCATTATGAAGACATTGAATGAAAGATGTAACTGACATTAGAAATGGCTATATATGATTATGTAATCTCATTATTGTGCATAAGAACATGGCTCATTAGGGGCCCAAGCCCAAAGGGCGAGGCCCCTATTATTATCGTCCGGTTTTTTAGGGGCCCAAGCCTGTAGGGCGTGGCCCCTATTCTTATTGTTCGGTTTTTTCTTCATCTTCTTTCTTCTTTCTTCCGTAACTTTTTTCGTCAAGCCGTTTGAGAAAACCACTGAACCAAATAGTCTGAAATTGCTCTATATTGATAGTCTCTAATATGAACTGGTGCAACATGCTTTCAGAATTTTGATTGGCCAATTAGTTTGGCAGCCATATTGGATTGAAATAAAACCGGAAGTGGTTGTTTGACCACTTTCTGAGGGTCTAGGCGTCTAGATTTTTTTATGGTATATAGTACAACTCATGTGTAATAAATATCAGAAATAAAAACTTTAGCGGTCATGTGACTTTTCCCGCCATTTTGTTTTTCCTAAAAACGGCAAAAAACACTTTAAAATCTTCTTCTTCAGAACTGCCAAGTAAAATGTTCTCATATTCAGTACTTAGCTTCTACATATGGAGCAGATTTAGATTTGAGAAATTCATTATGTTTGGTCACGTGGTTTGGCCGCCATTTTGGATTTGTTCTCAACAGGAAGTAGTTTTTCACTCATGCCACACGTGAGCGATTATTTTCAATATTGCTACATGGCATCTCTATGTCAATCTCTTTTAGAAACCTATAACAGATTTCAGATCAGTCACATGGTTTGGCCGCCATCTTGGATTTTGAGGAAAATTGACCAAAAGTTTGGGCATTTGTTTCTCAGAGGTGATTCAACGAATCTACTAGATGTTTTTATATTTACCATGCCTGGCCTTAACTCCATATGGAAAAAATAATATATTTTCGATAAGTCACGTGGTTTGGCCGCCATCTTGGATTTTGTGAAAATTGAAACTATGCAACTACATGTTTTGTATTAGTCCGATTGGAATACAATTTTGTACGTGTATTCTACTCTTTAGATACATTCTTTCCCCTTAATGGCACATGGCTAGGTCATGTGGCTACGCGCCCATGGGGTGGGGGGCTTCTAACCTCATTAATATGCATAGCTGCTATATCTCAAGCACTGTTGCAGTTAGGAAGATGATTCCTGTGTTATCATGACAACAGTGAACAAGCAATTTCATTAAAATAACAGATTACCATATATGGTCATGTGAACTCATTAATATGCATAACTGTTATATCTCAAGCACTGTTGCAGGTAGGAAGATGATTCCTGTGTTATCATGACAACAGTGAACCTGAGATTTGATTAAAATAACATATGACCATATATGGTCATGTGAACTCATTAATATGCATAACTGTTATATCTCAAACACTGTTGCAGGTAGGAAGATGAAACCTGTGTTAGTATGATGATGTTAAACAAGAGATTTGAATAAAATAACAGATGACCATATATGGTCATGTGAGCTCATTAATATGCTTAATCGTTGTATCTCAAACACTGTTGCAGGTAGGAAGATGAAACCTGTGTTAGTATGATGATGTTAAACAAGAGATTTGATTAAAATAACATATGACCATATATGGTCATGTGAGCTCATTAATATGCTTAATCGTTGTATCTCAAACACTGTTGCAGTTAGGAAGATGAATCCTGTGTTATTATGACAACAATGAACAAGAGATTTGATTACAATAACAGATGACCATTTATGGTCATGTGAACTCATTAATATTCATAACATTAATATCTCAAATAAATATATGGAACCAACTGCATGGGGTGGGGGCTTCTAACCTCATTAATAATCATCACTGTTATAACTCAAGCACTGTTGTAGTTAGAATGATGAATCCTGTGTTATTATGACAACGTTGAACAAGAGATTTGATTAAAATAACAGATGACCATATATTAATAACCTTTATATCTCAAATAAATACATGGAACCAACTGCATTTCGACCTCATGGTACTAATCATTCAAACTAATTGTGTATCATTTGACCTCATTATTTATGGCATGTATACTTGGGCCCCTGTGACGCTGCTTGCAGCTTTAATTCTTCTTTCTTTCTTCTTTCTTTCTTCCGTAACTTTTTCGTCAAGCCGTTTGAGAAAACTGCTGAACGGAATGATCTGATAATGCTCCCTACTGATAGCCTCTAATGTGAACTGGTGCAACATGCTTTCAGAATTTCGATTGGTCAATTAGTTTGGCAGCCATATTGGATTGAAATAAAACCGGAAGTGGCTGTTTGACCACTTTCTGAGGGTCTAGGCGTCTTGGTTTTTTTATGGTGTATAGCACAACTCATGTATAATAGATATTAGCAATAAAAACTTTAGCGGTCATGTGACTTTTCCCGCCATTTTGTTTTTCCTAAAAACGGCAAAAAACACTTAAAAATCTTCTTTTTCAGAACCACCAAGTAGAATGCTCTCATATGTAGTATTTAGCTTCTATATATGAATCCCATTTATGTTTGAACATTTTTTTACGATTGGTCACGTGGATTGGCCACCATTTCGGATTTCTTCTAAACAGGAAGTAGTTTTTTACTCTGGCAACACTTGAGGGATTATTTTCAATTTTGCTTCATGGCATCAGTGTATCAAACCCTTTCAAAAATTTAAAAAAAATTTCAGATCAGTCACATGGTTTGGCCGCCATTTTGGATTTTAAGCAAAATTGACAAAAAGTTTGGGTATTTGTTTCTCAGAGACGATTCAACCAATCTACTAGATGTTTTTATATTTACCATGCCTGCCCTTAGCTCCATATGAGAAAAATAATATTATTTTGATCAGTCACATGGTTTGGCCGCCATCTTGGATTTTGTGAAAATAGAAATTATGCAACTACATGTTTTGTATTAGTCTGATTTCTTTCAAATTTTGTATGTGCATTTGTGTCATCAGATGCATCATTTTGCCCCAATAGCACACTGTTAGGCCACGTGGCTGGGCACCCATGGGGTGGGGGCTTCTAATATTCTTCTAATTAATATGCATAACTGTTATAACTCAAACACTGTCGCAGTTAGGGTGATGAATCCTGTGTTATTATGACAACGTTGAATAAGAGATTTGATTAAAATAACAGATGACCATATATGGTCATGTGAATTCATTAATATGCATAACTATTATATCTTAAACTCTGTTGCAGTTAGGAAGATGAATCCTGTGTTATTATGACAACAGTGAACAAGAGATTTGATTAAAATAACAGATGACCATATATGGTCATGTGAACTCATTAATATGCATAACCATTATATCTTAAACACTGTTGCAGTTAGGAAGATGAATCCTGTGTTATCATGACAACAGTGAACCTTAGATTTGATTAAAATAACATATGACCATATATGGTCATGTGAACTCATTAATATGCATAACTGTTATATCTCAAGCACTGTTGCAGGTAGGAAAATGAAACCTGTGTTATTATGATGATGTTAAACAAGAGATTTGAATAAAATAACAGATGACCATATATGGTCATGTGAGCTCATTAATATGCATAATCGTTGTATCTCAAACACTGTTGCAGTTAGGAAGATGAATCCTGTGTTATGACTATGTTGAACAAGAGATTTGATTAAAATAACAGATGATGACCATATATTAATAACCTTTATATCTCAAATAAATATATGGAACCAACTGCATTTCGACCTCATGGTACTAATCATTCAAACTAATTGTGTATCATGTGTATCATTTGACATTATTTATGGCATGTATACTTGGGCCCCTGTGATGCTGCTTGCAGCTTTAATTAGGGGCCCAAGCCTGTAGGGCGTGGCCCCTATTCTTATTGTTCGGTTTTTTCTTCATCTTCTTTCTTCTTTCTTCCGTAACTTTTTTCGTCAAGCCGTTTGAGAAAACCACTGAACCAAATAGTCTGAAATTGCTCTATATTGATAGTCTCTAATATGAACTGGTGCAACATGCTTTCAGAATTTTGATTGGCCAATTAGTTTGGCAGCCATATTGGATTGAAATAAAACCGGAAGTGGTTGTTTGACCACTTTCTGAGGGTCTAGGCGTCTAGATTTTTTTATGGTATATAGTACAACTCATGTGTAATAAATATCAGAAATAAAAACTTTAGCGGTCATGTGACTTTTCCCGCCATTTTGTTTTTCCTAAAAACGGCAAAAAACACTTTAAAATCTTCTTCTTCAGAACTGCCAAGTAAAATGTTCTCATATTCAGTACTTAGCTTCTACATATGGAGCAGATTTAGATTTGAGAAATTCATTATGATTGGTCACGTGGTTTGGCTGCCATTTTGGATTTGTTCTCAACAGGAAGTAGTTTTTTACTCATGCCACACTTGAGCGTTAATCTCAAGTATTGCGTCATGGCATGTCCCTATCTAACCCTTTCAGAAACCTAAAAAAAAATTCAGATCAGTCACATGGTTTCGCCGCCATCTTGGATTTTAAACAAAATTGATCAAAAGTTTGGGCATTTGTTTCTCAGAGGTAATTCAACGAATCTACTAGATGTTTTTATATTTATCATGCCTTGCCGCAACTGCATATGAAAAAAATAATATATTTTCGATAAGTCACGTGGTTTGGCCGTCATCTTGCATTTTGTGAAAATTGGAATTATGCAACTACATGTTTTGTATTAGTCCGATTGGAATAAAATTTTGTATGTGTATTCTACTCTTTAGATACATTCTTTCCCCTGAATGGCATATGGCTAGGTCATGTGGCTACACGCCCATGGGGTGGGGGCTTCTAACCTCATTAATATGCATAGCTGCTATATCTCAAGCACTGTTGCAGTTAGGAAGATGATTCCTGTGTTATCATGACAACAGTGAACAAGCAATTTCATTAAAATAACAGATTACCATATATGGTCATGTGAACTCATTAATATGCATAACTGTTATATCTCAAGCACTGTTGCTGGTAGGAAGATGATTCCTGTGTTATCATGACAACAGTGAACCTTAGATTTGATTAAAATAACATATGACCATATATGGTCATGTGAACTCATTAATATGCATAACTGTTATATCTCAAGCACTGTTGCAGGTAGGAAGATGAAACCTGTGTTATTATGATGATGTTAAACAAGAGATTTGAATAAAATAACAGATGACCATATATGGTCATGTGAGCTCATTAATATGCATAATCGTTGTATCTCAAACACTGTTGCAGTTAGGAAGATGAATCCTGTGTTATCATGACTATGTTGAACAAGAGATTTGATTAAAATAACAGATGATGACCATATATTAATAACCTTTATATCTCAAATAAATATATGGAACCAACTGCATTTCGACCTCATGGTACTAATCATTCAAACTAATTGTGTATCATGTGTATCATTTGACATTATTTATGGCATGTATACTTGGGCCCCTGTGATGCTGCTTGCAGCTTTAATTAGGGGCCCAAGCCCAAAGGGCGAGGCCCCTATTCTTATTGTCCGGTTTTTTCTTCTTCTTCATCATCTTCTTTCTTCCGTAACTTTTTTCGTCAAGCCGTTTGAGAAAACCGCTGAACAGAATGGTCTGATAATGCTCTATACTGATAGTCCATAATGTGAACTGGTGCAACACGCTTTCAGAATTTCGATTGGACAATTAGTTTGGCAGCCATATTGGATTGAAATAAAACCGGAAGTGGCTGTTTGACCACTTTCTGAGGGTCTAGGCGTTTAGATTTTTTTATGGTATATAGTACAACTCATGTGTAATAAATATCAGCAATAAAAACTTTAGCGGTCATGTGACTTTTCCCGCCATTTTGTTTTTCCTAAAAACGGCATAAAACACTCAAAAATCTTCTTCTTCAGAACCACCAAGCAGAATGCTCTCATATGTAGTATTTAGCTTCTATATATGAATCCCATTTATGTTTGACAAAATGTTTACGATTGGTCACGTGGTTTGGCCACCATTTTGGATTTCTTCTAAACAGGAAGTAGTTTTTTACTCTGGCAACACTTGAGGGAATATTTTCAATTTTGCTTCATGGCATCTGTGTATCAAGCCCTTTCAGAAACCTAAAAAAAATTTCAGATCAGTCACATGGTTTGGCCGCCATTTTGGATTTTAAGTAAAATTGACCAAAAGTTTGGGTATTTGTTTCTCAGAGACGATTCAACCAATCTACTAGATGTTTCTATATTTACCATGCATGGCCTTAGCTGCATACGAGAAAAATAATATTATTTTGATCAGTCACGTGGTTTGGCCGCCATCTTGGATTTTGTGAAAATAGAAATTATGCAACTACATGTTTTGTATTAGTCTGATTTCTTTCAAATTTTGTATGTGCATTTGTGTCATCAGATGCATCATTTTGCCCCAATAGCACACTGTTAGGCCTCGTGGCTGGGCACCCATGGGGTGGGGGCTTCTAACCTCATTAATATGCATAACTGTTATAACTCAAGCACTGTTATAGTTAGGATGATGAATCCTGTGTTATTATGACAACCTTGAACAAGAGATTCGATTAAAATAACAAATGACCATATATGGTCATGTGAGCTCATTAATATGCATAACTGTCATATCTCAAACACTTTTGCAGTTAGGAAGTGGAATCCTGTGTTATTATGACAACATTGAACAAAAGATTTGATTAAAATAACAGATGACCATATATGGTCATGTGAACTCATTAATATGCATAACCATTATATCTTAAACACTGTTGCAGTTAGGAAGATGAATCCTGTGTTATTATGACAACAGTGAACAAGAGATTTGATTAAAATAACAGATAACCATATATGGTCATGTGAACTCATTAATATGCATAACCATTATATCTTAAACACTGTTGCAGTTAGGAAGATGAATCCTGTGTTATTATGACAACAGTGAACAAGAGATTTGATTAAAAATAACAGATGACCATATATGGTCATGTGAACTCATTAATATGCAAGCAGTCATATCTAAAACACTGTCGCAGAGCAGGACATGTAACAAGTGTCATTATGAAGACATTGAATGAAAGATGTAACTGACATTAGAAATGGCTATATATGATTATGTAATCTCATTATTAAGAACATGGCTCATTATATATCCTGAAAACCATATTTCGATAACCAAACCAGGTAAATACATGGTACCAACTTCATTTCGACCTCATGTTACTGATAATTCAAGCTACCTGATTGTCTAACATGTGACCACATTAATTATGAAACAGAATCTTGTCAGCTTGGGCCCCGGTGACGCCGCTTGCGGCTTTAATTAGGGGCCCAAGCCCAAAGGGCGAGGCCCCTATTATTATCGTTCAGTTTTTTCTTTCTTTCTTTCTTTCTTTCTTCCGTAACTTTTTTCGTCGAGCCGTTTGAGAAAACTGCTGAACCAAATAGTTTGAAAATGCTCTATAATGATAGGCTCTACTATGAACTGGTGCAACATGCTTTCAGAATTTTGATTGGCCAATTAGTTTGGCAGCCATATTGGATTGAAATAAAACCGGAAGTGGCTGTTTGACCACTTTCTGAGGGTCTAGGTGTCTAGATTTTTTTTATGGTATATAGTACAACTCATGTGTAATAAATATCAGCAATAAAAACTTTAGCGGTCATGTGACTTTTCCCGCCATTTTGTTTTTCCTAAAAACGGCAAAAAACACTTAAAAATCTTCTTCTTCAGAACCACCAAGTAGAATGCTCTCATGTGTTGTATTTAGCTTCTATATATGAATCCGATTTAGGTTTGAAAAAATGTTTACGATTGGTCACGTGGTTTGGCCACCATTTTGGATTTCTTCTAAACAGGAAGTAGTTTTTTACTCTGGCAACACTTGAGGGATTATTTTCAATTTTGCTTCATGGCATCTGTATATCAAACTATTTCAGAAACCTAAACAAAATTTCAGATCAGTCACATGGTTTGGCCGCCATTTTGGATTTTAAGCAAAATTGACCAAAAGTTTGGGTAATTGTTTCTCAGAGACGATTCAACCAATCTACTATATGTTTTTATATTTACCATGCCTGGCCTTAGCTGCATACGAGAAAAATAATATTATTTTGATCAGTCACGTGGTTTGGCCGCCATCTTGGATTATGTGAAAATAGAAATTATGCAACTACATGTTTTGTATTAGTCTGATTTCTTTCAAATTTTGTATGTGCATTTGTGTCATCAGATGCATCATTTTGCCCCAATAGCACAATGTTAGGCCACGTGGCTGGGCACCCATGGGGTGGGGGCTTCTAACCTCATTAATATGCATAACTGTTATAACTCAAGCACTGTTGTAGTTAGGATGATGAATCCTGTGTTATTATGACAACCTTGAACAAGAGATTCGATTAAAATAACAAATGACCATATATGGTCATGTGAGCTCATTAATATGCATAACTGTCATATCTCAAACACTGTTGCAGTTAGGAAGTGGAATCCTGTGTTATTATGACAACAGTGAACAAGAGATTTGATTAAAATAACAGATAACCATATATGGTCATGTGAACTCATTAATATGCATAGCAGTCATATCTAAAACACTGTCGCAGTTAGGAAGATGAATCCTGTGTTATTATGACAACAGTGAACAAGAGATTTGATTAAAATAACAGATGACCATATATGGTCATGTGAACTCATTAATATGCATAACCATTATATCTTAAACACTGTTGCAGTTAGGAAGATGAATCCTGTGTTCTTATGACAACAGTGAACAAGAGATTTGATTAAAATAACAGATGACCATATATGGTCATGTGAACTCATTAATATGCATAGCAGTCATATCTGAAACACTGTCGCAGAGTAGGACATGTAACTAGTGTCATTATGAAGACATTGAATGAAAGATGTGTCCTGTGTCATTATGACAACAGTGAACAAGAGATTTGATTAAATAATAGATAACCATATATGGTCATGTGAACTCATTAATATGCATAGCAGTCATATCTAAAACACTGTCGCAGTTAGGAAGATGAATCCTGTGTTATTATGACAACAGTGAACAAGAGATTTGATTAACAGATGACCATATATGGTCATGTGAACTCATTAATATGCATAACCATTATATCTTAAACACTGTTGCAGTTAGGAAGATGAATCCTGTGTTCTTATGACAACAGTGAACAAGAGATTTGATTAAAATAACAGATGACCATATATGGTCATGTGAACTCATTAATATGCATAGCAGTCATATCTGAAACACTGTCGCAGAGCAGGACATGTAACTAGTGTCATTATGAAGACATTGAATGAAAGATGTAACTGACATTAGAAATGGCTATATATGATTATGTAATATATGATTATGTAATCTCATTATTGTGCATAAGAACATGGCTCATTATATATCCTGAAAACCATATTTTGATAACCAAACCAAGTAAATACATGGTACCAACTTCATTTTGACCTCATGTTACTGATAATTCAAGCTACCTGATTGTCTAACATGTGACCACATTAATTACGAAACAGAATCTTGTCAGCTTGGGCCCCGGTGACGCCGCTTGCGGCTTTAATTAGGGGCCCAAGCCCGAAGGGCGAAGCCCCTATTATTATCGTTCAGTTTTTTCTTTCTTTCTTTCTTTCTTTCTTCCGTAACTTTTTTCGTCAAGCCGTTTGAGAAAACTGCTGAACGGAATGGTCTGATAATGCTCTATACTGATAGTCCCTAATGTGAACTGGTGCAACATGCTTTCAGAATTTCGATTGGTCAATTAGTTTGGCTGCCATATTGGATTGAAATGAAACCGGAAGTGGCTGTTTGACCACTTTCTGAGGGTCTAGGCGTCTAGATTTTTTTATGGTATATAGTACAACTCATGTGTAATAAATATCAGAAATAAAAACTTTAGCGGTCATGTGACTTTTCCCGCCATTTTATTTTTCCTAAAAACGGCAAAAAACACTTTAAAATCTTCTTCTTCAGAACCACCAAGCAGAATGCTCTCATATGTAGTATTTAGCTTCTATATATGAATCCCATTTATGTTTGAAAAAATTATTACGATTGGTCACGTGGTTTGGCCACCATTTTGGATTTCTTCTAAACAGGAAGTAGTTTTTTTACTCATGCCACACTTGAGGGATTATTTTCAATATTGCTGTATGGCATCTCTATATCAAACTCTTTCAGAAACCTAAAAAAGATTTCAGATCAATCACATGGTTTGGCCGCCATCTTGGATTTTAGGTAAAATTGACCAAAAGTTTGGGCATTAGTTTCTCAGAGTTGATTCAACCGATTAACTTCTGGTTTTGAATATAACATGCCTGAACATTGCTACATATGAGAAAAATAATATATTTTCGATAAGTCACGTGGTTTGGCCGCCATCTTGGATTATGTGAAAATGAAACTTGTGCAATTTCATGTGTTGTATTGGTCAGGTTTGGCTGAAATTGTGTATGTCAATTCTACTCAAGAGTCGCATTCTTTTCCCTGAATGTCACATGGCTAGGTTGTGTGGCTACGCGCCCATGGGGTGGGGGCTTCTAACCTCATTAATATGCATAACTGCTATATCTTGAGCACTGTTGTAGTTAGGAAGATGAAACCTGCTGAATTGTGATGACGTTAAACAAGAGATTTGAATAAAATAACAGATGACCATATATGGTCAGGTGGACTCATTAATATGCATAACTGTTATATCTCAAGCACTGTTGCAGGTAGGAAGATGAAACCTGTGTTATTATGATGATGTTAAACAAGAGATTTGGCTAAAATAACAGATGACCATATATGGTCATGTGAACTCATTAATATGCATAATTGTCATATCTGAAACACTGTTGCAGAACAAGACATGCAACCAGTGCCATAATGAAGACATCTCCCAAAAAAATTAACTCATATAAGAGAATATCATTTATGATTATGTAACCTCATTAATATGCATGAGCACATGGCTCCTTGTATATTCTAAAAACCGTATCTCAATAACCGAACCAGGTAAATAGAAGGAAGCATCAGCATGTCAACCTCATTGTACAAATCATTCAAAGTACTTTAATGGCAATTCGCTGAATTATGGTGACATTAAACAAGAGATTTGAATAAAATAACAGATGAACATATATGGTCAGGTGAACTAATTAATATATGCATAAGCACATGGCTCCTTGCATATTCTAAAAAAATATCTCGATAACCAAACCAGGTAAAAAGAAGGAACCATCGGCACGTCAACCTTATTGTACAAATCATTCAAAGTACTTTAATGGCAATTCATTGACCACTTTAATTACATAATTCGTCTGATAGCTTGGGCCCCGGTGACGCCGCTTGCGGCTTTAATTTCTTCTTTCTTCTTTCTTTCTTTCTTCCGTAACTTTTTTCGTCAAGCCGTTTGAGAAAACCGCTGAACGGAATGGTCTGATAATGCTCTATACTGATAGTCCCTAATGTGAACTGGTGCAACATGCTTTCAGAATTTAGATTGGTCAATTAGTTTGTCAGCCATGTTGAAATGAAATAAAACCGGAAGTGGCTGTTTGACCACTTTCTGAGGGTCTAGGCGTCTAGATTTTTTTATGGTATATAGTACAACTCATGTGTAATAAATATCAGCAATAAAAACTTTAGCGGTCACGTGACTTTTCCCGCCATTTTGTTTTTCCTAAAAACGGCAAAAAACACTTGAAAATCTTCTTCTTCAGAACCACCTAGCAGAATGCTCTCATATGTTGTATTTAGCTTCTATTTATGAATCCCATTTAGGTTTGAAAAAATGTTTACGATTGGTCACGTGGTTTGGCCACCATTTTGGATTTCTTCTAAACAGGAAGTAGTTTTTTACTCTGGCAACACTTGAGGGAATAATTTCAATTTTGCTTCATGGCATCTGTGTATCAAGCCCTTTCAGAAACCTAAAAAAAATTTCAGATCAGTCACATGGTTTGGCCGCCATTTTGGATTTTAAGCAAAATTGACCAAAAGTTTGGGTATTTGTTTCTCCGAGACGATTCAACCAATCTACTAGATGTTTTTATATTTACCATGCCTGGCCTTAGCTCCATATGAGAAAAATAATATTATTTTGATCAGTCACGTGGTTTGGCCGCCATCTTGGATTTTGTGAAAATAGAAATTATGCAACTACATGTTTTGTATTAGTCTGATTTTTTTCAAATTTTCTATGTGCATTTGTGTCATCAGATGCATCATTTTGCCCCAATAGCACACTGCTAGGCCACGTGGCTGGGCACCCATGGGGTGGGGGCTTCTAACCTCATTAATATGCATAACTGATATATCTCAAGCTCTGTTGCAGTTAGGGAGATGAAACCTGTGTTATTATGACAACATTAAAAAAGTGATTCCATTAAAATGACAGATGACCAAATATGGTCATGTGAACTCATTAATATGCATAACCATTATATCTTAAACACTGTTGCAGTTAGGAAGATGAATCCTGTGTTATTATGACAACAGTGAACAAGAGATTTGATTAAAATAACAGATGACCATATATGGTCATGTGAACTCATTAATATGCATAACCATTATATCTTAAACACAGTTGTAGTTAGGAAGATGAATCCTGTGTCATTATGACAACAGTGAACAAGAGATTTGATTAAAATAACAGATGACCATATATGGTCATGTGAACTCATTAATATGCATAGCAGTCATATCTGAAACACTGTCGCAGAGCAAGACATGTAACTAGTGTCATTATGAAGACATTGAATGAAAGATGTAACTGACATTAGAAATGGCAATGTATGATTATGTAATCTCATTATTGTGCATAAGAACATGGCTCATTATATATCCTGAAAACCATATTTCGATAACCAAACCAGGTAAATACATGGTACCAACTTCATTTTGACCTCATGTTACTAATAATTCAAGCTACCTGATTGTCTAACATGTGACCACATTAATTATGAAACAGAATCTTGTCAGCTTGGGCCCCGGTGATGCCGCTTGCGGCTTTAATCTTTCTTTCTTCTTTCCGCCGTAACTTTTTTCGTCAAGCCGTTTGAGAAAACCGCTGAACAGAATGGTCTGATAATGCTCTATACTGATAGTCCCTAATGTGAACTGGTGCAACATGCTTTCAGAATTTAGATTGGTCAATTAGTTTGGCAGCCATATTGGATTGAAATAAAACCGGAAGTGGCTGTTTGACCACTTTCTGAGGGTCTAGGCGTCTAGATTTTTTTATGGTATATAGTACAACTCATGTGTAATAGATATCAGCAATAAAAACTTTAGCGGTCACGTGACTTTTCCCGCCATTTTGTTTTTCCTAAAAACGGCAAAAAACACTTGAAAATCTTCTTCTTCAGAACCACCTAGCAGAATGCTCTCATATGTTGTATTTAGCTTCTATATATGAATCCCATTTACGTTTGAAAAAATTATTACGATTGGTCACGTGGTTTGGCCACCATTTTGGATTTCTTCTAAACAGGAAGTAGTTTTTTACTTTGGCAACACTTGAGGGATTATTTTCAATTTTGCTTCATGGCATCTGTATATCAAACCCTTTCAGAAACCTAAAAAAGATTTCAGATCAGTCACATGGTTTGGCCGCCATCTTGGATTTTAAGCAAAATTGACCAAAAGTTTGGGCATTTGTTTCTCAGAGGTGATTCAACCAATCTAATAGATGTTTTTATATTTACCATGCCTGGCCTTAGCTCCATATGAGAAAAATAATATTATTTTGATCAGTCACATGGTTTGGCCGCCATCTTGGATTTTATGAAAACAAATCTTGTGCAATTACATGTGTTGTATTGGTCGGATTTGGCTAAAATTGTATATGTGCATTCTACTCTTGAGATGCATTCTTTTAACCGAATGGCACGTGGCTGGGTTTTGTCGCTGGGCGCCTGAGGGGTGGGGGCTTCTAACCTCATTAATATGCATAACTGATATATCTCAAGCACTGTTGGAGTTAGGAAGATGAAACCTGTGTTATTATGACAACATTAAACAATTGATTTCATTAAAATAACAGATTACCATATATGGTCATGTGAACTCATTAATATGCATAACCATTATATCTGAAACACTGTTGTAGTAAGAAAGATGATTCCTGTGTTATCATGACAACAGTGAACAAGAGATTTGATTAAAATAACAGATGACCATATATGGTCATGTGAACTCATTAATATGCATAACCATTATATCTTAAACACTGTTGCAGTTAGGAAGATGAATTCTGTGTTATTATGACAACAGTGAACAAGAGATTTGATTAAAATAACCGATGACCATATATGGTCATGTGAACTCATTAATATGCAAAGCAGTCATATCTAAAACACTGTCGCAGAGCAGGACATGTAACTAGTGTCATTATGAAGACATTGAATGAAAGATGTAACTGACATTAGAAATGGCTATATATGATTATGTAATCTCATTATTGTGCATAAGAACATGGCTCATTGTATATCCTGAAAACCATATTTTGATAACCAAACCAGGTAAATACATGGTACCAACTTCATTTCGACCTCATGTTACTGATAATTCAAGCTACCTGATTGTTTAACATGTGACCACATTAATTATGAAACAGAATCTTGTCAGCTTGGGCCCCGGTGACGCCGCTTGCGGCTTTAATTCTTCTTTCTTTCTTCTTTCTTTCTTCCGTAACTTTTTCGTCAAGCCGTTTGAGAAAACCGCTGAACGGAATGATCTGATAATGCTCTCTACTGATAGTCTCTAATGTGAACTGGTGCAACATGCTTTCAGAATTTAGATTGGTCAATTAGTTTGGCAGCCATATTGGATTGAAATAAAACCGGAAGTGGCTGTTTGACCACTTTCTGAGGGTCTAGGCGTCTAGATTTTTTTATGGTATATAGTACAACTCATGTGTAATAGATATCAGCAATAAAAACTTTAGCGGTCATGTGACTTTTCCCGCCATTTTGTTTTTCCTAAAAACGGCAAAAAACACTTAACAATCTTCTTCTTCAGAACCACCAAGCAGAATGCTCTCATATGTAGTATTTAGCTTCTATATATGAATCCCATTTATGTTTGAAAAAATTATTAGGATTCGTCACGTGGTTTGGCCACCATTTTGGATTTCTTCTAAACAGGAAGTAGTTTTTTACTCTGGCAACACTTGAGGGATTATTTTCCATTTTGCTTCATGGCATCTGTATATCATTCCCTTTCAGTAGCCTAAAAAAGATTTCAGATCAGTCACATGGTTTGGCCGCCATCTTGGATTTTAAGCAAAATTGATCAAAAGTTTGGGCATTTGTTTCTCAGAGGTGATTCAACCAATCTACAAGATGTTTTTATATTTACCATGCCTGGCCTGATCTCCATATGAGAAAAATAATATTATTTTGATCAGTCACATGGTTTGGCCGCCATCTTGGATTTTATGAAAACAAACCTTGTGCATTTACATGTGTTGTATTGGTCCGATTTGGCTAAAATTGTACATGTGCATTCTACTCATGAGATGCATTCTTTCAACCGAATGGCACGTGGCTGGGTTTTGTCGCCAAGCGCCTGAGGGGTGGGGGCTTCTAACCTCATTAATATGCATAACTGATATATCTCAAGCACTGTTGGAGTTAGGAAGATGAAACCTGTGTTATTATGACAACATTAAACAATTGATTTCATTAAAATAACAGATTACCATATATGGTCATGTGAACTCATTAATATGCATAACCATTATATCTCAAACACTGTTGTAGTTAGGAAGATGATTCCTGTGTTATCATGACAACAGTGAACAAGAGATTTGATTAAAATAACAGATGACCATATATGGTCATGTGAACTCATTAATATGCAAATCCATGATATCTCAAACACTGTTGCAGTTAGGAAGATGATTCCTGTGTTATCATGACAACAGTGAACAAGAGATTTGATTAAAATAACAGATGACCATATATGGTCATGTGAACTCATTAATATGCATAACCATGATATCTTAAACACTGTTGCAGTTAGGAAGATGAATCCTGTGTTATTATGACAACAGTGAACAAGAGATTTGATTAAAATAACAGATGACCATATATGGTCATGTGACTCATTGATATGCATAACCATTATATATTAAACACTGTTGCAGTTAGGAAGATGAATCCTGTGTTATTATGACAACAGTGAACAAGAGATTTGATTAAAATAACAGATGACCATATATGGTCATGTGAACTCATTAATATGCAAAGCAGTCATATCTAAACACTGTCGCAGAGCAGGACATGTAACTAGTGTCATTATGAAGACATTGAATGAAAGATGTAACTGACATTAGAAATGGCTATATATGATTATGTAATCTTATTATTGTGCATAAGAACATGGCTCATTATATATCCTGAAAACCATATTTCGATAACCAAACCACGTAAATACATGGTACCAATTTCATTTCGACCTCTTGTTACTGATAATACAAGCTACCTGATTGTCTAACATGTGACCACATTAATTATGAAACAGAATCTTGTCAGCTTGGGCCCCGGTGACGCCGCTTGCGGCTTTAATTTCTTTCTTTCTTTCTTTCTTCCGTAACTTTTTTCGTCAAGCCGTTTGAGAAAACCGCTGAACTGAATAGTCTGAAAATGCTCTATACTTATAGTCCCTAATGTGAACTGGTGCAACATGCTTTCAGAATTTTGATTGGTCGATTAGTTTGGCAGCCATATTGGATTGAAATAAAACCGGAAGTGGCTGTTTGACCACTTTCTGAGGGTCTAGGCGTCTAGATTCTTTTGTGGTATATAGTACAACTCATGTGTAATAAATATCAGAAATAAAAACTTTAGCGGTCACGTGACTTTTCCCGCCATTTTGTTTTCCCTAAAAACGGCAAAAAACACTTTAAAATCTTCTTCTTCAGAACCACCTAGCAGAATGCTCTCATGTGTTGTATTTAGCTTCTATATATGAATCCCATTTACGTTTGAAAAAATGTTTACGATTGGTCACGTAGTTTGGCCACCATTTTGGATTTCTTCTAAACAGGAAGTAGTTTTTTACTCTGGCAACACTTGAGGGAATATTTTCAATTTTGCTTCATGGCATCTGTGTATCAAGCCCTTTCAGAAACCTAAAAAAAATTTCAGATCAGTCACATGGTTTGGCCGCCATTTTGGATTTTTAGCAAAATTGACCAAAAGTTTGGGTATTTGTTTCTCAGAGACGATTCAACCAATCTACTAGATGTTTTTATATTTACCATGCCTGGCCTTAGCTGCATACGAGAAAAATAATATTATTTTGATCAGTCACGTGGTTTGGCCGCCATCTTGGATTTTGTGAAAATAGAAATTATGCAACTACATGTTTTGTATTAGCCTGATTTCTTTCAAATTTTGTATGTGCATTTGTGTCATCAGATGCATCATTTTGCCCCAATAGCACACTGTTAGGCCACGTGGCTGGGCACCCATGGGGTGGGGGCTTCTAACCTCATTAATATGCATAACTGTTATAACTCAAGCACTGTTGTAGTTAGGATGATGAATCCTGTGTTATTATGACAACCTTGAACAAGAGATTCGATTAAAATAACAAATGACCATATATGGTAATGTGAGCTCATTAATATGCATAAGTGTCATATCTCAAACACTGTTGCAGTTAGGAAGTGGAATCCTGTGTTATTATGACAACATTGATAAAAAGATTTGATTAAAATAACAGATGACCATATATAGTCACGTGAGCTCATTAATATGCAAAGCAGTCATATCTAAAACACTGTTGCAGAGCAGGACATGTAACAAGTGTCATTATGAAGACATTGAATGAAAGATGTAACTGACATTAGAAATGGCTATATATGATTATGTAATCTCATTATTAAGAACATGGCTCATTATATAACCTGAAACCCATATTTCGATAACCAAACCAGGTAAATACACGGTACCAACTTCATTTTGACCTCATGTTACTGATAATTCAAGCTACCTGATTGTCTAACATGTGACCACATTAATTACGAAACAGAATCTTGTCAGCTTGGGCCCCGGTGACGCCGCTTGCGGCTTTAATTCTTTCTTTCTTTCTTTCTTTCTTCCGTAACTTTTTTCGTCAAGCCGTTTGAGAAAACTGCTGAACGGAATGGTCTGATAATGCTCTATACTGATAGTCCCTAATGTGAACTGGTGCAACATGCTTTCAGAATTTCGATTGGTCAATTAGTTTGGCTGCCATATTGGATTGAAATGAAACCGGAAGTGGCTGTTTGACCACTTTCTGAGGGTCTAGGCGTCTAGATTTTTTTATGGTATATAGTACAACTCATGTGTAATAAATATCAGAAATAAAAACTTTAGCGGTCATGTGACTTTTCCCGCCATTTTATTTTTCCTAAAAACGGCAAAAAACACTTTAAAATCTTCTTCTTCAGAACCACCAAGCAGAATGCTCTCATATGTAGTATTTAGCTTCTATATATGAATCCCATTTATGTTTGAAAAAATTATTACGATTGGTCACGTGGTTTGGCCACCATTTTGGATTTCTTCTAAACAGGAAGTAGTTTTTTTACTCATGCCACACTTGAGGGATTATTTTCAATATTGCTGTATGGCATCTCTATATCAAACTCTTTCAGAAACCTAAAAAAGATTTCAGATCAATCACATGGTTTGGCCGCCATCTTGGATTTTAGGTAAAATTGACCAAAAGTTTGGGCATTAGTTTCTCAGAGTTGATTCAACCGATTAACTTCTGGTTTTGAATATAACATGCCTGAACATTGCTACATATGAGAAAAATAATATATTTTCGATAAGTCACGTGGTTTGGCCGCCATCTTGGATTATGTGAAAATGAAACTTGTGCAATTTCATGTGTTGTATTGGTCAGGTTTGGCTGAAATTGTGTATGTCAATTCTACTCAAGAGTCGCATTCTTTTCCCTGAATGTCACATGGCTAGGTTGTGTGGCTACGCGCCCATGGGGTGGGGGCTTCTAACCTCATTAATATGCATAACTGCTATATCTTGAGCACTGTTGTAGTTAGGAAGATGAAACCTGCTGAATTGTGATGACGTTAAACAAGAGATTTGAATAAAATAACAGATGACCATATATGGTCAGGTGGACTCATTAATATGCATAACTGTTATATCTCAAGCACTGTTGCAGGTAGGAAGATGAAACCTGTGTTATTATGATGATGTTAAACAAGAGATTTGGCTAAAATAACAGATGACCATATATGGTCATGTGAACTCATTAATATGCATAATTGTCATATCTGAAACACTGTTGCAGAACAAGACATGCAACCAGTGCCATAATGAAGACATCTCCCAAAAAAATTAACTCATATAAGAGAATATCATTTATGATTATGTAACCTCATTAATATGCATGAGCACATGGCTCCTTGTATATTCTAAAAACCGTATCTCAATAACCGAACCAGGTAAATAGAAGGAAGCATCAGCATGTCAACCTCATTGTACAAATCATTCAAAGTACTTTAATGGCAATTCGCTGAATTATGGTGACATTAAACAAGAGATTTGAATAAAATAACAGATGAACATATATGGTCAGGTGAACTAATTAATATATGCATAAGCACATGGCTCCTTGCATATTCTAAAAAAATATCTCGATAACCAAACCAGGTAAAAAGAAGGAACCATCGGCACGTCAACCTTATTGTACAAATCATTCAAAGTACTTTAATGGCAATTCATTGACCACTTTAATTACATAATTCGTCTGATAGCTTGGGCCCCGGTGACGCCGCTTGCGGCTTTAATTTCTTCTTTCTTTCTTTCTTTCTTTCTTCCGTAACTTTTTTTGTCAAGCCGTTTGAGAAAACCGCTGAACGGAATGGTCTGATAATGCTCTATACTGATAGTCCCTAATGTGAACTGGTGCAACATGCTTTCAGAATTTCGATTGGTCAATTAGTTTGGCAGCCATATTGGATTGAAATAAAACCGGAAGTGGCTGTTTGACCACTTTCTGAGGGTCTAGGCGTCTAGATTTTTTTATGGTATATAGTACAACTCATGTGTAATAAATATCAGCAATAAAAACTTTAGCGGTCATGTGACTTTTCCCGCCATTTTGTTTTTCCTAAAAACGGCAAAAAACACTTGAAAATCTTCTTCTTCAGAACCACCAAGCAGAATGCTCTCATATGTAGTATTTAGCTTCTATATATGAATCCCATTTAGGTTTGAAAAAATGTTTACGATTGGTCACGTGGTTTGGCCACCATTTTGGATTTCTTCTAAACAGGAAGTAGTTTTTTACTCTGGCAACACTTGAGGGATTATTTTCAATTTTGCTTCATGGCATCTGTGTATCAAACGCTTTCAGAAACCTAAGAAAGATTTCAGATCAGTCACATGGTTTGGCCGCCATCTTGGATTTTAAGCAAAATTGACCAAAAGTTTGGGCATTTGTTTCTCAGAGGTGATTCAACCAATCTACTAGATGTTTTTATATTTACTATGCGTGGCCTTAGCTGCATACGAGAAAAATAATGTTATTTTGATCAGTCACGTAGTTTGGCCGCCATCTTGGATTTTGTGAAAATAGAAATTATGCAACTACATGTTTTGTATTAGTCTGATTTCTTTCAAATTTTGTATGTGCATTTGTGTCATCAGATGCATCATTTTGCCCCAATAGCACACTGTTAGGCCACGTGGCTGGGCACCCATGGGGTGGGGGCTTCTAACCTCATTAATATGCATAACTGTTATAACTCAAGCACTGTTGTAGTTAGGATGATGAATCCTGTGTTATTATGACAACCTTGAACAAGAGATTCGATTAAAATAACAAATGACCATATATGGTCATGTGAGCTCATTAATATGCATAACTGTCATATCTCAAACACTGTTGCAGTTAGGAAGTGGAATCCTGTGTTATTATGACAACATTGAACAAAAGATTTGATTAAAATAACAGATGACCATATATAGTCACGTGAGCTCATTAATATGCGTAATCGTTATATCTCAAACACTGTTGCAGTTAGGAAGATGAATCCTGTGTCATTATGACAACAGTGAACAAGAGATTTGATTAAAATAACAGATAACCATATATGGTCATGTGAACTCATTGATATGCATAACCATTATATCTTAAACACTGTCGCAGTTAGGAAGATAAATCCTGTGTCATTATGACAACAGTGAACAAGAGATTTGATTAAAATAACAGATAACCATATATGGTCATGTGAACTCATTAATATGCATAGCAGTCATATCTAAAACACTGTCGCAGTTAGGAAGATGAATCCTGTGTTATCATGACAACAGTGAACAAGAGATTTGATTAAAATAACAGATGACCATATATGGTCATGTGAACTCATTAATATGCATAACCATTATATCTTAAACACTGTTGCAATTAGGAAGATGAATCCTGTGTTATTATGACAACAGTGAACAAGAGATTTGATTAAAATAACAGATGACCATATATGGTCATGTGAACTCATTAATATGTATAGCAGTCATATCTGAAACACTGTCGGAGAGCAGGACATGTAACTTGTGTCATTATGAAGACATTGAATGAAAGATGTAACTGACATTAGAAATGGCTATATATGATTATGTAATCTCATTATTGTGCATAAGAACATAGCTCATTATATATCCTGAAAACCCTATTTCGATAACCAAACCAGGTAAATACATGGTACCAAGTTAATTTTGACCTCATGTTACTGATAATTCAAGCTACCTGATTGTCTAACATGTGACCACATTAATTATGAAACAGAATCTTGTCAGCTTGGGCCCCGGTGATGCCGCTTGCGGCTTTAATTCTTTCTTTCTTCTTTCCGCCGTAACTTTTTTCGTCAAGCCGTTTGAGAAAACCGCTGAACGGAATGGTCTGATAATGCTCTATGCTGATAGTCCCTAATGTGAACTGGTGCAACATGCTTTCAGAATTTAGATTGGTCAATTAGTTTGGCAGCCATATTGGATTGAAATAAAACCGGAAGTGGCTGTTTGACCACTTTCTGAGGGTCTAGGCGTCTAGATTTTTTTATGGTATATAGTACAACTCATGTGTAATAAATATCAGCAATAAAAACTTTAGCGGTCATGTGACTTTTCCTGCCATTTTGTTTTTCCTAAAAACGGCAAAAAACACTTGAAAATCTTCTTCTTCAGAACCACCAAGCAGAATGCTCTCATATGTAGTATTTTGCTTCTATATATGAATCCCATTTATGTTTGAAAAAATGTTTACGATTGGTCACGTGGTTTGGCCACCATTTTGGATTTCTTCTAAACAGGAAGTAGTTTTTTACTCTGGCAACACTTGAGGGAATATTTTCAATTTTGCTTCATGGCATCTGTGTATCAAGCCCTTTCAGAAACCTAAAAAAAAATTTCAGATCAGTCACATGGTTTGGCCGCCATTTTGGATTTTAAGCAAAATTGACCAAAAGTTTGGGTATTTGTTTCTCAGAGACGATTCAACCAATCTACTAGATGTTTTTATATTTACCATGCCTGGCCTTAGCTGCATACGAGAAAAATAATATTATTTTGATCAGTCACGTGGTTTGGCCGCCATATTGGATTTTGTGAAAATAGAAATTATGCAACTACATGTTTTGTATTAGTCTGATTTCTTTCAAATTTTGTATGTGCATTTGTGTCATCAGATGCATCATTTTGCCCCAATAGCACACTGTTAGGCCACGTGGCTGGGCACCCATGGGGTGGGGGCTTCTAACCTCATTAATATGCATAACTGTTATAACTCAAGCACTGTTGTAGTTAGGATGATGAATCCTGTGTTATTATGACAACCTTGAACAAGAGATTCGATTAAAATAACAAATGACCATATATGGTCATGTGAGCTCATTAATATGCATAACTGTCATATCTCAAACACTGTTGCAGTTAGGAAGTGGAATCCTGTGTTATTATGACAACATTGAACAAAAGATTTGATTAAAATAACAGATGACCATATATAGTCACGTGAGCTCATTAATATGCTTAATCGTTATATCTCAAACACTGTTGCAGTTAGGAAGATGAATCATGTGTCATTATGACAACAGTGAACAGAAGATTTGATTAAAATAACAGATCACCATATATGGTCATGTGAACTCATTAATATGCATAACCATTATATCTTAAACACTGTCGCAGTTAGGAAGATAAATCCTGTGTCATTATGACAACAGTGAACAAGAGATATGATTAAAATAACAGATAACCATATATGGTCATGTGAACTCATTAATATGCATAGCAGTCATATCTAAAACACTGTCGCAGTTAGGAAGATGAATCCTGTGTTATTATGACAACAGTGAACAAGAGATTTGATTAAAATAACAGATGACCATATATGGTCATGTGAACTCATTAATATGCATAACCATTATATCTTAAACACTGTTGCAGTTAGGATGATGAATCCTGTGTTATTATGGAAACGTTGAACAAGAGATTTGATTAAAATAACAGATGACCATATATAGTCACGTGAGCTCATTAATATGCGTAATCGTTATATCTCAAACACTGTTGCAGTTAGGAAGATGAATCCTGTGTCATTATGACAACAGTGAACAAGAGATTTGATTAAAATAACAGATAACCATATATGGTCATGTGAACTCATTAATATGCATAACCATTATATCTAAAACACTGTCGCAGTTAGGAAGATAAATCCTGTGTCATTATGACAACAATGAACAAGAGATTTGATTAAAATAACAGATAACCATATATGGTCATGTGAACTCATTAATATGCATAGCAGTCATATCTAAAACACTTTTGCAGTTAGGAAGATGAATCCTGTGTTATTATGACAACCTTGAACAAGAGATTTGATTAAAATAACAGATAACCATATATGGTCATGTGAACTCATTAATATGCATTACTGCCATATCTCAAACATTTTTGCAGTTAGGAAGATGAATCCTGTGTTGTTATGACAACGTTGAACAAGAGATTTGATTAAAATAACAGATGACCATATATGGTCATGTGAACTCAATAATATGCATAACCATTATATCTCAAACACTGTTGCAGTTAGGAACATGAATCCTGTGTTATTATGACAACAGTGAACAAGAGATTTGATTAAAATAACAGATGACCATATATGGTCATGTGAACTCATTAATATGCATAACCATTATATCTTAAACTTTTTTGCAGTTAGGAAGATGAATCATGTGTCATTATGACAACAGTGAACAAGAGATTTGATTAAAATAACAGATAACCATATATGGTCATGTGAACTCATTAATATGCATAACCATTATATCTTAAACACTGTCGCAGTTAGGAAGATGAATCCTGTGTCATTATGACAACAGTGAACAAGAGATTTGATTAAATAACAGATTACCATATATGGTCATGTGAACTCATTAATATGCATAGCAGTCATATCTAAAACACTGACGCAGTTAGGAAGATGAATCCTGTGTTATTATGACAACATTGAACAAGAGATTTGATTAAAATAACAGATGACCATATATGGTCATGTGAACTCATTAATATGCATAACCATTATATCTTAAACACTGTTGCAGTTAGGAAGATGAATCCTGTGTTCTTATGACAACAGTGAACAAGAGATTTGATTAAAATAACAGATGACCATATATGGTCATGTGAACTCATTAATATGCATAGCAGTCATATCTAAAACACTGTCGCAGAGCAGGACATGTAACTAGTGTCATTATGAAGACATTGAATGAAAGATGTAACTGACATTAGAAATGGCTATATATGATTATGTAATCTCATTATTGTGCATAAGAACATGGCTCATTAGGGGCCCAAGCCCAAAGGGCGAGGCCCCTATTATTATCGTCCGGTTTTTTAGGGGCCCAAGCCTGTAGGGCGTGGCCCCTATTCTTATTGTTCGGTTTTTTCTTCATCTTCTTTCTTCTTTCTTCCGTAACTTTTTTCGTCAAGCCGTTTGAGAAAACCACTGAACCAAATAGTCTGAAATTGCTCTATATTGATAGTCTCTAATATGAACTGGTGCAACATGCTTTCAGAATTTTGATTGGCCAATTAGTTTGGCAGCCATATTGGATTGAAATAAAACCGGAAGTGGTTGTTTGACCACTTTCTGAGGGTCTAGGCGTCTAGATTTTTTTATGGTATATAGTACAACTCATGTGTAATAAATATCAGAAATAAAAACTTTAGCGGTCATGTGACTTTTCCCGCCATTTTGTTTTTCCTAAAAACGGCAAAAAACACTTTAAAATCTTCTTCTTCAGAACCGCCAAGTAAAATGTTCTCATATTCAGTACTTAGCTTCTACATATGGAGCAGATTTAGATTTGAGAAATTCATTATGTTTGGTCACGTGGTTTGGCCGCCATTTTGGATTTGTTCTCAACAGGAAGTAGTTTTTCACTCATGCCACACGTGAGCGATTATTTTCAATATTGCTACATGGCATCTCTATGTCAATCTCTTTTAGAAACCTATAACAGATTTCAGATCAGTCACATGGTTTGGCCGCCATCTTGGATTTTGAGGAAAATTGACCAAAAGTTTGGGCATTTGTTTCTCAGAGGTGATTCAACGAATCTACTAGATGTTTTTATATTTACCATGCCTGGCCTTAACTCCATATGGAAAAAATAATATATTTTCGATAAGTCACGTGGTTTGGCCGCCATCTTGGATTTTGTGAAAATTGAAACTATGCAACTACATGTTTTGTATTAGTCCGATTGGAATACAATTTTGTACGTGTATTCTACTCTTTAGATACATTCTTTCCCCTTAATGGCACATGGCTAGGTCATGTGGCTACGCGCCCATGGGGTGGGGGGCTTCTAACCTCATTAATATGCATAGCTGCTATATCTCAAGCACTGTTGCAGTTAGGAAGATGATTCCTGTGTTATCATGACAACAGTGAACAAGCAATTTCATTAAAATAACAGATTACCATATATGGTCATGTGAACTCATTAATATGCATAACTGTTATATCTCAAGCACTGTTGCAGGTAGGAAGATGATTCCTGTGTTATCATGACAACAGTGAACCTGAGATTTGATTAAAATAACATATGACCATATATGGTCATGTGAACTCATTAATATGCATAACTGTTATATCTCAAACACTGTTGCAGGTAGGAAGATGAAACCTGTGTTAGTATGATGATGTTAAACAAGAGATTTGAATAAAATAACAGATGACCATATATGGTCATGTGAGCTCATTAATATGCTTAATCGTTGTATCTCAAACACTGTTGCAGGTAGGAAGATGAAACCTGTGTTAGTATGATGATGTTAAACAAGAGATTTGATTAAAATAACATATGACCATATATGGTCATGTGAGCTCATTAATATGCTTAATCGTTGTATCTCAAACACTGTTGCAGTTAGGAAGATGAATCCTGTGTTATTATGACAACAATGAACAAGAGATTTGATTACAATAACAGATGACCATTTATGGTCATGTGAACTCATTAATATTCATAACATTAATATCTCAAATAAATATATGGAACCAACTGCATGGGGTGGGGGCTTCTAACCTCATTAATAATCATCACTGTTATAACTCAAGCACTGTTGTAGTTAGAATGATGAATCCTGTGTTATTATGACAACGTTGAACAAGAGATTTGATTAAAATAACAGATGACCATATATTAATAACCTTTATATCTCAAATAAATACATGGAACCAACTGCATTTCGACCTCATGGTACTAATCATTCAAACTAATTGTGTATCATTTGACCTCATTATTTATGGCATGTATACTTGGGCCCCTGTGACGCTGCTTGCAGCTTTAATTCTTTAGGGGCCCAAGCCTGTAGGGCGTGGCCCCTATTCTTATTGTTCGGTTTTTTCTTCATCTTCTTTCTTCTTTCTTCCGTAACTTTTTTCGTCAAGCCGTTTGAGAAAACCACTGAACCAAATAGTCTGAAATTGCTCTATATTGATAGTCTCTAATATGAACTGGTGCAACATGCTTTCAGAATTTTGATTGGCCAATTAGTTTGGCAGCCATATTGGATTGAAATAAAACCGGAAGTGGTTGTTTGACCACTTTCTGAGGGTCTAGGCGTCTAGATTTTTTTATGGTATATAGTACAACTCATGTGTAATACATATCAGAAAAAAAAACTTTAGCGGTCATGTGACTTTTCCCGCCATTTTGTTTTTCCTAAAAACGGCAAAAAACACTTTAAAATCTTCTTCTTCAGAACCGCCAAGTAAAATGTTCTCATATTCAGTACTTAGCTTCTACATATGGAGCAGATTTAGATTTGAGAAATTCATTATGTTTGGTCACGTGGTTTGGCCGCCATTTTGGATTTGTTCTCAACAGGAAGTAGTTTTTCACTCATGCCACACGTGAGCGATTATTTTCAATATTGCTACATGGCATCTCTATGTCAATCTCTTTTAGAAACCTATAAAAGATTTCAGATCAGTCACATGGTTTGGCCGCCATCTTGGATTTTGAGGAAAATTGACCAAAAGTTTGGGCATTTGTGTCTCAGAGGTGGTTCAACGAATCTACTAGATGTTTTTATATTTACCATGCCTGGCCTCAACTCCATATGGAAAAAATAATATATTTTCGATAAGTCACGTGGTTTGGCCGCCATCTTGGATTTTGTGAAAATTGAAACTATGCAACTACATGTTTTGTATTAGTCCGATTGGAATACAATTTTGTACGTGTATTCTACTCTTTAGATACATTCTTTCCCCTTAATGGCACATGGCTAGGTCATGTGGCTACGCGCCCATGGGGAGGGGGGCTTCTAACCTCATTAATATGCATAGCTGCTATATCTCAAGCACTGTTGCAGTTAGGAAGATGATTCCTGTGTTATCATGACAACAGTGAACAAGCAATTTCATTAAAATAACAGATTACCATATATGGTCATGTGAACTCATTAATATGCATAACTGTTATATTTCAAACACTGTTGCAGGTAAGAAGATGATTCCTGTGTTATCATGACAACAGTGAACCTGAGATTTGATTAAAATAACATATGACCATATATGGTCATGTGAACTCATTAATATGCATAACTGTTATATCTCAAACACTGTTGCAGGTAGAAAGATGAAACCTGTGTTATTATGATGATGTTAAACAAGAGATTTGAATAAAATAACAGATGACCATATATGGTCATGTGAGCTCATTAATATGCATAATCGTATCTCAAACACTGTTGCAGTTAGGAAGATGAATCCTGTGTTATTATGACAACAATGAACAAGAGATTTGATTACAATAACAGATGACCATTTATGGTCATGTGAACTCATTAATATTCATAACATTAATATCTCAAATAAATATATGGAACCAACTGCATGAGGTGGGGGCTTCTAACCTCATTAATAATCATCACTGTTATAACTCAAGCACTGTTGTAGTTAGAATGATGAATCCTGTGTTATTATGACAACGTTGAACAAGAGATTTGATTAAAATAACAGATGACCATATATTAATAACCTTTATATCTCAAATAAATACATGGAACCAACTGCATTTCGACCTCATGGTACTAATCATTCAAACTAATTGTGTATCATTTGACCTCATTATTTATGGCATGTATACTTGGGCCCCTGTGACGCTGCTTGCAGCTTTAATCTTTCTTTCTTCTTTCTTTCTTCCGTAACTTTTTCGTCAAGCCGTTTGAGAAAACTGCTGAACGGAATGATCTGATAATGCTCCCTACTGATAGCCTCTAATGTGAACTGGTGCAACATGCTTTCAGAATTTCGATTGGTCAATTAGTTTGGCAGCCATATTGGATTGAAATAAAACCGGAAGTGGCTGTTTGACCACTTTCTGAGGGTCTAGGCGTCTTGGTTTTTTTATGGTGTATAGCACAACTCATGTATAATAGATATTAGCAATAAAAACTTTAGCGGTCATGTGACTTTTCCCGCCATTTTGTTTTTCCTAAAAACGGCAAAAAACACTTAAAAATCTTCTTTTTCAGAACCACCAAGTAGAATGCTCTCATATGTAGTATTTAGCTTCTATATATGAATCCCATTTATGTTTGAACATTTTTTTACGATTGGTCACGTGGATTGGCCACCATTTCGGATTTCTTCTAAACAGGAAGTAGTTTTTTACTCTGGCAACACTTGAGGGATTATTTTCAATTTTGCTTCATGGCATCAGTGTATCAAACCCTTTCAAAAATTTAAAAAAAATTTCAGATCAGTCACATGGTTTGGCCGCCATTTTGGATTTTAAGCAAAATTGACAAAAAGTTTGGGTATTTGTTTCTCAGAGACGATTCAACCAATCTACTAGATGTTTTTATATTTACCATGCCTGCCCTTAGCTCCATATGAGAAAAATAATATTATTTTGATCAGTCACATGGTTTGGCCGCCATCTTGGATTTTGTGAAAATAGAAATTATGCAACTACATGTTTTGTATTAGTCTGATTTCTTTCAAATTTTGTATGTGCATTTGTGTCATCAGATGCATCATTTTGCCCCAATAGCACACTGTTAGGCCACGTGGCTGGGCACCCATGGGGTGGGGGCTTCTAATATTCTTCTAATTAATATGCATAACTGTTATAACTCAAACACTGTCGCAGTTAGGGTGATGAATCCTGTGTTATTATGACAACGTTGAATAAGAGATTTGATTAAAATAACAGATGACCATATATGGTCATGTGAATTCATTAATATGCATAACTATTATATCTTAAACTCTGTTGCAGTTAGGAAGATGAATCCTGTGTTATTATGACAACAGTGAACAAGAGATTTGATTAAAATAACAGATGACCATATATGGTCATGTGAACTCATTAATATGCATAACCATTATATCTTAAACACTGTTGCAGTTAGGAAGATGAATCCTGTGTTATTATGACAACAGTGAACAAGAGATTTGATTAAAATAACAGATGACCATATATGGTCATGTGAACTCATTAATATGCATAACAGTCATATCTAAAACACTGTCGCAGAGCAGGACATGTAACTAGTGTCATTATGAAGACATTGAATTAAAGATGTAACTGACATTAGAAATGGCTATATATGATTATGTAATCTCATTATTGTGCATAAGAACATGGCTCATTATATCTCCTGAAAACCATATTTCGATAACCAAACCAGGTAAATACATGGTACCAACTTTATTTTGACCTCATGTTACTGATAATTCAAGCTACCTGATTGTCTAACAAGTGACCACGTTAATTATGAAACAGAATCTTGTCAGCTTGGGCCCCGGTGATGCCGCTTGCGGCTTTAATTCTTCTTTCTTCTTCTTTCTTCCACAACTTCTTTCGTCAAGCCGTTTGAGAAAACCGCTGAACGGAATGGTCTGATAATGGTTCATACTGATAGTCCATAATGTGAACTGGTGCAACATGCTTTCAGAATTTCGATTGGTCAATTAGTTTGGCAGCCATATTGGATTGAAATAAAACCGGAAGTGGCTGTTTGACCACTTTCTGAGGGTCTAGGCATCTAGATTTTTTTATGGTATATAGTACAACTCATGTGTAATAGATATCAACAATAAAAACTTTAGCGGTCATGTGACTTTTCCCGCCATTTTGTTTTTCCTAAAAACGTCAAAAAACACTTGAAAATCTTCTTCTTCAGAACCACTATGCAGAATGCTCTCATATGTAGTATTTGGCTTCTATATATGAATCCAATTTAAGTTTGAAAAAATTGTTATGATTGGTCACATGGTTTGGCCGCCATTTTGGGTTTCTTCTAAACAGGAAGTAGTTTTTTACTGTGGCAAAACTTGAGGGATTATTTTCAATTTTGCTTCATGGCATCTGTATATCATTCCCTTTCAGTAACCTAAAAAAGATTTCAGATTAGTCACATGGTTTGGCCGCCATCTTGGATTTTAAGCAAAATTGATCAAAAGTTTGGGCATTTGTTTCTCAGAGGTGATTCAACCAATCTACAAGATGTTTTTATATTTACCATGCCTGGCCTGATCTCCATATGAGAAAAATAATATTATTTTGATCAGTCACATGGTTTGGCCGCCATCTTGGATTTTATGAAAACAAACCTTGTGCATTTACATGTGTTGTGTTGGTCCGATTTGGCTAAAATTGTACATGTGCATTCTACTCATGAGATGCATTCTTTCAACCGAATGGCACGTGGCTGGGTTTTGTCGCCAAGCGCCTAAGGGGTGGGGGCTTCTAACCTCATTAATATGCATAACTGATATATCTCAAGCACTGTTGGAGTTAGGAAGATGAAACCTGTGTTATTATGACAACATTAAACAATTGATTTCATTAAAATAACAGATTACCATATATGGTCATGTGAACTCATTAATATGCATAACCATTATATCTCAAACACTGTTGTAGTTAGAAAGATGATTCCTGTGTTATCATGACAACAGTGAACAAGAGATTTGATTAAAATAACAGATGACCATATATGGTCATGTGAACTCATTAATATGTATAACCATTATATCTTAAACACTGTTGCAGTAAGGAAGATGAATCCTGTGTTATTATGACAACAGTGAACAAGAGATTTGTTAAAATAACAGATGACCATATATGGTCATGTGACTCATTAATATGCATAACCATTATATCTTAAACACTGTTGCAGTTAGGAAGATGAATCCTGTGTTATTATGACAACAGTGAACAAGAGATTTGATTAAAATAACAGATGACCATATATGGTCATGTGACTCACTGATATGCATAACCATTATATCTTAAACACTGTTGCAGTTAGGAAGATGAATCCTTTGTTATTATGACAACAGTGAACAAGAGATTTGATTAAAATAACAGATGACCATATATGGTCATGTGAACTCATTAATATGCAAAGCAGTCATATCTAAACACTGTCGCAGAGCAGGACATGTAACTAGTGTCATTATGAAGACATTGAATGAAAGATGTAACTGACATTAGAAATGGCTATATATGATTATGTAATCTCATTATTGTGCATAAGAACATGGCTCATTATATATCCTGAAAACCATATTTCGATAACCAAACCAGGTAAATACATGGTACCAACTTCATTTTGACCTCATGTTACTAATAATTCAAGCTACCTGATTGTCTAACATGTGACCACATTAATTATGAAACAGAATCTTGTCAGCTTGGGCCCCAGTGACGCCGCTTGCGGCTTTAATTAGGGGCCCAAGCCCGAAGGGCGAGGCCCCTATTCTTATTGTCCGGTTTTTTTAGGGGCCCAAGCCCGAAGGGCAAGGCCCCTATTCTTATTGTCCGGTTTTTTCTTCTTCTTTAGGGGCCCAAGCCCAAAGGGCGAGGCCCCTATTCTTATTGTTCGGTTTTTTAGGGGCCCAAGCCTGTAGGGCGTGGCCCCTATTCTTATTGTTCGGTTTTTTAGGGGCCCAAGCCCGAAGGGCGAGGCCCCTATTCTTATTGTCCGGTTTTTTTAGGGGCCCAAGCCTGTAGGGCGTGGCCCCTATTCTTATTGTTCGGTTTTTTAGGGGCCCAAGCCTGTAGGGCGTGGCCCCTATTCTTATTGTTCGGTTTTTTCTTCATCTTCTTTCTTCTTTCTTCCGTAACTTTTTTCGTCAAGCCGTTTGAGAAAACCACTGAACCAAATAGTCTGAAATTGCTCTATATTGATAGTCTCTAATATGAACTGGTGCAACATGCTTTCAGAATTTTGATTGGCCAATTAGTTTGGCAGCCATATTGGATTGAAATAAAACCGGAAGTGGTTGTTTGACCACTTTCTGAGGGTCTAGGCGTCTAGATTTTTTTTATGGTATATAGTACAACTCATGTGTAATAAATATCAGAAATAAAAACTTTAGCGGTCATGTGACTTTTCCCGCCATTTTGTTTTTCCTAAAAAAGGCAAAAAACACTTTAAAATCTTCTTCTTCAGAACCGCCAAATAAAATGTTCTCATATTCAGTACTTAGCTTCTACATATGGAGCAGATTTAGATTTGAGAAATTCATTATGTTTGGTCACGTGGTTTGGCCGCCATTTTGGATTTGTTCTCAACAGGAAGTAGTTTTTCACTCATGCCACACGTGAGCGATTATTTTCAATATTGCTACATGGCATCTCTATGTCAATCTCTTTTAGAAACCTATAAAAGATTTCAGATCAGTCACATGGTTTGGCCGCCATCTTGGATTTTGAGGAAAATTGACCAAAAGTTTGGGCATTTGTTTCTCAGAGGTGATTCAACGAATCTACTAGATGTTTTTATATTTACCATGCCTGGCCTCAACTCCATATGGAAAAAATAATATATTTTCGATAAGTCACGTGGTTTGGCCGCCATCTTGGATTTTGTGAAAATTGAAACTATGCAACTACATGTTTTGTATTAGTCCGATTGGAATACAATTTTGTACGTGTATTCTACTCTTTAGATACATTCTTTCCCCTTAATGGCACATGGCTAGGTCATGTGGCTACGCGCCCATGGGGTGGGGGGCTTCTAACCTCATTAATATGCATAGCTGCTATATCTCAAGCACTGTTGCAGTTAGGAAGATGATTCCTGTGTTATCATGACAACAGTGAACAAGCAATTTCATTAAAATAACAGATTACCATATATGGTCATGTGAACTCATTAATATGCATAACTGTTATATCTCAAGCACTGTTGCAGGTAGGAAGATGAAACCTGTGTTATTATGATGATGTTAAACAAGAGATTTGAATAAAATAACAGATGACCATATATGGTCATGTGAGCTCATTAATATGCATAATCGTTGTATCTCAAACACTGTTGCAGTTAGGAAGATGAATCCTGTGTTATCATGACTATGTTGAACAAGAGATTTGATTAAAATAACAGATGATGACCATATATTAATAACCTTTATATCTCAAATAAATATATGGAACCAACTGCATTTCGACCTCATGGTACTAATCATTCAAACTAATTGTGTATCACGTGTATCATTTGACATTATTTATGGCATGTATACTTGGGCCCCTGTGATGCTGCTTGCAGCTTTAATTCTTCATCTTCTTTCTTCTTTCTTCCGTAACTTTTTTCGTCAAGCCGTTTGAGAAAACCACTGAACGGAATGGTCTGATAATGCTCTATGCTGTTAGTCCCTAATGTGAACTGGTGCAACATGCTTTCAGAATTTTGGTTGGCCAATTAGTTTGGCAGCCATATTGGATTGAAATAAAACCGGAAGTGGCTGTTTGACCACTTTCTGAGGGTCTAGGCGTCTAGATTTTTTTATGGTATATAGTACAATTCATGTGTAATAAATATCAGAAATAAAAACTTTAGCGGTCATGTGACTTTTCCCGCCATTTTGTTTTTCCTAAGAACGGCAAAAAACACTTTAAAATCTTCTTCTTCAGAACCGCCAAGTAAAATGTTCTCATATTCAGTGCTTAGCTTCTACATATGGAGCAGATTTAGATTTGAGAAATTCATTATGATTGGTCACGTGGTTTGGCCGCCATTTTGGATTTGTTCTCAACAGGAAGTAGTTTTTCACTCATGCCACACGTGAGCGATTATTTTCAATATTGCTGCATGGCATCTCTATATCAATCTCTTTCAGAAACCTATAAAAGATTTCAGATCAGTCACATGGTTTGGCCGCCATCTTGGAATTTGAGGAAAATTGACCAAAAGTTTGGGCATTTGTTTCTCAGAGGTGATTCAACGAATCTACTAGATGTTTTTACATTTACCATGCCTGGCCTCAACTCCATATGGAAAAAATAATATATTTTCGATAAGTCACGTGGTTTGGCCGCCATCTTGGATTTTGTGAAAATTGAAATTATGCAACTACATGTTTTGTATTAGTCCGATTGGAATAAAATTTTGTACGTGTATTCTACTCTTTAGATACATTCTTTCCCCTTAATGGCACATGGCTAGGTCATGTGGCTACGCGCCCATGGGGTGGGGGGCTTCTAACCTCATTAATATGCATAGCTGTTATATCTCAAGCACTGTTGCAGTTAGGAAGATGATTCCTGTGTTATCATGACAACAGTGAACAAGCAATTTCATTAAAATAACAGATTACCATATATGGTCATGTGAACTCATTAATATGCACAACTGTTATATCTCAAGCACTGTTGCAGGTAGGAAGATGATTCCTGTGTTATCATGACAACAATGAACAAGGGATTTGATTAAAATAACAGATGACCATATATGGTCATGTCAACTCATTAATATGCATAACCATTATATCTTAAACACTGTTGCAGTTAGGAAGATGAATCCTGTGTTATTATGACAACAGTGAACAAGAGATTTGATTAAAATAACAGATGACCATATATGGTCATGTGAACTCATTAATATGCATAGCCGTCATATCTAAAACACTGTCGCAGAGCAGGACATGTAACTAGTGTCATTATGAAGACATTGAATGAAAGATGCAACTGACATTAGAAATGACTATATATGATTATGTAATCTCATTATTAAGAACATGGCTCATTATATATCCTGAAAACCATATTTCGATAACCAAACCAGGTAAATACATGGTACCAACTTCATTTTGACCTCATGTTACTGATAATTCAAGCTACCTGATTGTCTAACATGTGACCTCATTAATTATGAAACAGAATCTTGTCAGCTTGGGCCCCGGTGACGCCGCTTGCGGCTTTAATTAGGGGCCCAAGCCCGAAGGGCGAGGCCCCTATTCTTATTGTCCGGTTTTTTAGGGGCCCAAGCCCAAAGGGCGAGGCCCCTATTCTTATTGTCCGGTTTTTTCTTTCTTCTTTCTTTCTTCCGTAACTTTTTTCGTCAAGCCGTTTGAGAAAACTGCTGAACAGAATGGTCTGATAATGCTCTATACTGATAGTCCCTAATGTGAACTGGTGCAACATGCTGTCAGAATTTCGATTGGTCAATTAGTTTGGCAGCCATATTGGATTGAAATAAAACCGGAAGTGGCTGTTTGACCACTTTCTGAGGGTCTAGGCGTCTAGATTTTTTTATGGTATATAGTACAACTCATGTGTAATAAATATCAGCAATAAAAACTTTAGCGGTCATGTGACTTTTCCCGCCATTTTGTTTTTCCTAAAAACGGCATAAAACACTCAAAAATCTTCTTCTTCAGAACCACCAAGCAGAATGCTCTCATATGTAGTATTTAGCTTCTATATATGAATCCCATTTATGTTTGACAAAATGTTTACGATTGGTCACGTGGTTTGGCCACCATTTTGGATTTCTTCTAAACAGGAAGTAGTTTTTTACTCTGGCAACACTTGAGGGAATATTTTCAATTTTGCTTCATGGCATCTGTGTATCAAGCCCTTTCAGAAACCTAAAAAAAATTTCAGATCAGTCACATGGTTTGGCCGCCATTTTGGATTTTAAGTAAAATTGACCAAAAGTTTGGGTATTTGTTTCTCAGAGACGATTCAACCAATCTACTAGATGTTTCTATATTTACCATGCATGGCCTTAGCTGCATACGAGAAAAATAATATTATTTTGATCAGTCACGTGGTTTGGCCGCCATCTTGGATTTTGTGAAAATAGAAATTATGCAACTACATGTTTTGTATTAGTCTGATTTCTTTCAAATTTTGTATGTGCATTTGTGTCATCAGATGCATCATTTTGCCCCAATAGCACACTGTTAGGCCTCGTGGCTGGGCACCCATGGGGTGGGGGCTTCTAACCTCATTAATATGCATAACTGTTATAACTCAAGCACTGTTGTAGTTAGGATGATGAATCCTGTGTTATTATGACAACCTTGAACAAGAGATTCGATTAAAATAACAAATGGCCATATATGGTCATGTGAGCTCATTAATATGCATAACTGTCATATCTCAAACACTGTTGCAGTTAGGAAGTGGAATCCTGTGTTATTATGACAACATTGAACAAAAGATTTGATTAAAATAACAGATGACCATATATAGTCACGTGAGCTCATTAATATGCGTAATCGTTATATCTCAAACACTGTTGCAGTTAGGAAGATGAATCCTGTGTCATTATGACAACAGTGAACAAGAAATTTGATTAAAATAACAGATCACCATATATGGTCATGTGAACTCATTAATATGCATAACCATTATATCTTAAACACTGTCGCAGTTAGGAAGATAAATCCTGTGTCATTATGACAACAGTGAACAAGAGATTTGATTAAATAACAGATAACCATATATGGTCATGTGAACACATTAATATGCATAGCAGTCATATCTAAAACACTGTCGCAGTTAGGAAGATGAATCCTGTGTTATTATGACAAGAGTGAACAAGAGATTTGATTAAAATAACAAATGACCATATATGGTCATGTGAACTCATTAATATGCATAACCATTATATCTTAAACACTGTTGCAGTTAGGAAGATGAATCCTGTGTTCTTATGACAACAGTGAACAAGAGATTTGATTAAAATAACAGATGACCATATATGGTCATGTGAACTCATTAATATGCATAGCAGTCATATCTGAAACACTGTCGCAGAGCAGGACATGTAATTAGTGTCATTATGAAGACATTGAATGAAAGATGTAACTGACATTAGAAATGGCTATATATGATTATGTAATCTCATTATTGTGCATAAGAACATGGCTCATTATATATCCTGAAAACCATATTTTGATAACCAAACCAAGTAAATACATGGTACCAACTTCATTTTGACCTCATGTTACTGATAATTCAAGCTACCTGATTGTCTAACATGTGAACTCATTAATTATGAAACAGAATCTTGTCAGCTTGGGCCCCGGTGATGCCGCTTGCGGCTTTAATTAGGGGCCCAAGCCCGAAGGGCGAGGCCCCTATTCTTATTGTCCGGTTTTTTCTTTCTTTCTTCTTTCCGCCGTAACTTTTTTCGTCAAGCCGTTTGAGAAAACCGCTGAACGGAATGGTCTGATAATGCTCTATACTGATAGTCCCTAATGTGAACTGGTGCAACATGCTGTCAGAATTTTGATTGGTCAATTAGTTTGGCAGCCATATTGGATTGAAATAAAACCGGAAGTGGCTGTTTGACCACTTTCTGAGGGTCTAGGCGTCTAGATTTTTTTATGGTATATAGTACAACTCATGTGTAATAGATATCAGCAATAAAAACTTTAGCGGTCATGTGACTTTTCCCGCCATTTTGTTTTTCCTAAAAACGGCAAAAAACACCAAAAAATCTTCTTCTTCAGAACCACCTAGCAGAATGCTCACATGTGTTGTATTTAGCTTCTATATATGAATCCGATTTATGTTTGAAAAAATGTTTACGATTGGTCATGTGGTTTGGCCACCATTTTGGATTTCTTCTAAACAGGAAGTAGTTTTTTACTCTGGCAACACTTGAGGGAATATTTTCAATTTTGCTTCATGGCATCTGTGTATCAAGCCCTTTCAGAAACCTAAAAAAAATTCAGATCAGTCACATGGTTTGGCTCCCATTTTGGATTTTAAGCAAAATTGACCAAAAGTTTGGGCATTTGTTTCTCAGAGGTGATTCAACCAATCTACTAGATGTTTTTATATTTACCATGCCTAGCCTTAGCTACATATGAGAAAAATAATATTATTTTGATCAGTCACATGGTTTGGCCGCCATCTTGGATTTTGTGAAAATAGAAATTATGCAACTACATGTTTTGTATTAGTCTGATTTCTTTCAAATTTTGTATGTGCATTTGTGTCATCAGATGCATCATTTTGCCCCAATAGCACACTGTTAGGCCACGTGGCTGGGCACCCATGGGGTGGGGGCTTCTAACCTCATTAATATGCATAACTGTTATAACTCAAACACTGTTGTAGTTAGGATGATGAATCCTGTGTTATTATGACAACCTTGAACAAGAGATTCGATTAAAATAACAAATGACCATATATGGTCATGTGAGCTCATTAATATGCATAACTGTCATATCTCAAACACTGTTGCAGTTAGGAAGTGGAATCCTGTGTTATTATGACAACATTGAACAAAAGATTTGATTAAAATAACAGATGACCATATATAGTCACGTGAGCTCATTAATATGCGTAATTGTTATATCTCAAACACTGTTGCAGTTAGGAAGATGAATCCTGTGTCATTATGACAACAGTGAACAAGAGATTTGATTAAAATAACAGATAACCATATATGGTCATGTGAACTCATTAATATGCATAACCATTATATCTTAAACACTGTCGCAGTTAGGAAGATAAATCCTGTGTCATTATGACAACAGTGAACTAGAGATTTGATTAAAATAACAGATAACCATATATGGTCATGTGAACTCATTAATATGCATAGCAGTCATATCTAAAACACTGTCGCAGTTAGGAAGATGAATCCTGTGTTATTATGACAACAGTGAACAAGAGATTTGATTAAAATAACAGATGACCATATATGGTCATGTGAACTCATTAATATGCATAACCATTATATCTTAAACACTGTTGCAGTTAGGAAGATGAATCCTGTGTTATTATGACAACAGTGAACAAGAGATTTGATTAAAATAACAGTTGACCATATATGGTCATGTAAACTTATTAATATGCATAGCAGTCATATCTGAAACACTGTCGCAGAGCAGGACATGTAACTAGTGTCATTATGAAGACATTGAATGAAAGATGTAACTGACATTTGAAATGGCTATATATGATTATGTAATCTCATTATTGTGCATGAGAACATGGCTCATTATATATCCTGAAAACCATATTCCGATAACCAAACCAGGTAAATACATGGTACCAACTTCATTTCGACCTCATGTTACTGATAATTCAAGCTACTTGATTGTCTAACATGTGACCTCATTAATTATGAAACAGAATCTTATCAGCTTGGGCCCCGGTGATGCCGCTTGCGGCTTTAATTTCTTCTTTCTTTCTTTCTTTCTTTCTTCCGTAACTTTTTTCGTCAAGCCGTTTGGGAAAACTGCTGAACGGAATGGTTTGATAATGCTCTATACTGATAGTCCCTAATGTGAACTGGTGCAACATGCTTTCAAAATTTCGATTGGTCAATTAGTTTGGCAGCCATATTGAATTGAAATAAAACCGGAAGTGGCTGTTTGACCACTTTCTGAGGGTCTAGGCGTCTAGATTTTTTTATGGTATATAGGACAACTCATGTGTAATAGATATCAGTAATAAAAACTTTAGCGGTCATGTGACTTTTCCCGCCATTTTGTTTTTCCTAAAAACGGCAAAAAACACTAAAAAATCTTCTTCTTCAGAACCACCTAGCAGAATCCTCTCATGTGTTGTATTTAGCTTCTATATATGAATCCCGTTTAGGTTTGATAAAATTATTACGATTGGTCACGTGGTTTGGCCACCATTTTAGATTTCTTCTAAACAGGAAGTAGTTTTTTACTATGGCAACACTTGAGGGATTATTTTCAATTTTGCTTCATGGCATCTGTATATCTATCTCTTTCAGAAACCTAAAAAAGATTTCAGATCAGTCACGTGGTTTGGCCGCCATCTTGGATTTTAAGCAAAATTGCCCAAAAGTTTGGGCATTTGTTTCTCAGAGGTGATTCAACCAATCTACCAGATGTTTTTATATTTACCATGCCTGGCCTTAGCTCCATATGAGAAAAATAATATTATTTTGATCAGTCACATGGTTTGGCCGCCATCTTGGATTTTATGAAAACAGATCTTGTGCAATTACATGTGTTGTATTGGTCCGATTTGGCTAAAATTGTATATGTGCATTCTACTCTTGAGATGCATTTTTTCAACCGAATGGCACGTGGCTGGGTTTTGTCACTGGGCGCCTAAGGGGTGGGGGCTTCTAACCTCATTAATATGCATAACTGATATATCTCAAGCACTGTTGGAGTTAGGAAGATGAAACCTGTGTTATTATGACAACATTAAACAATTGATTTCATTAAAATAACAGATTACCATATATGGTCATGTGAACTCATTAATATGCATAACCATTATATCTCAAACACTGTTGTAGTAAGGAAGATGATTCCTGTGTTATCATGACAACAGTGAACAAGAGATTTGATTAAAATAACAGATGACCATATATGGTCATGTGAACTCATTAATATGCATAACCATTATATCTCAAGCACTGTTGGAGTTAGGAAGATGAAACCTGTGTTATTATGACAACATTAAACAATTGATTTCATTAAAATAACAGATTACCATATATGGTCATGTGAACTCATTAATATGCATAACCATTATATCTTAAACACTGTTGCAGTTAGGAAGATGAATCCTGTGTTATTATGACAACAGTGAGCAAGAGATTTGATTAAAATAACAGATGACCATATATGGTCATGTGAACTCATTAATATGCATAGCAGTCATATCTGAAACACTGTCGTAGAGCAGGACATGTAACTAGTGTCATTATGAAGACATTGAATGAAAGATGTAACTGACATTAGAAATGGCTATATATGATTATGTAATCTCATTATTGTGCATAAGAACATGGCTCATTATATATCCTGAAAACCATATTTCGATAACCAAAGCAGGTAAATACATGGTACCAACTTCATTTCGACCTCATGTTACTGATAATAAGAGCTACCTGATTGTCTAACATGTGACCTCATTAATTATGAAACAGAATCTTATCAGCTTGGGCCCCGGTGACGCCGCTTGCGGCTTTAATCTTTCTTTCTTTCTTTCTTTCTTTCTTCCGTAACTTTTTTCGTCAAGCCGTTTGAGAAAACCGCTGAACGGAATGATCTGATAATGCTCTATACTGATAGTCCCTAATGTGAACTGGTGCAACATGCTTTCAGAATTTCGATTGGTCAATTAGTTTGGCAGCCATATTGGATTGAAATAAAACCGGAAGTGGCTGTTTGACCACTTTCTGAGGGTCTAGGCGTCTAGATTGTTTTATGGTATATAGTACAACTCATGTGTAATAAATATCAGCAATAAAAGCTTTAGCGGTCACGTGACTTTTCCCGCCATTTTGTTTTCCCTGAAAACGGCAAAAAACACTTAAAAATCTTCTTCTTCAGAACCATAAAGCAGAATGCTCTCATATATAGTCTTTGGCTTCTATATATGAAGCCCATTTATGTTTGACAAAATTATTACGATTGGTCACATGGTTTGGCCACCATTTTGGATTTCTTCTAAACAGGAAGTAGTTTTTTACTCTGGCAACACTTGAGGGAATATTTTCAATTTTGCTTCATGGCATCTGTATATCAAACTCTTTCAGAAACCTAAAAAAGATTTCAGATCAGTCACATGGTTTGGCCGCCATCTTGGATTTTAAGCAAAATTGACCAAAAGTTTGGGGATTTGTTTCTCAGAGGTGATTCAACCAATCTACTAGATGTTTATATATTTACCATGCCTGGCCTTAGCTCCATACGAGAAAAATAATATTATTTTGATCAGATACGTGGTTTGGCCGCCATCTTGGATTTTGTCAAAATAGAAATTATGCAACTACATGTTTTGTATTTGTCTGATTTCTTTCAAATTTTGTATGTGCATTTGTGTCATCAGATGCATCATTTTGCCCCAATAGCACACTGCTAGGCCACGTGGCTGGGCACCCATGGGGTGGGGGCTTCTAACCTCATTAATATGCATAACTGTTATAACTCAATCACTGTTGTAGTTAGGAAGATGAATCCTGTGTTATTATGACAACATTGAACAAGAGATTTGATTAAAATAACAGATGACCATATATGGTCATGTGAGCTCATTAATATGCGTAATCGTTAGATCTCAAACACTGTTGCAGTTAGGGTGATGAATCCTGTGTTATTATGACAAGAGTGAACAAGGATTTGATTAAAATAACAGATGACCATATATGGTCATAGGAACTCATTAATATGCATAACCATTATCTCTCAAACACTGTTGTAGTTAGGATGATGGTTCCTGGGTTTTCAGGACAACAGTGAGCAATTGATTTCATTAAAATAACAGATGACCATATATGGTCATGTGAACTCAATAATATGCATAACCATTATATCTTAAACACTGTTTCAGTTAGGAAGATGAATCCTGTTTTATTATGACAACAGTGAACAAGAGATTTGATTAAAATAACAGATGACCATATATGGTCATGTGAACTCATTAATATGCATAGCAGTCATATCTAAAACACTGTCGCAGAGCAGGACATGTAACTAGTGTCATTATGAAGACATTGAATGAAAGATGTAACTGACATTAGAAATGGCTATATATGATTATGTAATCTCATTATTGTGCATAACCATTATATCTTAAACACTGTTGCAGTTAGGAAGATGAATCCTGTGTTATTATGACAACAGTGAACAAGAAATTTGATTAAAATAACAGATGACCATATATGGTCATGTGAACTCATTAATATGCAAAGCAGTCATATCTGAAACACAGTCGCAGAGCAGGACATGTAACTCGTGTCATTATGAAGACATTGAATGAAAGATGTAACTGACATTAGAAATGGCTATATATGATTATGTAATCTCATTATTGTGCATAAGAACATGGCTCATTATATATCCTGAAAACCATATTTCGATAACCAAACCAGGTAAATACATGGTACCAACTTCATTTCGACCTCATGTTACTGATAATTCAAGCTACCTGATTGTCTAACATGTGACCTCATTAATTATGAAACAGGATCTTATCAGCTTGGGCCCCGGTGACGCCGCTTGCGGCTTTAATTAGGGGCCCAAGCCCGAAGGGCGAGGCCCCTATTCTTATTGTCCGGTTTTTTTAGGGGCCCAAGCCCAAAGGGCGAGGCCCCTATTCTTATTGTTCGGTTTTTAGGGGCCCAAGCCCAAAGGGCGAGGCCCCTATTCTTATTGTCCGGTTTTTAGGGGCCCAAGCCCGAAGGGCGAGGCCCCTATTCTTATTGTTCGGTTTTTTCTTCTTTCTTCTTCTTTCTTCCACAACTTCTTTCGTCAAGCCGTTTGAGAAAACCGCTGAACGGAATGGTCTGATAATGGTTCATACTGATAGTCCATAATGTGAACTGGTGCAACATGCTTTCAGAATTTCGATTGGTCAATTAGTTTGGCAGCCATATTGGATTGAAATAAAACCGGAAGTGGCTGTTTGACCACTTTCTGAGGGTCTAGGCATCTAGATTTTTTTATGGTATATAGTACAACTCATGTGTAATAGATATCAACAATAAAAACTTTAGCGGTCATGTGACTTTTCCCGCCATTTTGTTTTTCCTAAAAACGGCAAAAAACACTTAAAAATCTTCTTCTTCAGAACCACCAAGCAGAATGCTCTCATATGTGGTATTTAGCTTCTATATATGAATCCCATTTATGTTTGAATAAATGTTTACGATTGGTCACGTGGTTTGGCCACCATTTTGGATTTCTTCTAAACAGGAAGTAGTTTTTTACTCTGGCAACACTTGAGGGAATATTTTCAATTTTGCTTCATGGCATCTGTGTATCAAGCCCTTTCAGAAACCTAAACAAAATTTCAGATCAGTCTCATGGTTTGGCCGCCATTTTGGATTTTAAGCAAAATTGACCAAAAGTTTGGGTATTTGTTTCTCAGAGACGATTCAACCAATCTACTAGATGTTTTTATATTTACCATGCCTGGCCTTAGCTGCATACGAGAAAAATAATATTATTTTGATCAGTCACGTGGTTTGGCCGCCATCTTGGATTTTGTGAAAATAGAAATTATGCAACTACATGTTTTGTATTTGTCTGCTTTCTTTCAAATTTTGTATGTGCATTTGTGTCATCAGATGCATCATTTTGCCCCAATAGCACAATGTTAGGCCACGTGGCTGGGCACCCATGGGGTGGGGGCTTCTAACCTCATTAATATGCATAACTGTTATAACTCAAGCACTGTTGTAGTTAGGATGATGAATCCTGTGTTTTTATGACAACCTTGAACAAGAGATTCGATTAAAATAACAAATGACCATATATGGTCATGTGAGCTCATTAATATGCATAACTGTCATATCTCAAACACTGTTGCAGTTAGGAAGTGGAATCCTGTGTTATTATGACAACAGTGAACAAGAGATTTGATTAAAATAACAGATGACCATATATAGTCACGTGAGCTCATTAATATGCATAATCGTTATATCTCAAACACTGTTGTAGTTAGAAAGATGAATCCTGTGTCATTATGACAACAGTGAACAAGAGATTTGATTAAATAATAGATAACCATATATGGTCATGTGAACTCATTAATATGCATAGCAGTCATATCTAAAACACTGTCGCAGTTAGGAAGATGAATCCTGTGTTATTATGACAACAGTGAACAAGAGATTTGATTAAAATAACAGATGACCATATATGGTCATGTGAACTCATTAATATGCATAACCATTATATCGTAAACACTGTTGCAGTTAGGAAGATGAATCCTGTGTTCTTATGACAACAGTGAACAAGAGATTTGATTAAAATAACAGATGACCATATATGGTCATGTGAACTCATTAATATGCATAGCAGTCATATCTGAAACACTGTCGCAGAGCAGGACATGTAACTAGTGTCATTATGAAGACATTGAATGAAAGATGTGTCCTGTGTCATTATGACAACAGCGAACAAGAGATTTGATTAAATAATAGATAACCATATATGGTCATGTGAACTCATTAATATGCATAGCAGTCATATCTAAAACACTGTCGCAGTTAGGAAGATGAATCCTGTGTTATTATGACAACAGTGAACAAGAGATTTGATTAACAGATGACCATATATGATCATGTGAACTCATTAATATGCATAACCATTATATCTTAAACACTGTTGCAGTTAGGAAGATGAATCCTGTGTTCTTATGACAACAGTGAACAAGAGATTTGATTAAAATAACAGATGACCATATATGGTCATGTGAACTCATTAATATGCATAGCAGTCATATCTGAAACACTGTCGCAGAGCAGGACATGTAACTAGTGTCATTATGAAGACATTGAATGAAAGATGTAACTGACATTAGAAATGGCTATATATGATTATGTAATCTCATTATTGTGCATAAGAACATGGCTCATTATATATCCTGAAAACCATATTTTGATAACCAAACCAAGTAAATACATGGTACCAACTTCATTTTGACCTCATGTTACTGATAATTCAAGCTACCTGATTGTCTAACATGTGACCACATTAATTATGAAACAGAATCTTGTCAGCTTGGGCCCCGGTGACGCCGCTTGCGGCTTTAATTAGGGGCCCAAGCCTGAAGGGCGAGGCCCCTATTCTTATTGTCCGGTTTTTTCTTCTTTCTTCTTTCTTTCTTTCTTCCGTAACTTTTTTCGTCAAGCCGTTTGAGAAAACCGCTGAACGGAATGGTCTGATAATGTTCTTTACTGATAGTCCCTAATGTGAACTGGTGCAACATGCTTTCAGAATTTTGATTGGTCAATTAGTTTGGCAGCCATATTGGATTGAAATAAAACCGGAAGTGGCTGTTTGACCACTTTCTGAGGGTCTAGGCGTCTAGATTTTTTTGTGGTATATAGTACAACTCATGTGTAATAAATATCAGCAATAAAAACTTTAGCGGTCATGTGACTTTTCCCGCCATTTTGTTTTTCCTAAAAACGGCAAAAAACACTTTAAAATCTTCTTCTTCAGAACCGCCAAGTAAAATGTTCTCATATTCAGTACTTAGCTTCTACATATAGAGCAGATTTAGATTTGAGAAATTCATTATGATTGGTCACGTGGTTTGGCCGCCATTTTGGGTTTGTTCTCAACAGGATGTAGTTTTTTTACTCATGCCACACTTGAGCGTTAATCTCAAATATTGCGTCATGGCATGTCCCTATGTAACCCTTTCAGAAACCTAAAAAAAATTTCAGATCAGTCACATGGTTTGGCCGCCATCTTGGATTTTAAGCAAAATTGACCAAAAGTTTGGGCATTTGTTTCTCTGAGACGATTCAACCAATCTACTAGATGTTTTTATATTTACCATGCCTGGCCTTAGCTGCATACGAGAAAAATAATATTATTTTGATCAGTCACGTGGTTTGGCCGCCATCTTGGATTTTGTGAAAATAGAAATTATGCAACTACATGTTTTGTATTAGTCTGATTTCTTTCAAATTTTGTATGTGCATTTGTGTCGTCAGATGCATCATTTTGCCCCAATAGCACACTGCTAGGCCACGTGGCTGGGCACCCATGGGGTGGGGGCTTCTAACCTCATTAATATGTATAACTGTCATATCTCAAACACTGTTGCAGTTAGGAAGTGGAATCCTGTGTTATTATGACAACATTGAACAAAAGATTTGATTAAAATAACAGATGGCCATATATGGTCATGTGAGCTAATTAATATGCATAATCGTTATATCTCAAACACTGTTGCAGTTAGGAAGATGAATCCTGTGTTATTATGACAACAGTGAACAAGAGATTTGATTAAAATAACAGATGACCATATATGGTCATGTGAACTCATTAATATGCATAACCATTATATCTTAAACACTGTTGCAGTTAGGAAGATGAATCCTGTGTTATTATGACAACAGTGAACAAGAGATTTGATTAAAATAACAGATGACCATATATGGTCATGTAAACTCATTAATATGCATAGCAGTCATATCTGAAACACTGTCGCAGAGCAGGACATGTAACTAGTGTCATTATGAAGACATTGAATGAAAGATGTAACTGACATTAGAAATGGCTATATATGATTATGTAATCTCATTATTGTGCATAAGAACATGGCTCATTATATATCCTGAAAACCATATTTCGATAACCAAACCAGGTAAATACATGGTACCAACTTCATTTCTACCTCATGTTACTGATAATTCAAGCTACCTGATTGTCTAACATGTGACCACATTAATTATGAAACAGAATCTTGTCAGCTTGGGCCCCGGTGACGCCGCTTGCGGCTTTAATTTCTTCTTCTTTCTTCTTCTTCTTCTTCTTCTTTCTTCCACAACTTCTTTCGTCAAGCCGTTTGAGAAAACTGCTAAACTGAATAGTCTGAAAAAGCTCTATACTTATAGTCCCTAATGTAACCTAGTGCAACATGCTTTCAGAATTTTGATTGCCCAATTAGTTTGGCAGCCATATTGGATTGAAATAAAACCGGAAGTGGCTGTTTGACCACTTTCTGAGGGTCTAGGCTTCTAGATTTTTTTATGGTATATAGTACAACTCATGTGTAATAAATATCAGCAATAAAAACTTTAGCGTTTATGTGACTTTTTCCGCCATTTTGTTTTTCCTAAAAACGGCAAAAAACACTTTAAAATCTTCTTCTTCAGAACCACCAAGCAGAATGCTCTCATATGTAGTATTTAGCTTCTATATATGAATACCATTTATGTTTGAAAAAATGTTTACGATTGGTCACGTGGTTTGGCCACCATTTTGGATTTCTTCTAAACAGGAAGTGGTTTTTTACTCTGGCATCACTTGAGGGAATATTTTCAGTTTTGCTTCATGGCATCTATGCATCAAGCCCTTTCAGAAATCTAAAAAAAAATTCAGATCAGTCACATGGTTTGGCCGCCATTTTGGATTTTAAGCAAAATTGACCAAAAGTTTGGGTATTTGTTTCTCAGAGACGATTCAACCAATCTACTAGATGTTTTCATATTTACCATGCCTGGCCTTAGCTGCATACGAGAAAAATAATATTATTTTGATCAGTCACGTGGTTTGGCCGCCATCTTGGATTTTGTGAAAATAGAAATTATGCAACTACATGTTTTGTATTAGTCTGATTTCTTTCAAATTTTGTATGTGCATTTGTGTCATCAGATGGATCATTTTGCCCCAATAGCACACTGTTAGGCCACGTGGCTGGGCACCCATGGGGTCAGGGCTTCTAACCTTATTAATATGCATAACTGTTATAACTCAAGCACTGTTGTAGTTAGGATGATGAATCCTGTGTTATTATGACAACGTTGAACAAGAGATTCGATTAAAATAACAAATGACCATATATGGTCATGTGAGCTCATTAATATGCATAACTGTCATATCTCAAACACTGTTGCAGTTTGGAAGTGGAATCCTGTGTTATTATGACAACATTGAACAAAAGATTTAATTAAAATAACAGATGACCATATATAGTCATGTGAGCTCATTAATATGCGTAATCGTTATATCTCAAACACTGTTGCAGTTAGGAAGATGAATCCTGTGTCATTATGACAACAAGTGAACAAGAGATCTGATTAAAATAACAGATAACCATATATGGTCATGTGAACTCATTAATATGCATAACCATTATATCTTAAACACAGTCGCAGTTAGGAAGATAAATCCTGTGTCATTATGACAACAGTGAACAAGAGATTTGATTAAAATAACAGATAACCATATATGGTCATGTGAACTCATTAATATGCATAGCAGTCATATCTAAAACACTGTCGCAGTTAGGAAGATGAATCTTGTGTTATTATGACAACAGTGAACAAGAGATTTGTTTAAAAATAACAGATGACCATATATGGTCATGTGAACTCATTAATATACATAGCAGTCATATCTGAAACACTATCGCAGAGCAGGACATGTAAGTAGTGTCATTATGAAGACATTGAATGAAAGATGTAACTGACATTAGAAATGGCTATATATGATTATGTAATCTCATTATTGTGCATAAGAACATGGCTCATTATATATCCTGAAAACCATATTTCGATAACCAAACCAGGTAAATACATGGTACCAACTTCATTTCGACCTCATGTTACTGATAATACAATCTACCTGCAGCTGATTGTCTAACATGTGACCTCATTAATTATGAAATAGAATCTTATCAGCTTGGGCCCCGGTGACGCCGCTTGCGGCTTTAATTTCTTCTTCTTTCTTCTTCTTTCTTCCACAACTTCTTTCGTCAAGCCATTTGAGAAAACTGCTGAACTGAATAGTCTGAAAATGCTCTATACTTATAGTCCCTAATGTGAACTAGTGCAACATGCTTTCAGAATTTTGATTGGTCGATTAGTTTGGCAGCCATGTTGGATTGAATTAAAACCGGAAGTGGCTGTTTGACCACTTTCTGAGGGACTAGGCGTCTAGATTTTTTTATGGTGTATAGTACAACTCATGTGTAATAAATATCAGCAATAAAAACTTTAGCGGTCATGTGACTTTTCCCGCCATTTTGTTTTTCCTAAAAACGGCAAAAAACACTTAACAATCTTCTTCTTCAGAACCACCAAGCAGAATGCTCTCATATGTAGTATTTAGCTTCTATATATGAATCCGATTTATGTTTGAAAAAATGTTTATGATTGGTCACGTGGTTTGGCCACCATTTTGGATTTCTTCTAAACAGGAAGTAGTTTTTTACTCTGGCAACACTTGCGGGATTATTTTCAATTTTGCTTCATGGCATCTGTATATCAAACTATTTCAGAAACCTAAAAAAGATTTCAGATCAGTCACATGGTTTGGCCGCCATCTTGGATTTTAAGCAAAATTGACCAAAAGTTTGGGCATTTGTTTCTCAGAGACGATTCAACCAATCAACTAGATGTTTTTATATTTACCATGCCTGGCCTTAGCTCCATATGAGAAAAATAATATTATTTTGATCAGTCACGTGGTTTGGCCGCCATCTTGGATTTTGTGAAAATAGAAATTATGCAACTACATGTTTTGTATTAGTCTGATTTCTTTCACATTTTGTATGTGCATTTGTGTCATCAGATGCATCATTTTTCCCCAATAGCACACTGCTAGGCCACGTGGCTGGGCACCCATGGGGTGGGGGCTTCTAACCTCATTAATATGCATAACTGTTATAACTCAAACACTGTCGCAGTTAGGGTGATGAATCCTGTGTTATTATGACAACAGTGAACAAGAGATTTGATTAAAATAACAGATGACCATATATGGTCATGTGAACTCATTGATATGCATAACCATTATATCTTAAACACTGTTGCAGTTACGAAGATGAATCCTGTGTTATTATGACAACAGTGAACAAGAGATTTGATTAAAATAACAGATGACCATATATGGTCATGTAAACTCATTAATATGCATAACCATTATATCTTAAACACTGTTGCAGTTAGGAAGATAAATCCTGTGTCATTATGACAACAGTGAACAAGAGATTTGATTAAAATAACAGATAACCATATATGGTCATGTGAACTCATTAATATGCATAACCATTATATCTTAAACACTGTTGCAGTTAGGAAGATGAATCCTGTGTTATTATGACAACAGTGAACAAGAGATTTGATTAAAAATAACAGATGACCATATATGGTCATGTGAACTCATTAATATGCAAAGCAGTCATATCTAAAACACTGTCGCAGAGCAGGACATGTAACAAGTGTCATTATGAAGACATTGAATGAAAGATGTAACTGACATTAGAAATGGCTATATATGATTATGTAATCTCATTATTAAGAACATGGCTCATTATATATCCTGAAAACCATATTTCGATAACCAAACCAGGTAAATACATGGTACCAACTTCATTTTGACCTCATGTTACTGATAATTCAAGCTACCTGATTGTCTAACATGTGACCACATTAATTATGAAACAGAATCTTGTCAGCTTGGGCCCCGGTGACGCCGCTTGCGGCTTTAATCTTTAGGGGCCCAAGCCCGAAGGGCGAGGCCCCTATTCTTATTGTCCGGTTTTTTCTTCTTCTTCATCATCTTCTTTCTTCCGTAACTTTTTTCGTCAAGCCGTTTGAGAAAACCGCTGAACAGAATGGTCTGATAATGCTCTATACTGATAGTCCATAATGTGAACTGGTGCAACATGCTTTCAGAATTTCGATTGGACAATTAGTTTGGCAGCCATATTGGATTGAAATAAAACCGGAAGTGGCTGTTTGACCACTTTCTGAGGGTCTAGGCGTCTAGATTTTTTTATGGTATATAGTACAACTCATGTGTAATAAATATCAGCAATAAAAACTTTAGCGGTCATGTGACTTTTCCCGCCATTTTGTTTTTCCTAAAAACGGCAAAAAACACTTGAAAATCTTCTTCTTCAGAACCACCAAGCAGAATGCTCTCATATGTAGTATTTAGCTTCTATATATGAATCCCATTTATGTTTGAAAAAATGTTTACGATTGGTCACGTGGTTTGGCCACCATTTTGGATTTCTTCTAAACAGGAAGTAGTTTTTTACTCTGGCAACACTTGAGGGAATATTTTTAATTTTGCTTCATGGCATCTGTGTATCAAGCCCTTTCAGAAACCTAAAAAAAATTTCAGATCAGTCACATGGTTTGGCCGCCATTTTGGATTTTAAGCAAAATTGACCAAAAGTTTGGGTATTTGTTTCTCAGAGACGATTCAACCATACTACTAGATGTTTTTATATTTACCATGCCTGGCCTTAGCTGCATACGAGAAAAATAATATTATTTTGATCAGTCACGTGGTTTGGCCGCCATCTTGGATTTTGTGAAAATAGAAATTATGCAACTACATGTTTTGTATTAGTCTGATTTCTTTCAAATTTTGTATGTGCATTTGTGTCATCAGATGCATCATTTTGCCCCAATAGCACACTGTTAGGCCACGTGGCTGGGCACCCATGGGGTGGGGGCTTCTAACCTCATTAATATGCATAACTGTTATAACTCAAGCACTGTTGTAGTTAGGATGATGAATCCTGTGTTATTATGACAACCTTGAACAAGAGATTCGATTAAAATAACAAATGACCATATATAGTCACGTGAGCTCATTAATATGCGTAATCGTTATATCTCAAACACTGTTGCAGTTAGGAAGATGAATCCTGTGTCATTATGACAACAGTTAACAAGAGATTTGATTAAAATAACAGATAACCATATATGGTCATGTGAACTCATTAATATGCATAACCATTATATCTTAAACACTGTCGCAGTTAGGAAGATAAATCCTGTGTCATTATAACAACAGTGAACAAGAGATTTGATTAAAATAACAGATAACCATATATGGTCATGTGAACTCATTAATATGCATAGCAGTCATATCTAAAACACTGTCGCAGTTAGGAAGATGAATCCTGTGTTATTATGACAACAGTGAACAAGAGATTTGATTAAAATAACAGATGACCATATATGGTCATGTGAACTCATTAATATGCATAACCATTATATCTTAAACACTGTTGCAGTTAGGAAGATGAATCCTGTGTTATGACAACAGTGAACAAGAGATTTGATTAAAATAACAGATAACCATATATGGTCATGTGAACTCATTAATATGCATAACCATTATATCTTAAACACTGTTGCAGTTAGGAAGATGAATCCTGTGTTATTATGACAACAGTGAACAAGAGATTTGATTAAAAATAACAGATGACCATATATGGTCATGTGAACTCATTAATATGCAAAGCAGTCATATCTAAAACACTGTCGCAGAGCAGGACGTGTAACAAGTGTCATTATGAAGACATTGAATGAAAGATGTAACTGACATTAGAAATGGCTATATATGATTATGTAATCTCATTATTAAGAACATGGCTCATTATATATCCTGAAAACCATATTTCGATAACCAAACCAGGTAAATACATGGTACCAACTTCATTTTGATCTCATGTTACTGATAATTCAAGCTACCTGATTGTCTAACATGTGACCACATTAATTATGAAACAGAATCTTGTCAGCTTGGGCCCCGGTGACGCCGCTTGCGGCTTTAATTAGGGGCCCAAGCCCAAAGGGCGAGGCCCCTATTCTTATTGTCCGGTTTTTTCTTTCTTCTTTCTTTCTTTCTTTCTTCCGTAACTTATTTCGTCAAGCCGTTTGAGAAAACCGCTGAACGGAATGGTCTGATAATGCTCTATACTGATAGTCCCTAATGTGAACTGGTGCAACATGCTTTCAGAATTTTGATTGGTCAATTAGTTTGACAGTCATATTGGATTGAAATAAAACCGGAAGTGGCTGTTTGACCACTTTCTGAGGGTCTAGGCCTCTAGATTTTTTTATGGTATATAGTACAACTCATGTGTAATAGATATCATCAATAAAAACTTTAGCGGTCATGTGACTTTTCCCGCCATTTTGTTTTTCCTAAAAACGGCAAAAAACACTTAAAAATCTTCTTCTTTAGAACCACCAAGCAGAATGCTCTCATATGTAGTATTTAGCTTCTATATATGAATCCCATTTATGTTTGAAAAAATTATTACGATTGGTCACGTGGTTTGGCCACCATTTTGGATTTCTTCTAAACAGGAAGTAGTTTTTTACTCTGGCAACACTTGAGGGAATATTTTCAATTTTGCTTCATGGCATCTGTGTATCAAGCCCTTTCAGAAACCTAAAAAAAATTCAGATCAGTCACATGGTTTGGCCGCCATTTTGGATTTTAAGCAAAATTGACCAAAAGTTTGGGTATTTGTTTCTCAGAGACGATTCAACCAATCTACTAGATGTTTTTATATTTACCATGCCTGGCCTTAGCTGCATACGAGAAAAATAATGTTATTTTGATCAGTCACGTGGTTTGGCCGCCATCTTGGATTTTGTGAAAATAGAAATTATGCAACTACATGTTTTGTATTAGTCTGATTTCTTTCAAATTGTGTATGTGCATTTGTGTCATCAGATGCATCATTTTGCCCCAATAGCACACTGTTAGGCCACGTGGCTGGGCACCCATGGGGTGGGGGCTTCTAACCTCATTAATATGCATAACTGATATATCTCAAGCACTGTTGTAGTTAGGATGATGAATCCTGTGTTATTATGACAACCATGAACAAGAGATTCGATTAAAATAACAAATGACCATATATGGTCATGTGAGCTCATTAATATACATAACTGTCATATCTCAAACACTGTTGCAGTTAGGAAGTGGAATCCTGTGTTATTATGACAACATTGAACAAAAGATTTGATTAAAATAACAGATGACCATATATAGTCACGTGAGCTCATTAATATGCATAATCGTTATATCTAAAACACTGTTGCAGTTAGGAAGATGAATCCTGTGTTATTATGACAACAGTGAACAAGAGATTTGATTAAAATAACAGATGACCATATATGGTCATGTGACTCATTAATATGCATAACCATTATATCTTAAACACTGTTGCAGTTAGGAAGATGAATCCTATGTGTTTATATGGCAACAGTGAACAAGAGATTTGATTAATATAACAGATGACCATATATGGTCATGTGAACTCATTAATATGTATAACCATTATATCTTAAACACTGTTGCAGTAAGGAAGATGAATCCTGTGTTATTATGACAACAGTGAACAAGAGATTTGATTAAAATAACAGATGACCATATATGGTCATGTGACTCATTAATATGCGTAACCATTATATCTTAAACACTGTTGCAGTTAGGAAGATGAATCCTGTGTTATTATGACAACAGTGAACAAGAGATTTGATTAAAATAACAGATGACCATATATGGTCATGTGACTCATTAATATGCATAACCATTATATCTTAAACACTGTTGCAGTTAGGAAGATGAATCCTATGTGTTTATATGGCAACAGTGAACAAGAGATTTGATTAAAATAACAGATGACCATATATGGTCATGTGAACTCATTAATATGCATAACCATTATCTCTCAAACACTGTTGTAATTAGGATGATGATTCCTGGGTTTTCAGGACAACAGTGAACAATTGATTTCATTAAAATAACAGATTACCATATATGGTCATGTGAACTCATTAATATGCATAACCATTATATCTCAAACACTGTTGTAGTTAGGAAGATGATTCCTGTGTTATCATGACAACAGTGAACAAGAGATTTGATTAAAATAACAGATGACCATATATGGTCATGTGAACTCATTAATATGCATAGCAGTCATATCTAAAACACTGTCGCAGAGCAGGACATGTAACTAGTGTCATTATGAAGAGCTTGGGCCCCGGTGACGCCGCTTGCGGCTTTAATCTTTCTTTCTTTCTTCCGTAACTTTTTTCGTCAAGCCGTTTGAGAAAACTGCTGAACGGAATGGTCTGATAATGCTCTATACTGATAGTCCCTAATGTGAACTGGTGCAACATGCTTTCAGAATTTCGATTGGTCAATTAGTTTGGGAGCCATATTGGATTGAAATAAAACCGGAAGTGGCTGTTTGACCACTTTCTGAGGGTCTAGGCGTTTAGATTTTTTTATGGTATATAGTACAACTCATGTGTAATAAATATCAGCAATAAAAACTTTAGCGGTCATGTGACTTTTCCCGCCATTTTGTTTTTCCTAAAAACGGCATAAAACACTCAAAAATCTTCTTCTTCAGAACCACCAAGCAGAATGCTCTCATATGTAGTATTTAGCTTCTATATATGAATCCCATTTATGTTTGACAAAATGTTTACGATTGGTCACGTGGTTTGGCCACCATTTTGGATTTCTTCTAAACAGGAAGTAGTTTTTTACTCTGGCAACACTTGAGGGAATATTTTCAATTTTGCTTCATGGCATCTGTGTATCAAGCCCTTTCAGAAACCTAAAAAAAAATTCAGATCAGTCACATGGTTTGGCCGCCATTTTGGATTTTAAGTAAAATTGACCAAAAGTTTGGGTATTTGTTTCTCAGAGGCGATTCAACCAATCTACTAGATGTTTCTATATTTGCCATGCATGGCCTTAGCTGCATACGAGAAAAATAATATTATTTTGATCAGTCACGTGGTTTGGCCGCCATCTTGGATTTTGTGAAAATAGAAATTATGCAACTACATGTTTTGTATTAGTCTGATTTCTTTCAAATTTTGTATGTGCATTTGTGTCATCAGATGCATCATTTTGCCCCAATAGCACACTGTTAGGCCTCGTGGCTGGGCACCCATGGGGTGGGGGCTTCTAACCTCATTAATATGCATAACTGTTATAACTCAAGCACTGTTGTAGTTAGGATGATGAATCCTGTGTTATTATGACAACCTTGAACAAGAGATTCGATTAAAATAACAAATGACCATATATGGTCATGTGAGCTCATTAATATGCATAACTGTCATATCTCAAACACTTTTGCAGTTAGGAAGTGGAATCCTGTGTTATTATGACAACATTGAACAAAAGATTTGATTAAAATAACAGATGACCATATATAGTCACGTGAGCTCATTAATATGCATAATCGTTATATCTCAAACACTGTTGCAGTTAGGAAGATGAATCCTATGTCATTATGACAACGGTGAACAAGAGATTTGATTAAAATAACAGATGACCATATATGGTCATGTGAACTCATTAATATGCATAACCATTATATCTTAAACACTGTTGCAGTTAGGAAGATGAATCCTGTGTTATTATGACAACAGTGAACAAGAGATTTGATTAAAATAACAGATAACCATATATGGTCATGTGAACTCATTAATATGCATAACCATTATATCTTAAACACTGTTGCAGTTAGGAAGATGAATCCTGTGTTATTATGACAACAGTGAACAAGAGATTTGATTAAAAATAACAGATGACCATATATGGTCATGTGAACTCATTAATATGCAAGCAGTCATATCTAAAACACTGTCGCAGAGCAGGACATGTAACAAGTGTCATTATGAAGACATTGAATGAAAGATGTAACTGACATTAGAAATGGCTATATATGATTATGTAATCTCATTATTAAGAACATGGCTCATTATATATCCTGAAAACCATATTTCGATAACCAAACCAGGTAAATACATGGTACCAACTTCATTTTGACCTCATGTTACTGATAATTCAAGCTACCTGATTGTCTAACATGTGACCACATTAATTATGAAACAGAATCTTGTCAGCTTGGGCCCCGGTGACGCCGCTTGCGGCTTTAATTAGGGGCCCAAGCCTGTAGGGCGTGGCCCCTATTCTTATTGTTCGGTTTTTTCTTCATCTTCTTTCTTCTTTCTTCCGTAACTTTTTTCGTCAAGCCGTTTGAGAAAACCGTTGAACGGAATGGTCTGATAATGCTCTATACTGATAGTCCCTAATGTGAACTGGTGCAACATGCTTTCAGAATTTTGATTGGCCAATTAGTTTGGCAGCCATATTGGATTGAAATAAAACCGGAAGTGGCTGTTTGACCACTTTCTGAGGGTCTAGGCGTCTAGATTTTTTTATGGTATATAGTACAACTCATGTGTAATAAATATCAGCAATAAAAACTTTAGCGGTCATGTGACTTTTTCCGCCATTTTGTTTTTCCTAAAAACGGCAAAAAACACTTAAAAATCTTCTTCTTCAGAACCACCAAGTAGAATGCTCTCATATGTAGTATTTAGCTTCTATATATGAATCCCATTTATGTTTGAACATTTTTTTACGATTGGTCACGTGGTTTGGCCACCATTTTGGATTTCTTCTAAACAGGAAGTAGTTTTTTACTCTGGCAACACTTGAGGGATTATTTTCAATTTTGCTTCATGGCATCAGTGTATCAAACCCTTTCAAAAATCTAAAAAAAAATTCAGATCAGTCACATGGTTTGGCCGCCATTTTGGATTTTAAGCAAAATTGACAAAAAGTTTGGGTATTTGTTTCTCAGAGACGATTCAACCAATCTACTAGATGTTTTTATATTTACCATGCCTGCCCTTAGCTCCATATGAGAAAAATAATATTATTTTGATCAGTCACATGGTTTGGCCGCCATCTTGGTTTTTGTGAAAATAGACATTATGCAACTACATGTTTTGTATTAGTCTGATTTCTTTCAAATTTTGTATGTGCATTCTACTCTTGAGATGCATTCTTTTAACCGAATGGCACGTGGCTGGGTTTTGTCGCTGGGCGCCTGAGGGGTGGGGGCTTCTAACCTCATTAATATGCATAACTGATATATCTCAAGCACTGTTGGAGTTAGGAAGATGAAACCTGTGTTATTATGACAACATTAAACAATTGATTTCATTAAAATAACAGATTACCATATATGGTCATGTGAACTCATTAATATGCATAACCATTATATCTCAAACACTGTTGTAGTAAGGAAGATGATTCCTGTGTTATCATGACAACAGTGAACAAGAGATTTGATTAAAATAACAGATGACCATATACGGTCATGTGAACTCATTAATATGCATAACCATTATATCTTAAACACTGTTGCAGTTAGGACGATGAATTCTGTGTTATTATGACAACAGTGAACAAGAGATTTGATTAAAATAACCGATGACCATATATGGTCATGTGAACTCATTAATATGCAAAGCAGTCATATCTGAAACACTGTCGCAGAGCACGACATGTAACTAGTGTCATTATGAAGACATTGAATGAAAGATGTAACTGACATTAGAAATGGCTATATATGATTATGTAATCTCATTATTAAGAACAGGGCTCATTATATATCCTGAAAACCATATTTCGATAACCAAACCAGGTAAATACATGGTACCCAACTTCATTTTGACCTCATGTTACTGATAATTGTGACCACATTAATTATGAAACAGAATCTTGTCAGCTTGGGCCCCGGTGACGCCGCTTGCGGCTTTAATCTTTCTTTCTTCTTTCTTCCGTAACTTTTTTCGTCAAGCCATTTGAGAAAACTGCTTAACTGAATAGTCTGAAAATGCTCTATACTGATAGTCCCTAATGTGAACTAGTGCAGCATGCTTTCAGAATTTTGATTGGTTGATTAGTTTGGCAGCCATATTGGATTGAAATAAAACCGGAAGTGGTTGTTTGACCACTTTCTGAGGGTCTAGGCGTCTAGATTTTTTTATGGTATATAGTACTACTCATGTGTAATAGATATCAGCAATAAAAACTTTAGCGGTCATGTGACTTTTCCCGCCATTTTGTTTTTCCTAAAAACGGCAAAAAACACTAAAAAATCTTCTTCTTCAGAACCACCTAGCAGAATGCTCTCATATGTAGTATTTAGCTTCTATATATCAATCCCATTTATGTTTGAAAAAAATATTACGATTAGTCACGTGGTTTGGCCACCATTTTGGATTTCTTCTAAACAGGAAGTAGTTTTTTACTCTGGCAACACTTGAGGGATTATTTTCAATTTTGCTTCATGGCATCTGTATATCAAACCCTTTCAGAAACCTATAAAAGATTTCAGATCAGTCACATGGTTTGGCCGCCATCTTGGATTTTAAGCAAAATTGACCAAAAGTTTGGGCATTTGTTTCTCAGAGACGATTCAACCAATCTACTAGATGTTTTTATATTTACCATGCCTGGCCTTAGCTCCATATTAGAAAAATAATATTATTTTGATCAGTCACGTGGTTTGGCCGCCATCTTGGATTTTGTGAAAATAGAAATTATGCAACTACATGTTTTGTATTAGTCTGATTTCTTTCAAATTTTGTATGTGCATTTGTGTCATCAGATGCATCATTTTGCCCCAATAGCACACTGCTAGGCCACGTGGCTGGGCACCCATGGGGTGGGGGCTTCTAACCTCATTAATATGCATAACTGTTATAACTCAATCACTGTTGTAGTTAGGAAGATGAATCCTGTGTTATTATGACAACGTTGAACAAGAGATTTGATTAAAATAACAGATTACCATATATGGTCATGTGAACTCATTAATATGCATAACCATTATATCTTAAACACTGTTGCAGTTAGGAAGATGAATTCTGTGTTATTATGACAACAGTGAACAAGAGATTTGATTATAATAACAGATTACCATATATGGTCATGTGAACTCATTAATATGCATAACCATTATATCTCAAACACTGTTGTAGTTAGGAAGATGATTCCTGTGTTATCATGACAACAGTGAACAAGAGATTTGATTAAAATAACAGATTACCATATATGGTCATGTGAACTCATTAATATGCATAACCATTATATCTTAAACACTGTCGCAGTTAGGAAGATGAATTCTGTGTTATTATGACAACAGTGAACAAGAGATTTGATTAAAATAACAGATGACCATACATGGTCATGTGAACTCATTAATATGCATAGCAGTCATATCTGAAACACTGTCGCAGAGCAGGACATGTAACTAGTGTCATTATGAAGACATTGAATGAAAGATGTAACTGACATTAGAAATGGCTATATATGATTATGTAATCTCATTATTGTGCATAAGAACATGGTTCATTATATATCCTGAAAACCATATTTCGATAACCAAAGCAGGTAAATACATGGTACCAACTTCATTTCGACCTCATGTTACTGATAATAAGAGCAACCTGATTGTCTAACATGTGACCTCATTAATTATGAAACAGAATCTTATCAGCTTGGGCCCCGGTGACGCCGCTTGCGGCTTTAATCTTTCTTTCTTTCTTTCTTTCTTCCGTAACTTTTTTCGTCAAGCCGTTTGAGAAAACTGCTGAACGGAATGGTCTGATAATGCTCTATACTGATAGTCCCTAATGTGACCTGGTGCAACATGCTTTCAGAATTTCGATTGGTCAATTAGTTTGGCAGCCATATTGGATTGAAATAAAACCGGAAGTGGCTGTTTGACCACTTTCTGAGGGTCTAGGCGTCTAGATTTTTTTATGGTATATAGTACAACTCATGTGTAATAAATATCAGCAATAAAAGCTTTAGCGGTCATGTGACTTTTCCCGCCATTTTGTTTTTCCTAAAAACGGCAAAAAACACTTTAAAATCTTCTTCTTCAGAACCACCAAGCAGAATGCTCTCATATGTAGTATTTAGCTTCTATATATGAATCCCATTTACATTTGAAAAAATTATTACGATTGGTCACGTGGTTTGGCCACCATTTTGGATTTCTTCTAAACAGGAAGTAGTTTTTTTACTCATGCCACACTTGAGGGATTATTTTCAATATTGCTGTATGGCATCTCTATATCAATCTCTTTCAGAAACCTAAAAAAGATTTCGGATCAGTCACATGGTTTGGCCGCCATCTTGGATTTTAAGCAAAATTGACCAACAGTTTGGGCATTTGTTTCTCAGAGGTGATTCAACCAATCTAATAGATGTTTTTATATTTACCATGCCTGGCCTTAGTTCCATATGAGAAAAATAATATTATTTTGATCAGTCACATGGTTTGGCCGCCATCTTGGATTTTATGAAAACAAATCTTGTGCAATTACATGTGTTGTATTGGTCGGATTTGGCTAAAATTGTATATGTGCATTCTACTCTTGAGATGCATTCTTTTAACTGAATGGCACGTGGCTGGGTTTTGTCGCTGGGCGCCTGAGGGGTGGGGCTTCTAACCTCATTAATATGCATAACTGATATATCTCAAGCACTGTTGGAGTTAGGAAGATGAAACCTGTGTCATTATGACAACATTAAACAATTGATTTCATTAAAATAACAGATTACCATATATGGTCATGTGAACTCATTAATATGCATAACCATTATATCTCAAACACTGTTGTAGTAAGGAAGATGATTCCTGTGTTATCATGACAACAGTGAACAAGAGATTTGATTAAAATAACAGATGACCATATATGGTCATGTGAACTCATTAATATGCATAACCATTATATCTTAAACACTGTTGCAGTTAGGAAGATGAATTCTGTGTTATTATGACAACAGTGAACAAGAGATTTGGTTAAAATAACTGATGACCATATATGGTCATGTGAACTCATTAATATGCAAAGCAGTCATATCTAAAACACTGTCGCAGAGCAGGACATGTAACTAGTGTCATTATGAAGACATTGAATGAAAGATGTAACTGACATTAGAAATGGCTATATATGATTATGTAATCTCATTATTGTGCATAAGAACATGGCTCATTATATATCCTGAAAATCATATTTCGATAACCAAAGCAGGTAAATGCATGGTACCAACTTCATTTCGACCTCATGTTACTGATAATAAGAGCTACCTGATTGTCTAACATGTGACCTCATTAATTATGAAACAGAATCTTATCAGCTTGGGCCCCGGTGACGCCGCTTGCGGCTTTAATTTCTTCTTTCTTCCGTAACTTTTTTCGTCAAGCCGTTTGAGAAAACCGCTGAACGGAATGGTCTGATAATGCTCTATACTGATAGTCCCTAATGTGAACTGGTGCAACATGCTTTCAGAATTTTGATTGGCCAATTAGTTTGGCAGCCATATTGGATTGAAATAAAACCGGAAGTGGCTGTTTGACCACTTTCTGAGGGTCTAGGCGTCTAGATTTTTTTATGGTGTATAGTACAACTCATGTGTAATAAACATCAGAAATAAAAACTTTAGCAGTCATGTGACTTTTCCCGCCATTTTGTTTTTCCTAAAAACGGTAAAAAACACTTAAAAATCTTCTTCTTCAGAACCGCCAAGTAAAATGTTCTCATATACAGTACTTAGCTTCTACATAAGGAGCAGATTTAGATTTGAGAAATTCATTATGATTGGTCACGTGGTTTAGCCGCCATTTTGGGTTTGTTCTCAACAGGAAGTAGTTTTTTACTCATGCCACACTTGAGCGTTAATCTCAAATATTGCGTCATGGCATGTCCCTATCTAACCCTTTCAGAAACCTAAAAAAAATTTCAGATCAGTCACATGGTTTGGCCGCCATCTTGGATTTTAAGCAAAATTGATCAAAAGTTTGGGCATTTGTTTCTCAGAGGTGAGTCAACCAATCTACTAGATGTTTTTATATTTACCATGCCTGGCCTTAGCTCCATATGAGAAAAATAATATTATTTTGATCAGTCACGTGGTTTGGCCGCCATCTTGGATTTTGTGAAAATAGAAATTATGCAACTACATGTTTTGTATTAGTCCGATTGGAATAAAATTTTGTATGTGCATTTGTGTCATCAGATGGATCATTTTGCCCCAATAGTACACTGCTAGGCCACGTGGCTGGGAACCCATGGGGGTGGGGGCTTCTAACCTCATTAATATGCATAACTGTTATAACTCAAGCACTGTTGTAGTTAGAATGATGAATCCTGTGTTATTATGACAACGTTGAACAAGAGATTTGATTAAAATAACAAATGACCATATATGGTCATGTGAGCTCATTAATATGCATAACTGCCATATCTCAAACACTTTTGCAGTTAGGAAGATGAATCCAGTGTTATTATGACAACATTGAACAAGAGATTTGATTAAAATAACAGATGGCCATATATTAATAACCTTTATATCTCAAATAAATATATGGAACCAACTGCATTTCGACTTCATGGTACTAATCATTCAAACTAACCAATTGTGTATCATTTGACCTCATTATTTATTGCATGTATACTTGGGCCCCTGTGACGCTGCTTGCAGCTTTAATTTATCTTATTTTCAGTGTTTTCTGTTTCATTAACAAATACACTTATATTTTTGTAGTCAAGGGCAAAACACACAAATGTCAAATTTTTCATATACACCACAATTAAATATAACCATGACAACCCCATGTATACAGTATGTATGCTATAATATGAGGTTATTACGAGAATACCGAAAAGTATGGACGAAGTCAGTGTAGAGGGAGTATCGACCGACGCGCAACGGAGGTAGATGCGACGGCGTACTGTCTGAGTGCATAGCTGGATAGTACCTGGTTATCATATTACGAATATGCTGCATGAATATACTAATTATTGATATAGCTGTAAGCCGTATCTCATTTGGTGCGACAACGGGGAATTTCGTCTTAACAAGAATAATGCAATGAATATTTATTTCAGTGCCTAAAGATATTCGCAGCCACGGTCTATATCACAGAAGTGGGTCACCTGCGCATGCGTCAGAAGGCTATAGCGTGTTTACAAACAAGCGTCTACCCATGGGCCTTTGCGTTTTCAACGTGTGATCGTCGCTTGAGTCTCAATTCCCTCGCGTGCGCAGGGAACCCCCCGGCACGAAATATTGTGTAAATACCTCAGAAGACATATGCACTGAAAGCTGTGACAGATGATTGGAGGTTGAATCATGCAAAGCGTGAACGAATTGTCCTGTTATATTCGGATTCAAATAAGCATGAACCACTAATTTGACGTGATGTGATACTTATAATGAAGCAATCTGTTTTAATTCCTGCTGTGAAAGACTTTTGAAATATCAATATTTATTGTACTTTATATTGTAATTATATTAATTGAATACTTATATTCATGTAAACAGAGGAGATTGGATTTATATCAGTTGGTCGGTTATGCATTAAAATGATTTTTCGGGAATTTCTTGCTTATCGCGTACTATCATTTTTTTCATTGACTTAGTCCTTGGTCTGAATATTTTTAAAACCTTTATCTTTTCGCAGTCAACTAACCACAATGCCAACACTTACCACACTGCCAACAGACCATACTGTCCCCTTTCCACAATGCCAACATACCACACCGTCGACTTACCACACTGCCACCATACGACACTGTCAACTTACCACACTGCCAATATATGACACTGCCAACATACCATACTTTTAACTTACCACACTGTCGACTTACCATACTCTCAACTTACCACACTGTCGACTTACTACACTGCCAATGTACAACATCGTCGACTTACAACACTGCCGACATACCCAACTATCAACTTACCACACCGTGAACTTACCACACTACCAACTTACCACACTGGCAACTTACTACACTGTCAACTTACTACACTGCCAACGTACCACATCATCGACGTACCACACTATCAACTTACCACACCGTCGACTTACTACACTACTAACTTACCAAACTGTAAACTTATCACACTACCAACTTACTACACTGCCAACGTACCACATCGTCGACTTACTACACTATCAACTTACCACACTGTCGACTTACTACACTACTAACTTACCAAACTGTCAACTTACCACACTACCAACTTACCACACTGGCAACTTACTACATTGTCAACGTACCACATCGTTGACTTACCACACTGCCACCACACGACACTGTCAACTTACCACATTTTCAACTTACCACACTGCCAATATATGACACTGCTAACGTACACCACTTTCAACTTACCACACTGTCGACTTACCACACTGTCAACTTACCAAACTGTCAACTTACTACACTGCCAATGTAACACATCGTCGACTTACCACACTACCTACATACCACACTATCCACTTACCACTGCGTCGACTTACCACACTACCAACCTACCACACTGCCAACGTACCACATCGTCGACTTACCACACTACCAACTTACCACATCATCAACTTACCACACTGGCAACGTACTACACTGCCAACGTACCACATCGTCGACTTACCACACTACCAACTTACCACATCATCAACTTACCAAACTTTCAAGCTACAACACTACAACACATCGTTGACTTACCATACTGCAGACTTGCCACACTGTCAACTTACCACACTGCCAACTTACTACGCTGCCAACGTACCACATCGTCGACTTACCACACTACCAACTTACCACATCATCAACTTACCAAACTTTCAAGCTACAACACTACAACACATCGTTGACTTACCATACTGCAGACTTGCCACACTGTCAACTTACCACACTGCCAACTTACTACACTGCCAACGTACCACATCGTCGACTTAACACACTACCAACTTACCACACTGGCAACGTACTACACGGTCAACTTACCAAACTTTCATCCTAAAACACTACAACACAATATAGCACATCGTTGACTTACCATACTGCAGACTTGCCACACTGGCAACGTATCTCACGGTCAACTTACCAAACTGTCAACTTACCACAGTACCAACATACAATGCCGTTGCTTACCAAACTGTCAACTTACTACACTGCCAACATACCACTCCGTCGACTTACCACACTACCGACATACCACACTATCAATATTGCACATCGTTGAATCACCACACGATCAACTTACCAAACTGTCAACCAACAACACTGTCAATATAGCACATCGTTGACTTATCACACTGCAGACTTACCACCCTGGCAACGTATATCACGGTCAACTTACCAAACTGTCAACTTACCATAGTACCAACATACAACGCCGTCGCTTACCAAACTGTCAACTTACTACACTGCCAACATACCACTCCGTCGACTTGCCACACTGCCGACATACTACACTGCCAACATACCACTCCGTCGACTTACCACGCTGCCGACATACTACACTGCCAACATACCACTCCGTCGACTTACCACGCTGCCGACATACTACACTGCCAACTTACCACTCCGTCGACTTACCACACTACCAAATAAGTATACTACTTAACATTACGTGCATTGGATTATAAAATCTGTAACAATATTGCAATTCATATCAATAACAACAATTTTTTCAGTATGTTCTCGTGACACATTATTCAACCCACGTTCGAATATATGTACATGTTGGCAAACTGGTTAATATTGAGTATCATTGGTTATCATAACATCGGTACTTTTTTCAGAAATTAAAGAGAAATTAACGTACATGCGACAAATCCATCTCCCATTATAATAGCCACTTTTTATTTAAATTGTAACTATGTAAATTATAATATATTGCACATTCTTAACAATAAGTACCACATAAATATGACCGTGCATTATTATTGTACCGACGGACTTATATATAGATTTCCATAGAAGCGAATATTTGTTTTATGAGCATTTTTATCGCAGATGCATGAAAAGACAAATACAGATTAGAAAAAAAATCCCTTAAAAATCTCTTTCACCATAGATTACTAAGGCGTAATTTCAACTCGATAACTATATGCAGAATAGTTGAGGTACCAAACTACCCATCAATCCATTTGACATTGTTTCATATCGTGTCGCTCTATTTTTCTGCTAGAATAGTTTTTTTTCATTTACCCTGCCTGCCTGTCGCTTTGGTGCCTGAAAGTAATGGTTAGAAACAAAATGAGAGACAACAACTTTCTGTCAACATTAAACATACAAGTGTAACACATGAAAATAACAATGGGTTTTCATATAGCATGGAACTTTTTTAAGTCGAGAGAATTGGACTTCTCAATGTTTTTTTGCTTGCGTTAAAACCTACAAATATGGACTCACTTACTAATGATACGAGATTTGCTAAGTGATACAAGACTACTAAACACACATTGGATAGACGTTAGAAACGCTGTAAAGCACGAAGTGAGATTAGATAGTGTAACTCATTCACCAATACCAGTGTAACTCATTCACCTATACTAGTGTAACTCATTCACCTATACTAGTGTAACTCATTCACCTATACTAGTGTAACTCATTCACCTATACTAGTGTAACTCATTCACCTATACTAGTGTAACGAATTCACCTATACTAGTGTAACTCATTCACCTATACTAGTGTTACTCATTCACCTATACTAGTGTAACGAATTCACCTATACTAGTGTAACGAATTCACCTATACTAGTGTAACTCATTCACCTATACTAGTGTTACTCATTCACCTATACTAGTGTAACTCATTCACCTATACTAGTGTAACTCATTCACCTATACTAGTGTAACTAATTCACCTATACTAGTGTAACTCATTCACCTATACTAGTGTAACTCATTCACCTATACTAGTGTAACTCATTCACCTATACTAGTGTAACTCATTCACCTATACTAGTGTAACTCATTCACCTATACTAGTGTAACCCATTCACCTATACTAGTGTAACTCATTCACCTATACTAGTGTAACTCATTCACCTATACTAGTGTAACTCATTCACCTATACTAGCGTAACTCATTCACCTATACTAGTGTAACTAATTCACCTATACTAGTGTAACTAATTCACCTATACTAGTGTAACTCATTCACCTGTACTAGTGTAACTAATTCACCTATACTAGTGTAACTCATTCACCTATACTAGTGTAACTCATTCACCTATACTAGTGTAACTAATTCACCTATACTAGTGTAACTCATTCACCTATACTAGTGTAACTCATTCACCTATACTAGTGTAACTCATTCACCTGTACTAGTGTAACTCATTCACCTTTACTAGTGTAACTCATTCACCTATACTAGTGTAACTCATTCATCTATACTAGTGTAACTAATTCACCTATACTAGTGTAACTCATTCACCTGTACTAGTGTAACTCATTCACCTGTACTAGTGTAACTCATTCACCTATACTAGTGTAACTCATTCACCTTTACTAGTGTAACTAATTCACCTATACTAGTGTAACTCATTCATCTATACTAGTGTAACTAATTCACCTATACTAGTGTAACTCATTCACCTTTACTAGTGTAACTAATTCACCTATACTAGTGTAACTCATTCACCTGTACTAGTGTAACTAATTCACCTATACTAGTGTAACTAATTCACCTGTACTAGTGTAACTCATTCACCTATACTAGTGTAACTAATTCATCTATACTCGTGTAACTCATTCACCAATACCAGTGTAACTCATTCACCTGTACTAGTGTAACTAATTCACCTATACTAGTGTAACTCATTCACCTGTACTAGTGTAACTCATTCACCTATACTAGTGTAACTAATTCATCTATACTCGTGTAACTCATTCACCAATACCAGTGTAACTCATTCACCTGTACTAGTGTAACTCATTCACATATACTAGTGTAACTCATTCACCTATACTAGTGTAACTCATTCACCTATACTAGTGTAACTCATTCACCTATACTAGTGTAACTAATTCACCAATACTAGTGTAACTCATTCACCTATACTAGTGTAACTCATTCACCTATACTAGTGTAACTCATTCACCTATACCAGTGTAACTCATTCACCTATACTAGTGTAACTCATTCACCTATACTAGTGTAACTCATTCACCTATACTAGTGTAACTAATTCACCTATACTAGTGTAACTCATTCACCTATACTAGTGTAACCCATTCACCTATACTAGTGTAACTAATTCACCTATACTAGTGTAACTCATTCACCTGTACTAGTGTAACTCATTCATCTTTACTAGTGTATCTCATTCACCTATACTAGTGTAACTCATTCATCTATACTAGTGTAACTAATTCACCTATACTAGTGTAACTCATTCACCTGTACTAGCGTAACTCATTCACCTATACTAGTGTAACTCATTGACCTTTACTAGTGTAACTCATTCACCTATACTAGTGTAACTAATTCACCTATACTAGTGTAACTCATTCACCTTTACTAGTGTAACTCATTCACCTATACTAGTGTAACTAATTCACCTTTACTAGTGTAACTCATTCACCTATACTAGTGTAACTCATTCACCTGTACTAGTGTAACTCATTCACCTATACTAGTGTAACTCATTCACCTATACTAGTGTAACTAATTCACCTATACTAGTGTAACTAATTCACCTATACTAGTGTAACTCATTCACCTATACTAGTGTAACTAATTCACCTATACTAGTGTAACTAATTCACCTATACTAGTGTAACTCATTCACCTATACTAGTGTAACTCATTCACCTATACTAGTGTAACTCATTCACCTATACTAGTGTAACTCATTCACATATACTAGTGTAACTCATTCACCTATACTAGTGTAACTAATTCACCTATACTAGTGTAACTCATTCACCTATACTAGTGTAACTCATTCACCTATACTAGTGTAACTCATTCACCTATACTAGTGTAACTCATTCACCTATACTAGTGTAACTAATTCACCTATACTAGTGTAACTCATTCACCTATACTAGTGTAACTCATTCACCTATACTAGTGTAACTCATTCACCTTTACTAGTGTAACTAATTCACCTATACTAGTGTAACTCATTCACCTGTACTAGTGTAACTCATTCACCTATACTAGTGTAACTCATTCACCTATACTAGTGTAACTCATTCACCTATACTAGTGTAACTAATTCACCTATACTAGTGTAACTCATTCACCTATACTAGTGTAACTCATTCACCTATACTAGTGTAACTCATTCACCTATACTAGTGTAACTCATTCACCTCTCCTAGTGTAACTCATTCACCTATACTAGTGTAACTAATTCACCTATACTAGTGTAACTCATTCACCTGTACTAGTGTAACTAATTCACCTATACTAGTGTAACTCATTCATCTATACTAGTGTAACTAATTCACCTATACTAGTGTAACTAATTCACCTATACTAGTGTAACTCATTCACCTGTACTAGTGTAACTAATTCAGCTATACTAGTGTAACTCATTCACCTTTACTAGTGTAACTCATTCACCTATACTAGTGTAACTAATTCACCTTTACTAGTGTAACTCATTCACCTATACTAGTGTAACTCATTCACCTGTACTAGTGTAACTCATTCACCTATACTAGTGTAACTCATTCACCTATACTAGTGTAACTAATTCACCTATACTAGTGTAACTCATTCACCTGTACTAGTGTAACTCATTCACCTATACTAGTGTAACTAATTCACCTATACTAGTGTAACTCATTCACCTATACTAGTGTAACTCATTCACCTATACTAGTGTAACTCATTCACCTATACTAGTGTAACTCATTCACCTATACTAGTGTAACTTATTCACCTACACTAGTGTAACTCATTCACCTATACTAGTGTAACTCATTCACCTATACTAGTGTAACTCATTCACATATACTAGTGTAACTCATTCACCTATACTAGTGTAACGAATTCACCTATACTAGTGTAACTCATTCACCTATACTAGTGTTACTCATTCACCTATACTAGTGTAACTCATTCACCTATACTAGTGTAACGAATTCACCTATACTAGTGTAACTCATTCACCTATACTAGTGTTACTCATTCACCTATACTAGTGTAACTCATTCACCTATACTATTGTAACTCATTCACCTATACTAGTGTAACTCATTCACATATACTAGTGTAACTCATTCACCTATACTAGTGTAACTCATTCACCTATACTAGTGTAACTCATTCACCTTTACTAGTGTAACTCATTCACCTATACTAGTGTAACTCATTCACCTATACTAGTGTTACTCATTCATCTATACTAGTGTAACTCATTCACCTGTACTAGTGTAACTAATTCACCTGTACTAGTGTAACTAATTCACCTATACTAGTGTAACTCATTCACCTGTACTAGTGTAACTAATTCATCTATACTAGTGTAACTCATTCACCTATACTAGTGTAACTCATTCACCTATACTAGTGTAACTCATCCACCTATACTAGTGTAACTCATTCACCTATACTAGTGTAACTAATTCACCTATACTAGTGTAACTAATTCACCTATACTAGTGTAACTCATTCACCTATACTAGTGTAACTCATTCACCTATACTAGTGTAACTCATTCACCTATACTAGTGTAACTCATTCACCTATACTAGTGTAACTCATTCACCTATACTAGTGTAACTCATTCACCTATACTAGTGTAACTAATTCACCTACACTAGTGTAACTAATTCACCTACACTAGTGTAACTCATTCACCTATACTAGTGTAACTCATTCACCTATACTAGTGTAACTAATTCACCTATACTAGTGTAACTAATTCACCTATACTAGTGTAACTAATTCACCTATACTAGTGTAACTCATTCACCTGTACTAGTGTAACTAATTCACCTATACTAGTGTAACTAATTCACCTATACTAGTGTAACTCATTCACCTGTACTAGTGTAACTAATTCACCTATACTAGTGTAACTCATTCATCTATACCAGTGTAACTCATTCATCTATACTAGTGTAACTCATTTACCTATACTAGTGTAACTCATTCACCTATACTAGTGTAACTAATTCACCTATACTAGTGTAACTCATTCATCTATACCAGTGTAACTCATTCATCTATACTAGTGTAACTCATTCACCTATACTAGTGTAACTCATTCACCTATACTAGTGTAACTCATTCACCTATACTAGTGTAACTAATTCATCTATACTAGTGTAACTGATTCACCTATACTAGTGTTAACTATTGTTTATACTTACATTGTACATTTACAGAGAAACTGCAAGATGCACAATTTCCCGTAACGTCAGTGGCTGTGCACGTCACTATTGTCACTCCTGCCGGGAAACGTGATCTACTGTCGGGCGTGCAGCTGATGTGTAAGCCAGAACTGGAATCATCACTTGCAACGGGATCTGGCCATGATACCCTGGTCATGGGAGATCTTGCATCAATAATTATGTCATCAGGACATTGAATAGAAGGCGCCGTGTTGTCTGAAGCTGAGGAAGTACTCTGTTATTAGTAAATTACATCATAAGAACTTTGTTTTAGAACTTGGTCTCCAATCAGAGAGATCTTGGGATAAATAATATAGACAACAGAAATAATTCCCGATTCCCGAATTGATAGCATTTTAACCGTGAGTTTATTATTTCTGCGCAGGCGCATATTACGTGACCCGAGGTCAACAAACTGCAAGATAGGACAGATTTCGAATGTTCCAAAAACAGTACACCCTTCTTTCGTGTTTCCAACTTGCTGCCTAAACAACCCTCAAATAAATGTGTCATTATTTTTCAACTAACTCTTCTATCAGACTCTGAAAATGTGCACATTATTTTGCCTCATCAAGAAAAATGAACATGCAAATTATCTTTGGCTATAGCGTAATATTTTTGGGAATATTTTGCGAGTTGAACAACAATGTCATGGTCAGATTTATTTATTTATTTATTTATTTATTTATTTATTTATTTATTTATTTATTTATTTATTTATTTATTTATTTATTTATTTATTTATTTATTTATTTATTTATTATTAAACATCCAGGTACCATCTATTTGTCAGTTTATTTTCTCTGCAAGTCAAATTCTTTTCAAGTAGTAATCCACGTTTCCCAGCTGTCTTATATAGTCTTTCTAGCTGCAGTTTTTGTACTAGCCCACATTCACTTCGCTATACTTTATAAACTGTTTGCCTGTTTATTGTTCCTTTTTTATATTGTTGTACTATCCGTGTCCGTTGCCAACCTAGCAACGCATGCGCAAAAACATCACAGCGCGCCCGTCGGTAGTTCAGAAATCAAGAATTAGATTAGAATGAATGAGTTCTTTGTTTCTGGTTAATGTATGTATGCTTTTGTCCGATCATTCCAGCATGCAACAAAGATCCATTTTCTTGTTATTTGTGTCAGAATATAGCCGGATCCAAACAACTGGGCAAGATGATTTATATGAATAAAACAATGGATATTATATTTTGTTGGCGCGCATTGAGTGGGCAACCACTTAAAGGCCCAATTCAATTGCACCGGGCAAGTTTAATGAATCTTATTAATCACTTGCATAGCCTGTGTTTACAGAAATTCGTAGTTTATTTACAAGCTAATAGCACTAATACTCATAAGCATCAAAATATATAACGGGTCAGTCAGACTTGCTTCTATAGAGCAAAGACCTGAGCTGCATAGGCATTCCGTAATGACAAGCTAATATGAAACGTGTTACAAAGTGATGTGGCATTGACCATTTCTTTGAATTACGTTTATTTCAACAATAGTGTTCACCTGAAATGCAGAATGACGTATCATATCCATTTGCCGCCCTCGTATCGTTGAACTACGTACGATGCCACAGCGATGACCACGATGCACGTATGCTTAAAATGCTGTCAATCTCACATAGTCACATACATCTACTTTGGCACGACATAATCGACCTGTAAATTCGAGAAAACGCATCTTTTCCTGGAGCTGTTTACGACAGCGTGACGTTCAAGGAAATAATCCCTATTGTTTAGAAGCGAATTTATAGTATACCTTAGCCTTTAAAAACAGTGACCCGCTGTTATAACGACAAAAGAAGAGAGTCGTATGGGCGTGTATTTTCATTTACTACGCGCCAACAAAATATACACTACATTGTCCATAGTAACACATTCGTACAAGTTTGTAAGAATTATTTGAATATTCCACCAATAACAATTGTTAAAACAATCTCTGTAACGATCAAGCGGTCTCGTTAATCTTTATTTTTTGAGTTATGTTTAACCTATATGTGGATACGAATTATTATTGCCAAAAATGTTAATGTATTGCGAATTTTGTGTGCGAATATAGCGTTCGAATAGAACACGTAACGACATCGACGCGTCCGTCGTTGCCGCTCGCCGGGGTTGTCGCATATTTCGTAAATTGACATTATTGCACAGATTCTCAATTAAAAACATTGTTATGATATTGTGCATCGTTTATGTGTGTATGATCGGTATTTATACTGTCAACTCGCGTGGCAATATAGTAATTGTTTTGTCGATTTTATGGTGCACCTCGCCCATCTAGGTGTATGTTCTGTGAAGCACGTTTTACCACCGGAATTTGAATATGAAATTTGAAACACGCACCACACAACGGGTAAATTCCAACCCCTCATAAGTATTAGTTGGGCGTGGTTTTGTCAAAGTCGGCGTGATTTCTAAAATATTGGCATGATCATTCTTGCAACTCGATGTTCGTAACACGAACAATTCAGCACTCCTGGTTTTACACATGCCCGGTATGCATGCTGACCATTATAATACATCATCTTACCTTGTTGATGGGTCCATGCTGATAGATCGATACCCTCAATGTAATTACACGTAACTAATCCACCACTAACATCTGGGATTAAAAAGACGTCACGCTGAACTTGATCTATGTCTGTATTATCACAGATTACACGGGCAAGTGAAGCTTTCTTTATCTCAGCTAGCTGTACACGAGAAAAGTAGTCACGTTTCTCATACCAAAATCTGTAACATATTTGAATAATATTTGTGAAAGTCACCGCAAATACATCACATGGCATTCAAAAAGTGTGAACAATCTGGGTTTGCTTAATTTAATTGTCAAATATCACAAGATATAATAATAAATATATACACAGATCAAAACTTGCTACCCTTAACCTGTAATGCTTAGATGTAAATTTAAGTGCTACAGGAATAGATACGTTTTATACTATACCTATCACCATCTCTTGTATTCTTGAATTGTTTAGACAATATACAGTTGAAGGTGGGACCCACCACACTGCCCTCTACCGGGTCCTCTGCCAAGGCTCCAATGTAAAGATCTATATTATTTACATGACCATAAAGACTTTCTAGTTTCGAAAGCACATCTTCGTTGGATATGAAACGCTTCAGTTGCTGAAATGTTCGGAATCTACGACCATGTTTGCACATTTCAACCCATTCTGTATAGCCAGGTAAGGCATGGTCACGACCTCTTTGAATATTAATGGACATCAGATCCAATGCAATTGTGTTGGAAAGTGCAAATAAGCGTTCAGTCATCTCATCTGTCATCATTTCGCCAGGATGGAGGTCCTTGGCAGCTGTGGCAAAAGATCCTCTGATAATTGGGTCTATACCACCTTGTTCAACGATTCTCCAAGGTTGAAAAAAAGCTAGATGAAGTAGAAGATGACCATCTGGGATTTCTGTGAAATTTGCATCGATTCTGGTAAGAATTGGTTTCACTGTACCATGACCAAATCTAAATGCTGCCGTGGAAAACACATTAGTTACAGCAGCATTTGTGCGTGCATCATACCCTTTGTATGGACCTATAGTACCCATACCAACGTTACCGAGAATTTTTGGCAAATAGTGATCATATGTAATATGCTGTAATGTAGCACCCACGATTTTACGTGCTTCCTGATATAGTTGTTCATCGTCCCAGTGTGGATTGATCTGTGATAAGATATTACTGATGCGATTGTGTTCACGCAGAAAGAGGGTGTGCATAGAAGCAAGACCAATCTGTTCATTGGTTCGAACATCACCAGCGAGAAAGCATGGCACTTCATTCATGCTATCGTCACTCAGACATGCCATTGGAGAATTAGGGTCAAAAGGCAGCAGTGGTCGTCCAGTTGCTGCCTCATTATCTCCAACTCTCAGGCCCCCTTTACCATCAAAAGCTCTCAAATTGTCAGCCTTGTCCTGTTCGCTTCCATAAACTTGTGATGCATCAATATAGGATGTGATTGCGTTTGTCTGTTCTCTTGGGTGTTCAAGACTGCCTGTTCCGCACACTGCACTGGATCGGATAAATTCAATACATTCTGCATCGTGGATGCGTGGATCATCATCAGGGACAGGAATAGGGAAACACGGTGGATCATTGACACATATGTCACTACATGGAGTACCGTCTCTAAATGTAACAGAACTTGGACTCTGTGGTGTCAGATCCAGGTCATGATCTAGAAATTGTCCATACAGTGTGACCAAGTCAGTTAACTTAGGATCGTCAGTAATAGTGTTAGTTGAACCAATTTTGTTTGAGACATCTCGCGGACTCGGTTTAGGAAACCCAATGTACAGCCTACCAATATTCCATCCAACTGGCTCATTCAAATCATTTTCATAAATCGGATCCAGCATACGAGCAAATGCTGTTAAGGTTGCGCCTTGTGTTGGGATTTTAAAATTATTGCAGGTGCCATTGATGGTACGGTATTTGGAATGGAAACACATGTCCTGACATGTCACTGGGGACTTCTGACAACCTGACATGTTTAGCAGCATTTCAACTACATCCGGGGTTACTTCTGGACCTGAGAATTGATAATAACATTTGAATTGTTACATATGCCATGTATTCTACGTTATGTTTATTCCAATGAGTGGTGAACATGCATACTGTGTTGTTTTTAAATTAAGAAGTGATATACTATGTTGTTTCAAACCAATGAGTGGTAACCATGCATACTATATTGTTTTTGAATCAATGAGAGGTGGACATTCATACTATGTTGTTTTTGAATCAATGAGTGGTAAACATGCATACTATGTTGTTTTTGAATCAATGAGTGGTAAACATGCATACTATGCTGTTTTGTAATCAATGAGTGGTGAACAGGCATACTATGTTGTTTTTGAATCAATGAGTGGTAACCATGCATACTATGTTGTTTTTGAATCAATGAGTGGTAAACGTTCATACTATGTTGTTTTTGAATCAATGAGTGGTAAACATGCATACTATGTTGTTTTGTAATCAATGAGTGGTGAACATGCATACTATGTCATTTTGAATCAACGAGTGGTGCACATGCATACTGTGTTGTTTCTGAATCAATGAGTGATGAACATACATACTATGTTGTTTTTGAATCAATGAGTGGTGAACATGCTCATTATGTTGTTTTTGAATCAATGAGTGGTGAATATGCATACTATTTGTTTGAATCAATGAGTGCCGAACATGCATACTATGTTGTTTTGAATCAATGAGTGGTAAACATGCACACTATGTTGTTTCGTAATCAATGGTATGATGTTGTCGAATCAATGAGTGGTGAACATGCATACTATGTTGTTTTCAAATCAATGAGTGGTGGACATGCATACTATGTTGTTTTTGAATCAATGTGTGGTAAACATGCTACTATTTTGTTCTTGAATCAATGAGTGGTGAACATGCATGCTATGTTGTTTTTGAATCAATGAGCGGTGAACATGCGTACTATATTGTTTTTGAATCAATGAGTGGTTAACATGCATACTATGTTGTTTTTGAATCAATGAGTGGTGAACATGCATACTATGTTCTTTTTAATCCAATGAATGGTGAACATGCATGCTATGTTGTTTTTGAATAAATGAGTGGTGAACATGCATACTATGTTGTTTTGAATCAATGAGTGGTGAACATTCATACTATGTTGTTTTTAATCAATGAGTGGTGAACATGCATACTATGTTGTTTTTGAATCAATGAGTGGTGAACATGCATACTGTGTTGTTTTTAAATCAATGAGTGGCGAACATGCATATTATATTTTTTTACATCAATGAGTGGCGAACATGAATGTTTAGTTGTATTTGAATCAATGAGTGGTGAACATGCATACTATGTTTTTTAAACCAATGAGTGGTGAGCAGACATACAATGTTGTTTTTGAATCAATGAGTGGTTAACATGTATACTATGTTGTTTTTGAATCAATGACTGGTGAACATGCTTACTGTGTTGTTTTTTGAATCAAAGAGTGGTGAACATGCTCATTGTGTTGTTTTTAAATCAATGAGTGGTGAACAGACATACTATGTTGTTTTAAATAAATGAGTGGTGAACATGCATACTGTGTTGTTTTTAAATCAATGAGTGGTGAACATGCATACTATGTTTTTTAAACCAATGAGTGGTGAGCAGGCATACAGTGTTGTTTTTGAATCAATGAGTGGTTAACATGTATACTATGTTGTTTTTGAATCAATGAGTAGTGAACATGCATACTATGTTGTTTTGAGGAACATGTATTGGGTGTTATTTTTAATTCTATGAGTGACGAATGTGTATTCCATGTTTTTTAATTCAATGAATGGTGAACATGCATTTTATATTTCGTAAATGAATAGTAAGAAACGTATTTATGTTTGAATTTGTTGTTTTACCCTGCATATGGTCTTTTATAATCTCAAGTGATGTTTCAAAGACTTCCTCACAGGTGGTTGCTTTTACTGTTGCCACTGATGGAAATCTGAATAACCTCAATAATTGGGCAGGACTTTTGGGTTTTGGGTTTTTCTTAATAGCTTCAACGCTTTTATGTATAGCAAGATCAACATCATTAACAGCCTCTTGAAAGCATGACAGTAATACAGGATCGTCAGCGATGCCACCATAAACAGCAGCTGTAAATTGAATATAATACTTGTTTGCGTTTTTTTCTTTACAAGAATGAAGATTAATCATTCAGTCAGCTTACATTAACTTTTGTAAATTAGGTAAATTCTGTTTGAAGCCTGTGTACATATGTTCTCTCTTTTCACACTCATAACAAATCATTCTGACATTAATAGACCCTTATTCGTAGAATGACCGCCATGATCTCGTTGAAAGCAAGAGACTCGAGGGATTAGCTTTGTTCTTCAAATAGTGCAGCATTTGTTAAAGCCTCCGCCTCTAACATATTTGGGGGAGGGTTCAGTAGTGTGGTTCTCGTACTCTCGTGAGATCTTGGCGGCCATTTGTACAGATAAAGCTCAGGAAAATAGAATTTGATCTCACCAAGAGTACACAAGATCCATGACACACACAGGAAGGTGCCTACGGACTGACACATTATGTCTGAAAAAATAAATATTGGTCGTTTATTATTTAACTACGTCAATCTCTTTGATATAGAATTGAACATCTGAAACACAATGAATACGCCATGTGTCATGCATACAAATGTTATAATTTACAAAAGTAACAATATATAGTTTCAGCAAGACCATTCTGGTTTACCACATATCAATAATAACATGAGTGTTTAGTTTCTGTGTTCCGAGATATGTGAATGTCGTGTCTCGCTTATAATATTATATCTGTCGTTGTTAAATACACGATATATCACGTTTTGTTGTGTTTAAAAGTAGACCCACTTTGCAAGTATGTAAAACATCACTCAGTAAAGCAGCAACCAAGCAACTCAAAACGAGTCGATTACTATCCAGCAATCTGCGTATTGTTCATGATAGAATATTCTATTGGCATACACACTGATACCGAATGCTAGACTAAAAAATGTGAAAATGAATACCTCTTTTATATCAGTTAGTAATCTAACTTTGTGTCTCGGGGAATTGTGTATGTGTGATAGGTATTTTTGATGGTTAACAACCTTTCACTTAGGTAACCGGGATTCGGTCGTTTCCACGCTAGGCTGACAAAAGACACACACAAGCTTCGTTCATGTTCCCAAAACGATTCTCTGCCAAGTCCCTGGTTTTTCACCCGAGACAGCATTAAATCCATCTTTATTTCTTGTCACCCCCTTAACCAATTACAATCAGTATAAGAGACTCCAAGGCCTTGCCTTCCAACAAACAACCAATCACATGAAAGTTTTACACATCATAATCAATTAATTACTCGTCAAGCTGTCTAGAGAAAACATTTCTATACATTGTCAACACTAACTAATATTGATGGGGTAATAATCTCGCACTAACATTCCACCAAGATACTACCTTTTTTAAACTCGCAAACAACATTGGTTTAGAATTACAGCTACTGTCTTGTATCTTAAAAACTGCAGAGTCATAAGATGTTTTTGGTTGATTTCGACCAGCTCGCCATCTGGTCTTGTCATTAACCTTTATCAGTATATGTCATGACAACCACTGTCAAACTGACTGAAATATAAATCATGATACAACCCCCTGTTTTACATTCTGCATGTTCTCCGAACATACCGTTCCAATACCAAGGATGTCATCACCTTTATATTTCACACGTCAAATACATCAACAATTGTTAAGCAAGTAAAATACACTCTAATATAACAAAATACATAGTTTCAAATGAGTAAATACAATGATTACATATGGTAATTATAATTTCAAATAAAAAGCTATAAATTTAAACACTACTGTTATGATTCTAAAATACAATAGTTATATATATTTAAATAAAAAGATTATGAGGTTAAATACATTGGTTATATTTTCGAATATCCTACTCTATCAAGGAGAGGTGCCAGCACTTCACTTGCTATCCCAATTATTCAGTATTGGGTTCCCTATCTACTGCATACTAATAATATCCCTGGGAATCTCGGTATATACTTCAGATAGACCTACCAATAATCTATAATGATTCCCTACCCCTTCCACAGCCATGCACTTACTATCTTTCCACTTTGGTATCTTAACGGCTTTGGGCAAAGGAATTACACGTTCTACACCATGAAATTTGTATTTTAAATCACCCCATTCGATATTCAACACGGACGAAATTATACCACGTTCAACTGTTAAATTCTCGATCACGGGTCGCTTTGCAAAGGCCAAATGGCTCGGAGACACGTACAGGGTCATAACATTTACCAAGACATACAGCTTGTCATTGGATATCTCTAAAATTAACTTAGTACGGGGCAATTTAGGTGCACGATTCATTATAGAGCGATTACGATAACACTTGCACAATCGAATAACCGCCAATATTAATAAGAATCCTGAACACATTAAAATCAGAATTAACGTTTCATTTCGAAGTTGGATCATGGAACTCTTCAAATCTCGCAAGGGGTGGTCCGTAATTAACTCGTCTACTGGCAAATATAACGTTTTAGCCCGGGCCCTGGGAAGGGTTGCAATCAATATGCTCAAAGTTCTCACCTTACAAACTGTATATACTGACAAAATCAGTGACCCTGTGCTTATAATAGCCAGAATGGTTTCAATTATAGTAATAGTTTTGACTTCCAAAAACGGTAAGGCAGGGGTTTCATCCGTAATGTCGCTAAATAATTTGTCTACTTTTGAATAATAAATTGGTTTATTTTTTCTTAATAAATCTGCCGTTCTGTTTAAATCTACCACCAAACGTGCATCAGAACGTACAATTTCCTCGAAATTCCCTCTGTTAATGGTGATGTTAGGGAGTTGTACTCGCCACGGGTTTTCATACATCGATTCCCCCGTAATTTCTGTCAAATCATCTGGGTCATAAAAGGGTATTAAGAATGGCAAATTTACCGGATGCAGAAACGTGGGGGCCTCGTCTTCTGTGCAACTGGTTAACAATGGCGATACATAGAGATTGTCGGATTTTATAGCGCATCCACAGGGCAATTTAATTATACACATTGTACAACCTTCAATAGGCTCAGGGCTTTTATCCCCGCATGCTATTAACCATTTAGTATCATTGCTATTTACCAAAATATTCCCCTGTCCGATTTCGAGAATCTTAGGGTCGTATACTGGGTTGAGTATTAAATCTATTTTACATGTGTTACGAATTTCCTCTTTATTATCATAGAACAAGGCCTTCGTACACGACGACTTACGCATATTTATCATGGTAATCACAGAGGGACAATCTTTTACTGTCAGACCAGTACAAGACGAAATTTGGTCTGCACTCATTTCAACGTAGTAAGTTTCATCTTCATTAACCCCAAAATACTCTGCAACTGACGTTACCTTCGTGCGCCCGTTCTTTGCTGTATTATTGTCGAAATGCTGAGGTTTATCACCTAAATCATAAGGGAGGGGCATAGGCATGACTATCACTTTATACACTTCGAATATGTCGTTTTTTATAGTAATGGGAATTCCAACCTTTATGTACACATTATTGTCTGTACGCCGAAATGTCACTCTCGCATTATGGTAATAATAATTCAAATTCGTGTATGCTATATCAAAATTAGGATATTTCTTTCGTAGTTTCTTTCGCACTGCCCTTAAAGCATCCCCTAACACTCTCGGTCCTACCAACTGCAAAGGTAACCTTCCTTGTAATAACACGTCAATCGAACTCACCCTACGTTGTGTCTCCCTTTCAAGTAACTGTAACGCTTGTAGGCGTTGGATAGCATATCGAAACATTAAATGTGTGGATCGCCGTTCATAATTTAATTCTTTTTCTAACGCCTCTTGATTTAGTTCCATTCTGTTCAAGCGCTTTCTCCATTGCGATAAATCAGATACGATCGAATAAATGGCCTCATGATTTTCCTTAATCCCATTCAGAGCATTCCCTATTCTTTTATTCGTTGTGAAAACATATGAGTTTAAATCATCTTCGTACGCAACAATTTGATCTGTCATAACCTCGGTGGAACTTTCCAATGCTGCTACATGCCGTCTCAAAATATTTACGTCGTTCGACGTGGCCGTTCCGAATAAAGATTTCGATACCTTCCCTACAAAGTCTAATAATCCCCTCTTCTGCCGTTCATTTCCCAACTTCCTTTTCTCTATCTTTGGAAATAACACTCGAATCGCTCGTTCATCTCTCGAAATATGATACATATAGAACTTATTCTGTTGTTCGACTAACTTCAAAGTTTCCCCGTATTCCTCACAAAACTTCGGAATGAGGTGAACTGTTTCGTTCGAACATAATGACTCATTCACACTCATCATAGGAATATCTAAATAAGGTATTGCGAACGTATGATGCCAGTACGTTAGGCTGTTATCGATGTTTGCTACCCGTTCAAACAATACTCCATAATTGGGGCGCAGAACATAATCTCTCATCTGCACAGACGGTTTCCATCGTACGACCAGTAATACACTAATAAATATCAACGCTATTCTCATCTTGACATCAATTTCTCGGGAGACGCACTATAAATTAGTAATGAAATGAAAAGAAAGGGGTATGACACATGATAAATGAAAAATTCGTGGCCAATTCTCAATTTGCGTGGTCGAATGGTAGAATTAAGTACCCACCTAAAGCGTTTCCTATGTTCTCATCAAATTGTCCATGGCGTCACCACCCGGCGTCTTCATGAAAGTGTGACCCCCAACACCAAACCCGTACGTAGCTATAGTGCGGACATAACACTTCCATGTAATTTAAACTTAGGCTTTATCATGGATTCTTTCCACGCTCCTTGAGAAATGGTCTCGTTTGAATGAATTCGTTAAGTATTGTCGTTAGTAATGAATGATGTGCGTCCCAGGGCCTAAATAACACTCGTCTTGTCACACACTAATCTCTTTTTAATATACTTCTAAACCATTAATCAACTTTTCCCGCCTTCTTTTATTCGCTCTTGTCGATCCCATAAGGGGTATCGGATGGTCTTCTAAAAATAATCTCGCCTGTTCGTTTAAATTCTCATAACATTCCCAAGAATTTTGATCTTTTGGGTACCCCACCCATTTAATAAGATACTCTTTTCTACCGTTCCTCAGCCTACCCTTAATAATCTTTTCGATACCAAAATATCCGCTATTCTTACTATTCATCTCTGTGTCTCTGGGCCCTACCGAATCATCTTCTCCTTCCGGTATATCATCTAAATTAGGAACATTTTTTCCAGGAATTTCCGTTTGAGTGGACGGGGGTTCACTTTGCATTTCCGTACCCCTCTCATCAGCATTCACGATTTCAAACTCAGGGGCTTCCTCAAATATATCTCCTTCATTTTGTTCTTCGCGTAAAGCTCCGCGTTTCAGTCTGTTTACATGAACTATATTTTTAAATATTTTCCCATCGCATACGCGTTGCAATCGAAAGTTCACGGGAGATACTTTTTCGAACGTGCGATATGGGCCGTGCCACCGATGTTCTAGTTTTTTACTCAATCCCGATGTTGCTTTAGGCGTGTACAAATAAACAATATCCCCAACTTGGAACGTACTTTCTTTCGCTCTTCTGTCAAAATAATATTTCATTTTTTCTTGATTAGCCTCAATGCATTTTAAAGCAGTCTCATGGGCAACCTTTAATTTTTCCTTCAGTAATTCCGCATAATCTCGGGGTACTTTATTCTCTTGTTCTGGTTCTAATAACACTGTGTCTATTGGCAACGTCGCCCGTCTCCCATATGTTAAGTAAAACGGTGTTTCTTGAATCGTTTCCTGTTTAGTTACTCTATACGCAAATAACGCGGCCGGTATAAATACATCCCAATCTTCCTGTCTAGAGTCGCAAAACATACTTAATATTTGAATTAATGTTTGATTAAAACGTTCCGTATTCGCGTTACATTGTGGATTATATGGCGTCGTGTTTGCTTTTCTGATTCCAAACATTTGGCAGGTCGCTTTGATTACTTCCGACAAGAAATTTTGACCCCTGTCTGACAAGAGACATCTTGGTGCTCCGTACCTGCATATAATTTCATCAAATAGAATCCTAGCTGTTGTTCGAGCATTCATGTTTTCCGTCGCGAACGCTTCGGCCCATTTCGTAAAATAATCAGTAAACACAATAATATACCGATTTCCCGCCCGAGTTTTATGCATGGGCCCAATAAAATCAACTCCGACCCTATGCCAAGGGGCTTCTATTTTTAACGGTATCAAGGGGGCCTTGGAGCGTAGTTTAGGAGATTTCCTAGTGGCGCAATCTACACACGTAGACACCCAACTATGGATTTCAGAAGCCATTTTTGGCCAATAATAACGCTGCCTGATTGAAGCATAAGTTCTTGCAAACCCAAAATGACCTGCCGTTACTTCATTGTGAAATTGTTCTAAAACGCGATTTCTTAATTTATGCGGAATGACTAACTGTTTTACGCAATCCTGTTCTTTACTAAATTTACCCTTGGGGAACCAGAGGTGATATAATTTTCCATTCTCCATAACATATTCGTCTCTAGTATATGCTAATATTCGTGCCTTGCGCGGTTCAGGCGGTAGGGTCCCGTTTATTAAATAATCTATTATTTGGCTTATCTCTGGGTCGGCTCGTTGCATTTCGCTAACATTACACCAGCCTGTTTCTGCAGGCGTTCCACCGACTACACTTTCTTCACAATATACGTCTACTGTTCCTTCATTATTAATTTCCGGTTGGACTTTATCAGTCACTAAGGATACTATTCCAATCAAATCATCGTCCTCCTCTAATTCTGTGATCGTTTGGGGCCCCTCATAGGTACGTCTAGACAATGCATCCGCGTTTTGGTGAACCTTACCGGGCCTATGTACAACTTCAAAATCATACTGTTGTAGGGCAATGACCCACCTTCCGATTCGGCCCTTAGGTCTTACTAACCCAAATATATACTTTAAACTTGAGTGATCTGTTATTACCTTGAACTTTGCGTGCCTTAAATACGGGTCGAAGTATTTAATTCCTACCACTACGGCCAAAGCCTCTAATTGTGTTATAGGATAATTACGCTCTGCCGGGGTCAACGCCCGCCCGCCATACGCAATAACTCTCTCACGTCCGTCTTGTATTTGCGATAAAATAAAACCGATGGCTTGGCCAGAGGCGTCGCAACTTAATATAAATGGCTTCTCAAAATCGGGGTATGCCAATATAGGCGGATTTGTTAGCGCTTCTTTCAGCTGTTCGAATGCCTGTTGACATTCTTCCGTCCATTCAAACGCAATATTTTTGCTAGTCATTGTATTCAAAGGCCTGGCTATTTTCGCATATTGGAACACTAACTTTTTATAATAATTACAAATACCTAAGAATCCTCTCAAACTTCTTACATCACGTGGAACGGGGAAATCCCTTATGGCTGCACATTTTTCTGGATCTGCTCTGATACCGTCCTTACTTATCACATGACCTAAATAATTAACCTCTCTACACGCAAAATTACATTTTGATAACTTCAGTTTTAAGTTAGCCTTTCTTAACCTTTGGAATATTTGATTCAGGTCCCCCAAATGTTTCTCAAAAGTATCGGAAAATACGATTATATCATCTAGATAAACTAAACAACTCTTCCAATTCAATCCCCTAAGCACAATATTCATGAGCCGTTGAAATGAATGTCCACTCCCAGCGACCCCCATCGGACATCGGTTAAATTGATAATTCCCAGCATGGGTCGTAAATGTAGTGAGTTCACGACTATCTGGATGTAGGTCTAATTGGAAATATCCACTTTTTAGATCAAGCGTCGAAAAATATTTGGGTTTGGCTATTCCTAAAGAGTCAAAACTATCTACTATTAAGGGTAACGGGTATGGCTCTAATTTTGTGATTGCATTCAACTTCCTATAGTCGACACAGAATCGATAAGCACCCCCAGGTTTCGTAACCAAGACAACCGGAAAACTCCATTCCGAAACAGAAGGTGAAATTATATCTTCAGATAACATATCATTAATTTGTTTTTCAATCTCCGATCTTTTTTGAGGAGTGACCCTGTATGGCCGACAACTAATTGGGTCGGGGTCGCCTACTAATCTTATTCTATGTTGGATTAATTTTGTGTGACCCATGTGTCCTGCAATTTCGGCAAATATATCTCCATTCATATTTAGGAATTTCCTTAACCTCTCTTTTTGTTCAGAGTTTAAATCTGCCCTCGCCATGTCAATATTGAAAGGGTTTACTGTTTCACTAGGGTGATCATCGTACTTGAACTCATTCAAACTTAAGTGCTCCCCCTCTGAGCCGACGTTAATTATGCCAGTATCCGGGGTCAAACATTGTATCATTCCAACTTTAATGCCTCGAGGAATTTGAATTTCTGTGTCTAACGGATTCATTACTCTAATTGGCACTTTATTCTTATGTATTTCAAAAATGCCTTTTGCAGTCAATAACCCGTACTTAGATAAATTATTCACGCACTTATTTTCTGCAATTATTCCGTTTGGATAATGATATCGAGTTTTACAAGTCATAATTTGCTGTGTCTTGGGAGGAATTGTAATACTATTTTGTGTCCATATTGGCGACTTCGGTCTCAAATGAAACTTTCGGGATGAGAAATCAATAACTGCTTTATGTTCCGCTAGAAAGTCTGCTCCAATTATCACATTACTTTTTGTATAGTCGACAATGTGGAAAGGAATAGTCACTTTCTGACCCGCTATTTCTGCCCTAACATAGATTCGACCCCTGAGCGGAACTATTTGACCGTTCACAGTACGTGCTGAACTTCGAAGGGGGGGATATATTTTACGATTTCTCAAGTTTGGAAAGTTTCGTATGAAACTTCTTGAAATAACTGAAATCTCAGCTCCCGTGTCTACCAATGCCCATACATAATCATTATCTAATTTTACTTTAATTACATTATTTCTATAGATATCGGTTGATACTGAACACAAAAGAGGGCTGTCTACCATTCTTTTCTTATGGCTAGTCAGTCTATTCTCCGCCCTTACTAAAATAGACTTTTTGGGTTTAAATTACCCCCTTGTTTTTCGTTATCACAATTTTTAGCAATATGGCCTTTCGCCCCACAACTATAACAAATTATATCTTTCGAATTCCCTTTTTGTGCTTCCCTTCGACACTCCCTTGCTCTATGACCTCTTTTGCCACAATTATAACAATTTCCACTGAAATAATTTCCACGGCTGTAACAGCCGGCTGCTGAATGACCCTGCTTATTACAAATGCCACATACCGGAATTGTATTGAATTGTCTACCTTGGTAAGTTAGGTTTGAACCAACCTGACTCTCTGGTCCCTGGAACTGCTGCGGGCTGTATACGTACTGCGGTCGATGTTGTTGTAATAATTGTTCAGTTTTCTGTGCTAACCTTTCCACGCTGAATTCAATCGCTGATAGATCTGCGCCATTCTTTTTTTTCTCGCCTTCCTGCATCTGACAAGCTATCTCACTCAGTCTGGCTCTTCGTCTCGCTTCATCAATGGTTTGAGGTTGATGGACAATCACCTGACTCTTGATGTCATTCCGTAACCCGGCGCGAAAATAACGTAATTGTTCTTCGGGTGTTTTACGAAGTCGGGCACAACGCGACTTGATATTTGCCGCGTAATCTTCTACGGATTCGTCGGCCCCTTGCTTTCGCTCAGACAGTTCTTGTTCTAGTATCCAGTCTAAATCGGCGTTTTCAAAATACGCAATAAAGGCCGCCGTTAAAGCTTCATAATCATCTCTTACTTGGGCTGGCAATTCATTTACCCACATCTCGGCTGGGCCAGTCATCAACATTCTGAATCCTGCCGCTTTTCTATCATTCGGCAGTTGGTTAAAGTCTGCGTACGCATTAAATCTCTGTAACCAGGATGTTGCGTTCTCTGATTGTTTACCTTTAAACGGAGCTGGCCCGATTCCCATGTTGACAGGCGTTGGACGATTTTGAAGATCTTCCACCACTTCTTGAATTCCTTCTACCGCTTGTTGTGTCATTCTTTGGTCTCCAGCAATGGCTTGTGTCATTTGTCCAAGATGTTCCGTTAAAACTTCACGAATTCCTTCCATCATGTATGTCTTTTGTCTTGTAATCATACAGTGTTCCCAGGATGATTTTTGTGTTGAACACAATGCCCAAGGGTTATCCACCACGTGTGATAGGTATTTTTGATGGTTAACAACCTTTCACTTAGGTAACCGGGATTCGGTCGTTTCCACGCTAGGCTGACAAAAGACACACACAAGCTTCGTTCATGTTCCCAAAACGATTCTCTGCCAAGTCCCTGGTTTTTCACCCGAGACAGCATTAAATCCATCTTTATTTCTTGTCACCCCCTTAACCAATTACAATCAGTATAAGAGACTCCAAGGCCTTGCCTTCCAACAAACAACCAATCACATGAAAGTTTTACACATCATAATCAATTAATTACTCGTCAAGCTGTCTAGAGAAAACATTTCTATACATTGTCAACACTAACTAATATTGATGGGGTAATAATCTCGCACTAACATTCCACCAAGATACTACCTTTTTTAAACTCGCAAACAACATTGGTTTAGAATTACAGCTACTGTCTTGTATCTTAAAAACTGCAGAGTCATAAGATGTTTTTGGTTGATTTCGACCAGCTCGCCATCTGGTCTTGTCATTAACCTTTATCAGTATATGTCATGACAACCACTGTCAAACTGACTGAAATATAAATCATGATATATGCATGATTAATTAGGCCACATGTCAGGTCAAATTGTTTCGTTTGAGAGTTGTATGTATTTTGTGTGTACATGATGAATACAGATTAACGATTATCTGTATTTGGTTTTAACAAAACCCTTCAATGAATAATGTGTTATGCAAATGCTTTATAACGTTATATATATAATGAACAATTAAAGTACAGGTCAAGTTTTGTTCAACAGTTGTGAATATTTTACTTTTATGATCCTTGTTACACGGAACACAGTTTATTAAATATTACGCATATGTGAATACGTTCATGTAATATACGATTGAAAATGAATATATTCTGTAAAAGTAACTTAAGGTCGTTTCGTTTCTACGAATACAACAATTATGCACTACCAATGTAAATATATGACTAGCAAGAATCGAATGCAGAACATTAAAACATCAAAGGATATTTCATATGTTGCAGTAGTAAATCTCTACCTGGACCAATGACAATTGGGTTATGTAGTACATTGGCGACATTTGATTATTGTTTCTTAAAAAAAGTGCAATAGATGTGAAATAATTGTAAATTTGAAAAAAAATATGAAGACCCCAACTGAATTTATTTAACTTTACTAAAAGCAAAAATATTGGCATATTTATATTTTCGCGATCATCTAGGCGTCCATCTTCGATTTACAAAAAAACGCAATTTATGCTAAGTTGGCATCATTGAGATTCTGGTAAAGAACATACTAAAGTTGAGTAAACTGCTCAAAGGCTTTCATTTTGGCTTCAGGGACCTGCCACCGACAGTGTTATTTCCCACTTTTTGCTTTGAATAAAATTCTATTTCTCTGTTTCAGTCATCGGTATATACTGTTTCAATATAAATCCTTGCCCGAGGCCAAAAGAAAAGAAGTGACGATTTTGAGGTTGTACGCTACTAAAGTCCTTGGGGGAACAGCAACATCGTGATGAAAGACATTTTAAGGAAGTTGGTCGTAATTAAGGAAAGTTATTGTAATTAGAACACACTTGTGATGATGATACAAAAATCACATGCTCCACGCTTCTGATTTCATTTGGTCGCAATTAACCACTGATTGTTAATTCTGTAATTGTCGTTTTAAAGTAGTGACCCCAGTTTAGAAAAAAAACACAACAAAAACATACTCCACCTGTTATTAATAATAGTCGGTGTTTATCAATTCTGTATGTGTAAAATGAAATTAATCGCATATAAAATTGGACATACTAGGATTGCATTTAGCAACAGAGCAAAGTAGAGACTTCTAAGACAAATCACCAGGGACGTTAGTGGTCGATCGATATATTTCCCAGGTACTACCAATTGTTAGTCATTCAGTTGAAGGTTAAGAAAATTAACTATTGACCTAGAGTCGGTGGTGATGTTTTGGGATATTGTTGATTGTATGATACACGTCAACACCATAAACTAGAGTTAATCTAGTTAGTTCTTAAACGTTAATAAATAAATAATGTCATATGTATAATATAGACATTGTTAATTATGATATGGGCATTCAGAAGCACTGAGTTGTTAGTATGTGTAGGTTTGTATGTTCCCTATTTAACATATCTAGTGACCACGATTTATGCATTTTCTTCAGCTCATGAAAATATCAACACACACACACACAACAATGTATTTTATTCTGCCAACATGACAGAGAACTGTAATTGGTTATGGTAGTATTTTACTCTTTTATTATGCATATACAATTTGAATTTAAATGAATTAATTACATATAGACAAATTATCCAACATTTTTGACAGACATTTTTATCTCAATAAATTAAAGAGTATGAAATAGAGTCAGTAGTTTTAAAGGGTTAGCATACGTTTAATGTGCTTTTTTTCAATATTTTTTTTTTTGAATTTTAAATTATTGATGGTTATGACAGTATCTATGACTGTGCTTTTATTCTAAACAAAACTCCTCTTTATAAGGCTTATTTCCACGTTTTTTTCTATTTCAAAACATTGCCACGTGTGATTGTTTATAAACACAACCAACACAAGCACAAGATTTGCATGAAAGTAATTCTAATTGACACTTGATGAAAGATCCGATCCGATATCAATACTACAAAGTTTACGTAATTACGGTACTCATTTCGACCAGCCTTCCGCTTTTACATCGACAGCTTGTCCGACCGGAAACCGACCGCATTTTAATCGCTCTTGTTTCGCTTGCTCGCTCATTGAAAACACTGACCGCTCGCCTAAACACTGATCACACATGAGTAATCGAAATGGTGGTTTTCAAAATATAATAGTTGCATGACACTTGTATCGTCAAAACAACTCCACTGGAACCTCTTAAGCTAGTTACGTGTTTTTGCTGCTTGTTCTAAATGTAATATTTTATTTTAATGAGAGAGTTACGTGAAAAAAGCATAGTTAACTTCTTCCGACATTGCAGAGAAACGAGGAAAATGTTAATGATTAATTCCAAAAATAACGATACCAAAACCACGTCGGTCCAATTGCTTATTTTTATATACAGACATGTTGTTTTTACTCAGGTATTAACGTCCAAACATTTGAAGTAGGGTTACATAAAAACAAATTATAGTTGCCAAAAAACGAAAAAAATTGTACTTGAAACACTCCTCTATAATATTTACATAACAAATATATTCAATCGTGTTGCAAATTAATTATTAATTGCGTCATTAAGGTTTTTTCCATTTTCGCTCATTCTTGTGATCACGTGACTTGGTATTTGCATAAATTAAAAAAAATGGCATATTTTCAAAGTTTGAAACAAGATCTTTATTATGGTATATAACATGTATGGATAAAATGTATGTTTCATTCTGTGCACTATAGCCAAACAATTGAACCAGCAAACGTATGCTAAGCCAAACACATATGGCGGGTGTAAACATGCAGTTAAACCATACAATAACACGTAATTTGAAAATATGTTACCACATAATAATACAACCAATCTATGGGAAACGTGTGCGTATTGGTTAGAATTGTATTATTCGAAGGTATGCATGTATGGATTAAATATATGATTCAGTAGCCAGACGTCCCACTGTTCTCTATATAACAAGTGCAAAAAATAAGTACTTCCCCAAAGTCGGTCAAACTAAACAATTTTACATTCTGGAAATTTTAAATATTATCGTGTAGCTTCTTATCAATTGTCTCAACTGCCACAAATCTTCACGTCACTATTGTTTAATAGAAGGACAAGGAAAGAAATGTATTGGAGAATATCAGTCGAGCTCAATATTCAATTGAACATTCCCGTCTGATAGGTATGCGTCTGTTTTCTTAAGAGCCAAACAAAGAAACAAGTCCATGATGCTGTTAAAATGTACATTTCATGACGTTTATTCATTACTATATATTTACCGTCAATTCTCTAGCGTCCTCGGTCTGTTTCTATGCTTCGCTTCCGAAAATAGTCTCCAATACACATGCTATACGATTCGTCGGCGCTCCGAAATTCGACGTGGCGCGTTGATTGGTCGACATTTTAAGTTTGTTATTCACCTATTTGCATAAGTATGGAAGTATCAAAGTTTCAATCGGCGCCATCGCTAATTTATAACCCTGGCTCTTATTAACGACACAATTAAAGGGGCACCTTTCAGTTAAGCCTAATCTCACAACAAATTTACTTTCTGGATTAAAATAACAATGGATAACAAAAGATAGATTAACATTGTAAACAACATAAACGATAGTGTCCCATGATCCATGGGATTGAGCGGTTCCCCTTTAAGTGAACAAAGATTTTTATTAACACTGAAAACATACTCCCATCCACTTAAAGGGGCTTTACAGTACCCAATTACACATGTTTGAGGCATAGAAAGGTGAGACTATCATGTTATTCTTTGTTATTTGCGGGGGTTATTTGATTTGACAACGTAGATAAAGATTGGGTGCAGGATCAAAATGTCACCCTTTATGAAGGAATTGCTCCGTACTTCATGGTCCATAACGGGCTTTAAAGAGTGATTATCATTCTAGGATTTCAACCTGGTATTTTATGACTGTTACAGTCTCAATATTAGGCCTACAGTATGTCTCAAATCATAGACACAATAACGGTAAGTCGCATAATAGTAGAACTAACCACCAAAGCCAAATTGCCCACTGAGGGGGGGGGGGGTCACCCTATATTAAAACCTTACATCATATGCATTCTTGTTAACAGTGCTTTGGGAAAGCATACCCCCTATTACGGACGCAATGTAAATTTAGTACCCCCTAGAGCAGAAATATTGAAGAAAAACACCCACTATTGCAGACATATATTGAGAACATCCTATCCCCTGTTGCGAGCATTCTCTGCTATTTTTTGCACTCTAGATGAGTGTGATCAACACAAACAAGCTACTTATGGTTGCTGTGTATGCAACTGGTGTCATTCGTTGTTTTATGGGTCCGCCAATTCGGGGCCTGGGGCGGTGTATGGGAGTGTTTGTTGCAAGAGGGAGACTACAGCGGGCGCAGCAATCCCTTGTGTTTATTCATGTGGGCGTATTGCAGACATTAGCATTCATCTCCCGCGCGGGCCCGCTTTAGAAGGTGAAAAACACTGTCCTGTCCCGCTAAATTTGAAACGCACATGGGGTAGTAACGTCATATAGAGTGATCCCTCTTGGGAATACCTACATCGGTTGAGTAACTCCAGCCTAATGTCGTTCGATACATGTATTGATGACTTAGTATCGTGGTTGTTTCGGTTCAAATTGAATATATTTATGCAGGATATATATACAATAGTAGTCATCGGAATAAATTCTGAGTTCGTTTCGATAAAAACGGGTAAATTTGAATGGAGTCGCTATTTCGAAGTGTGCCTATTTGCTGCGATCGCGTCAAAATTATATTGCAACATTTTATCATTTTTTTTGCAAAAAAGTACCGAACACCAAACTCATACCCGACAAGAAAACATCCGATCACCGATAAAGTTGTCAGTAAATTATATTTTATTCAAACAAAGAAAATATTACGGTTCCAAGGTTATCAATCTACCGACCAAATTATTCAAGTAGGGTGACCTTCGGTACTGACTGCATGTCTTACACGATTGCGTGTAAAAGTAAAAGTCACGTACGACAACCGATGCGCCTCACAATATGGCATTTCATAGAACCATTTTTTTTACAATTCAATCACATTTTTACAATTCATTTTCATTTTATAATCATTTTTTAATAACCATTTTCGGTTCTGAAATAGATTTTCAAACCCACTTTCGTTTTTGAGAATTGTTTTTATTTAAAAAATAGATTTTCAAAAAAAAAATGGATTTAAACAATTGTACTGGAGTCTATTTTCGGTAGCGAAGCAGAGAAACAGGCGGAGGATGCTTGGACAAATAATTCAAGATAATTCACTAGTTTCTGAAATATAAGAAAGTAGGAGACGTGGGTCTTGTAAAAAGAGACATAATCTTCACGTTTATATTTTCAGTAAATTTGGTGTAGCAGACATATTACCATATTTACTAACAAATTCAAAGTGAAAATTCAAGAAAATTCACTACAGTTTCTGAAATATAAACAAAAATTTGGTGTAGTAGATTTTATATTCGCCGGTTTGTGTTGAAAACAGAACATTCATGCATAACGTTGCATATACACTGTTTGTTTATATAACACATTTAACTATAATCAACAAAGCGACACTAAAACCCAATAATTAGTTAAGCATTATACAATAACCAATCTGGATACGACCAGCACATGTTTTAATTCTTAGTATTGAGTATTGTCTTGAAGTACCAGAACAACAGGGTGCTATAACTATGAAATTGTGAGAGTGTAAGAAAGTATCTTTTTCATGACACGTGCATTTAACTGCACGCTGGATGTCCAGTTTTAAATATAATCAAGACGATATTCCAAGTAAATTGATGTTTATCGATTGATACGATGAAGGGCGCTACATATTGATACCTGGTGAGTAAATATTACATAGAATGTGGTGGTGAACATGTAGGAAGTCGCTGAATTATATATCGTTGAAATGGACATGGAATTAACAGAATGAAGTGACGCTAAAAAAGGTTATGACGCTGTGAAATATATGGAGAGAATACAAAACGAACCTACCTACACGTTGCAAGAGTCTTCACAAATGTAATGGGTGTGTATTCACGAACATATATGAACACATTGGGTTTTGCAGGGGGTGTCACACCATTCAGGGGGAACCGCATTTCTACATAACGCATGACCGTATGTCCCAGTTGTTGTTCTAGTTTCAGTGCACCTACATTTAGAGAGAAGTATTCATCGATACGTCGATATTTCGATATTTGTGACAAGACACTGACGTGAATGTGTGGCGTTGGGATGTACAGCATTTAACCACGTAGTTAGATATTTTATTCAAATCCATACTATGTAAATAAACCCCAAACGCAGGATTTTAAAATGCGAGAACTGTGAACACGATACAACTAAAACCAAATGGGTTTGTAGAGAACTCCCATGCTCAAAATGTGTTAACATTTAAAATGATCTTGTGATGTTACTGATGTAGATATATATATATATATATATATATATATATATATATATATATATATATATATATATATATATATATATATATATATATATATATATATCATCTGCGCAGATGTGACACAGTGTGAACACGAACGCGTGTGTAGATTGCAACCACCGATGTTGTTGTTTAGTGTAAGGGCTATTTTAAACAACATGCTTATATGTTTTAGATTTGGATTACGCTGTCTGTCTATTCAGCTGATACATTGTCATTGTGTATTGTATTGTATTGTATGGGTTGGCATTATTGTGAGATTTCAATATAAGCGTTTTCGACCTCACATCCAGCACATATACGACATGTATGGCACATATCTCGTGGCTAGACGCAAGGTACACCTGTTTTCTACTTTAAATTAAATATTACATTAAAAAAATCAAGTCCTGTAATAACGTATGAGTAGTGAAAGCTGATTTTGTTCAAAAACAAGTCACAAATGTCGTTTAAACAATTAATGTCATCACAGCACGAGCACATTTGATACAGGTCAAGTATCAAAACAATCGTGTTGGTAGCTTTACAAACAAATGCTTAAAATGAAGAATTAATGATATCATCCCGAGATTAACAAATCTGATAGCGATCCATCCGTGATCGAGCTATTAGTTTCCTAGAAAAAGTAGAAAATATAATTTTGACTGAAAAATTACAAAAATATATGCTGCAAACTGTCCATGATAGAGTATTAAGTATAAATAAATAAAAATAAATATAGCTTCAAGCATCAAAGATTGCAACGGACAGAAACAACTATGTAAATATACAGACACGGTGGGATATTGGTAAAGATTTACGTGATACCAAACGAATTCTACCAAACATTTTGGCATATCACGGTGACCTGTGCGATGTATTTACTGCTGCCACAAATGAAATGTCTATCCTGTTGTTGTCACTCTTCTTCCAAAAGAGGAATGCTGTTGGCCGGTCTGTTATGTAGCGATTAAAAAATCTTCAGTACCACGCTTGCATTGCGTCTCTGCAGAGTCATTGAGAGAATTGTTCACCCAGACCAAACTTGCAGTTTGCCAACCATACATATTCATGACAACATAAATGTTATTCATGGCAGTATTGACTATACCAACCAACAAATAAAAAATGCATTTGATTGGATACATAACGGATATCTCTTTAATAGACTTTATTTCTTACATTCGTCTCACATATGTCCAGTTTCAGGTCCGCATTAATTGCACAAAACACTAAAATCAATCTTCAAAAACAGGAAGGGTTATGAGTAGGTAGCTGACGTAATAACACTTACTCTACTCGCTAGGGGTTGACAATTTTGGCTGTTTATCTTGGGAATAACGTATCTTTTACTGATCAAAACTGGAATGAACTTGTGGCAAACGTTATTAAAAAGATGTCATTCCAACGAGTAAAAGCTCGTTTGAGCAATTTAGATACACCTCTACACATACTTTATGACCGTTCATCAAATGCGAATTTGATGAAATGAAACACGAGGATAAGTGAGTTCACTTTACCTCACGATATTATAATGAAATTATTTTGCAATTGCGTATCTGTTGATCGATTTAATTAGCTGATTACTAACGAATGGCTGTGTTATGTCTGGCACCGTTTAGGCCATGTGAAGTTCAGGACGGAACTCGACTTAGTGATTTGGAACTAATTACGAGATAACCGTCGCTATTCGGACTACTATTTCTGACAATTAGTATTCGTAGTTATTAATATAGTGAATGATTAATCAAATGATATGACGTGTTCAGTACTTAGTGTGATTGGCTTTATGATTGAAGGTTACGAGTCTTTTAACTGTTTTGTAATTGGTTAAGGTTTTGAAAATGAATAAAGTTGTTTTAGTTGGTCTTGGCGAGTACACCAGAAAAGAGGCAGTCCGGTCTTGAGACGCAGTGCAGTCCTGGAGAGTCTTGGGGTGAGTCTTGAGACGCAGTCTTGGGTCAGCCTTGCGATAGTCTTGGGGACTTTTCCCCAGGGCGCTGTGTCTTATAGAGTGCTCGACTGACCGACTAAGACCAGAGTTGAAACGTATTTCGTTGCGTGTGTCTTATTTGACTGTAAAGTATAAGTGACTTTCCCGATCCCGTACCTCAATGGGACGCGATAGAGAGACGAGACGCTATTCCCCCCTGGCAAGTGTGGAGAACCCCAGAGAGAAGATTTTCACCCTGATAATATTAATAAACAGTGATTAGTAGAGGGATGTAGATATAAAACAAATAAATATCACCAGTATTATATACTGTGTGTAATAGGATCACCTTCGACCAGCCAGAGATCAACGCAGAAAACACAACAACCCAGTCTCCCGGCCGGTCAGCGAACTATTGACCTTTTTATAGTGTACTTATTTCATTTTGGAAACAACAAAGGATGCGGATGAAGTGATTTTAAAGTGAACGAACATATCATACATTGATTTTGGTAGTAATAATAATGCGTACGGTGGCCTTACGATTATTTTAATGACTGTAGGTCAAGGCCTAGTGAACTATATTCAATTTTAATTAACATACATTTAATATGTGACAATTATTTGGGTTTAATTGTGAATATGATACCAGTTTATGAATATACTGTTGTGCAGGCTACACTTGTCTGTCATAAGTATCTGTACGTGCAAAATTGCAAGTGCCTAGGATGAATAGATTTTACCATGGGATATTACATCGGTGTTAGGGTGGATGGCTGGTGAAACGATGTAAAATTATTTCATTTGCATTTAGGCAAGTTTCTATTGTGAATAAATTGCACAATTTGATTGGCGATAGTGTGGCCATCCGTTTTTAATTAAACCACGTTATGTTACACCCGCATACTAGATTATCAGTTTATAGCTTATAAAATTATGTTTTTGTTGTGATTTATTTACTCAGCTCGGTCTTCCTCCATATCTGTTACTGTTGGCGTGCAACCAAATCGCATGTACATATTGTTGACGTGCTTGTATTTCAAATTATTTGTCGTCGAGTGTATAATTAACCCGCTTCACTGACCACCTTTCGCACGTAACTCTATAACGAATTGTCAGAAAAAACAAAAACAAAAAATGTGCCACGCCCCCTCCACTTGCTCCATTTCTCCAGTAAACGTGACACACATAGATGTGTTTGAAGTTGAAGAATTAATATCTAGAAAATAGTGTAATTACAAATTTGACAATTTAGGCTGACTTTAGAATAGTTTTACCAAGTGTAAATAATAATTTATTATTATGACAGATTTTTTATATTAAATATTGAGATTAGTTTAACAACAAATGATTTTCAAAGAAAATGTGCCAGGCCCCCTCCACATGCCCCATTTTTTTACAGTCAAAGACTTCATAGAAAATAGTGTCATTACAAATTTGACAATTTAGGCTAACTTTGGAATAGTTTTACCAAGTGTAAATAATAATTTATTATTATGACAGATTTTTTATATTAAATATTGAGATTAGTAATGCATCTTGTGTTTTGTTTCAGATCTTTTGTGCTGAACTTACCATGGACAGTTTGCATGTGACGAGTGATACCTGGCTTGATTTTATATACAACATGGAGATGTGATGCACATAGTGTGCATTTGTATTCCTTGTGTGTGCCAAATAAAATTCAGCAGAATCCAACAAATTCACTTCAGTGTGTTCAGTGTATTTCAATTTCAAATGCTAGTGAAGCTGCTTCAAGTTTCTTATCAAGTTTGTTAAGATCATCCTTTTTAGTAACTTGAAGTAACTTTGCTGAATGATTTGCTTCATTAATTTCAACCTTGGTATCAAATTGGTCGACCAATTTTGATTCATATTGCTTCACATCATGTTTTTATCTTCAGATAACTTTGCAAACTTTTGTATAAATTCCAGTTGTTGGGCGATCTTTTGAGCTTCGTTGAAGATCTCGTCAATTAGTTTACCCACGTTTCTCAATTTAGCATGAGAACGCGTTGTTGAATCCGAAAAACGACGGGATTGAATGTTTCGATAATGTACATACGTACGTGTTTTATTTCATTTATTTGGCAGATCAAATCCCTCTGCTGCGAGCCATGTTTTTTTTATGATATGTAAAATGACGGTAGTATTTTAGCAAAGGCTAATCGATAAAAGTTTCAGTCCGTGAATTGACTGATAGCGCCGGGGTCAACATAATGTCAAGTCCTGTTATCAGTGACTGGTGTTACAAATATGCGGCAAAGTAGATCGACTTTCATTCATGGTGAATTTCAACTCTGCCACGAGTAATTCACACTGTCACGAAAGGAACAGTATACAACGAGATAAACAAGATTCCGTGTTTTTGCTTCATTGCTCGATGTTTTATATGTTCAGGCGCCATACACGCACTTCAAAATTCACGTAAGGCTTTCAACTTGAAACTCTATTAGATATCCCTGTTTATGAGTGTTCATGTTTTAGATAACATAATTATACAAATACACCAACATCTGTTGTTTATCATCTACGTGGGAGGTCTATTTCACGTTGGGAACACTTATGACTAGCGAGTTATAAATAACCCTACGCCTTACACATAATCTTGTGATTTAGTCCAGATTGGCATTCACGGAGAGTGTTTCGAAGTAATACACATCGCTCGTATCAAACACCGATAATATTCGGGAAGACTATTTTTACTCGTATGGTAGTCATGTCACAGAATTTAAAAGATTTCTCGTACGTGGATCTACAATCATCGAAAAAATTGATTTCAAGCCATGTGTGATCAATACATACCGTATTACTCGTTGCATAGATGTCAATGAGATGGCCCGTTCACGAAAAGTCGAACTTGGTCTACCACTGTTGAATCTTTGGCAAGAAGGCAAGGAAAATAAAAATCGCTATGTAAACTCATTCCATGTGATGATTATTTATGTCAAAAGTTATTCTGTGAAACGGTCAGGTAAATATATATTTTAACTCATAGTAGCATAGTCCGCCATTTTTGAAAAAAAAAACTGTACGTCGATCAACCGACTTTGCATACTTCGCATTTTAGCGGGTTTATGACCGCAGTTTTACAGGATGACTCATACTTTTAAATTTTCAACACATAACTTATACCCTTTTTATATAACTATTTTTTTTAAATATTATTCTCTCTCTCTTTTGAGTGATGGAATAACAAACAGTGCACAGACTGCTTGACTCATTGAAAGGAAGTAAGAAATGTAAAAATAAACAACATATGTATATATAGAATGAATTATTTTTTATTGTTCGCTGTTTACTATTATTGACTTTTCTCTTTTCTGTGTTTTTAATCGAATCGTTTATGTACTCGTATTTGTTTTCGTGGCGTTAAAAATAAATTAAACCACGCCGGACATGTACATGTATGTACGTATTTTTCGAGGTGTTAAGAAATATTTAATCACACTAAACATTTTACACGCTATGCAACTATTTTTTTTTACTCACATCGTATGTTTTTTTTGTGGTGTTAAAAAAATACAACCACACCATAAATGTATACTCCATGTCAATATTTCATTCTTGTTGACTCCTTTTGTGCAATAAACTCCGTTAGTTTTCAAAATGCCGTGTATTTATTAGTGTGTGTGTGAGCGCCCTCTACGATACAATCTGAAAAATCTTTCGTGACGTCCATGCTCACCCAATTAAAAAATAATTAAAATAAATTAAAAAAAATCCAATTAAAAAATAATAAAAAAAAATAAAAAAAAATTGATGGTAATTTATGCAAATGTATTCACTATGACCTCGCCACGACCTCGTATTCAAATCAATTTTATGTATGCAAATGTATTCACAATATCCCATTGTGACGTCATCCTCATGCAAATTAACCGCTTTACGGCCATGGACGCTCATTTATGCACGAATTCCCATTGTGACGCCATCATTTATGCTTATCTATGCACGATCCCCATTGTGACGTCATCGAATCCAGATATGAACAGCGCCCTCATGGTCGTACCTATAGTGCATCCTATGTATGTATTGTGCTATGTATGTCAGGTTGTCCACTATCCCTGGTGTTGCTAATTCCCGTCGGCTAAACAATGACCTTTTCTATGTATGTGAAATTACTGATATTTATATCATCGATATATATGTTGAAATACATATAAGATAAATAGATAAACCTTCCATCTCATTTGACAAAATATGATCTATTTTATTTATGTTAGTTATTACTGATAAATGAAATGTACGACACGTTAGAGGTTGCAGGAAGTAATTAAACGAACTTATAATAGCGCCAGTACCCAGTGTATGGTTTAAAGACGCTGAACAGAATGTGAATGCGAGAATGTTTAAATTAAGGAGTGTTTGGTAGACTGTTCTCAAAAATAATATATTGATCTACATGTTAAGGCAATATCGGTTGGAGCATCAAATGTTATTTCATTTTTACCCCCAGAATTTACTAATTGAGTCAAGATGTGCGACTGAGTTTAGACTCAGGTGAGTGGGATCCCAGTTTCACAATCATTGAGTTGACATTTATTTTTTGGAACATCCAAGCTGTTTTATATAGCATTTCCAATCGTTGTTATATACGGTGGATATAGATGGTTGCTTGCATATTTAATGAAATTGACATTGTGAAACGAATTAGCTTGCAAAGTGGGGATATGTAAGATGCAAAATAATGTATCATGGATAATTTTTAATAAAATATTCAGAGCATTTTCATAAAACGTTTTTAGAAGTGATGTTCGAATGCGGTCAACTTGACATGTTCTCATGGTAAAACTGAATTTTGCAAATCATACGAATGAACATGAATATATGACTACCGACTTAACTGTGGTGTTAGTTAACCTGTATTATACTGTTCTCAGGTCTTATTTGTGTAAGCCCCATGAAGTATCCCAAAATGGAAACTTTGCTGAAGATGCATTCAGAAAAAACTTCGTTGATGTTTGAGGTATGTAGAACTTATATGGTATATGTGTGTATGGTTGTTTAATACATGTTGTTTGTAATGTCCAAGATTTGGCTTTTCATTTCCAACTAGTCACTGTTCATTTTATTTCACGCTGATATGTAGACCAGTGGTGGGATAGTAAATGAATCTCGACGAAAATCTCGATTTTCAATCCGATTGCGCCCGGACAAAAATACAAAGGATATGTCGGTCCACCCAGTTATTAGATTCACAGTCGATAATAATTTAGAATATTGGCGAACTGATTAATACAGGCTATCATCATGTCTGCTTCACAAGGGCGTGCGTTGAATGTCATGATAAAAAAGAAACATTTTCCCGTTTTCCCCTACATAATAGTTTCCCTTTTATTCCCTTTTATTAACCGTTTAAACTCAAACAACAACAATTATAAATAACAATCAATAAATTGTTTCGTGTCATTCTTGTTCCCGCGCTAATATTCACAATCTTTATCAATCTGCAAAAAAGAGAGGGAAAGATCAATCACAGAACACAGTCCTTAAGTCTAGCAATGGTAAGTGCTGGGCTTGTCTATTGAAGTTGACTATTACTTATGTACGAATAAATGCATACAAATATACACATAGCTTCAGCTTCAAGGAGAATATATTTTAAAGCTATTTCTGTTACATCATCAAATTATATGATAACGTGAAAATAAATAACTACTCAGTTGTGATAGTTATATATAAATTTAAGCGAAGGACCTGATTAATCAATATGTATTGCTTTACATGCCTTTGTTCAACACATAGTTACAGCCATTCTGAGTATTTTTCGAACAGTCAGTTAGAAAGATCTTGCAACTTGGCAAAATACTGGGTTTTGCCGAATCTAGACGTGACGACACCATTACATTGACACATGCAAAGTTTCGGTCATTTAATTATCATACTAGATGAGGGTGGAATGCATTTTTTTCAAAATGAAAGTGTTTTAATATTTCTTGAATTACGTACAATGTAGATGAACAAGAAATGAAGAATAGTTATTGAATATGTACACCAAGTTTGCAAATCATAATTGTGATCACCTTATGAAGTAGTTAATCATACACAGTGCACCATCTGTCAAGTGGCGTCGTCATAAACAAAAGTGTTTTGCAAAGTTGCGAGCTTGGCTGTAAATACAATTTTGACTTATAGCGTGTAGTGATTTTGTGGTATTTTACGGGATATTTTCAGCCTACCATATTAGGACATGCGAATTCCAAATATGGAATGACTACGCGTGTAAGCATCCTCTAATAATAAAACAAATATGGCTTCCAGCAGAGTTTAACTGGACTCCACAGACGTTGGACGTTAGCTGATTCTGTTCTAAAGATTTTGGATTTCGGCATTCCCATGATGTATCCAAGGAAGGAAAAGATATATAATAACATATTATACCTCACATCCCTATCAGCCAATCAGCTTCGCGCATTTGGCTGTCAATACATCTGTGTATTACCTTCTCAACGACGTAACATTAGTATTCTAATGATTGACCTGAAACTCTTTTATCATTGAGGTTTTGCGGCGTTTTCTCCAGAAATTAATTTTACTTTGTGAACATGACGAACACCTGTAACATTATCTGTTCAACAATGTATCTTGCGACCGTAGTCGCTGCACCATGTAGGTAGCTAGCGCTGATACCGGTATTCCACGAGTTGTTGACGTCGGTTTCCGACGTATAGTGCTTCTATTTATTTCATCATTTATTTTATTTGTGTATACATCTGGGTTTCATTAAATTGTTCATTTAATCGGAAATGTGTTATATTTCGTTTTATTTAGGTCCGAGTTGCCCGAATGAAGTTTCTTTTTATTGTTTAAATGCGCTCGTCATGTGTAAATATTGCAGCTTCCGAAATATGAAACAGTCTCCCGCAGCAAATTGATACCCACCGAAATCTTAAATGTGACTACGATTTTGGAAGGTATATAAATACATACGATCCACTAGAAGTGTGATAAAACAGCTACTTGTGAATGGAGAAAATTCGGGATGTTATCATTTACAACTTGGCCGCGAGAGATATTACAATGCATCCTTTTACAAAATGTTTTTTGGTATAATAATACTAATATTGAATATCTCTGAGGGTCGACAAATCTGCATATCTACCTTGGCCCGGGTCATTATTGACATCAAAGATGTTATTTATCTCGCCACTGAAAAACAATAAATATTCACACTACACACCAAACTTTACTAGTCGAGGGGATTCAACGAAGAAAAGAACACAACAATACAGCCGCAAAAATTAAAGGCAGACTGTCTTTGAAACTCCCGGTAGATTGGTGTCAAGGGTGTATACTTGTGTGGTCGGGAATCAACCACGCTGATGCTTTAGAAACGCTATTTATTTTAATTTTAGACTATAAAAAGTCAAAGGTCAGAGAAACGAACAACTACTCTAGTGACACAGTCCTGGACTACAAACTCAAAATCACTTCTAGGTCCATGCTTATAGTCATTCCAGCACAGAAATGCTATATTCTTTACAATTATTCCCAGAATTGAACCACTGCTAGTATCAGGAAAGTTCGGACTTTAACCAAATTCTATTTTTTTGGGGTGCACATGTTTTTCTACTTAGAATTGTATTCAGATGCCCCATTCATTACCGAGCTTTGTTTTCCTTCAATGTTTTTTCGATTGTACATCTGTATGTGAAGGGAAGTGGTGTACTAAGGACAATATACTAATTCCCTTTCGAAAATATACTCAAACACATTTTATAACTGATGGTCTATCATTTGTTTGTGTGATTATTTGTGGTGGTGGCATGTGGTACAATAAAAAAAGTAGATTGTAAACTATGGAGAAAATGATATTGGAAAATGGTATTCCATCATAATTTCGAATTTCGTTTTGTCAATTAAGGTAGAGATGCAGGTTTGTGGGCACTTGGGAGTGAACATTTTTGCTTTTTATTATCCAAACAGTCTTGGCTATAGACTGTTAAAATTTTGTAGAATTGTGAATAGTGGAACATACTCAAAACACGATTTTAAAATATAGATAACAGGTACAAACATTCTCTCTTTTGAATGCTTAGCAAAATTTAGCAAGGCTGTACATAAATAATCAAAAAGAAACATGGTGAAAAAAGTTATGACGGGATCTCCATATTATGCACTATATTTAACTTTTTACAAAAAGATAATAAGTTTAAATTTGGAACAGTTACAGCCATTTTAATTATGAGCATTAGCAAACTTCTTACTGTCAGTGAGTGAATTGTTATGCAAATTAGCAATTTTCTCAGCTTCTTTTTAGTGCACATCCCAGAACTTAAAAAAAATAGCTCCTAGACGCTTTGACCTTTTGTTTTGAATTTTTCACAAATGATCGACAATGTGCTTATCTCAAAACGCCGTCGGGGCTTTGTTTTTGGTTGAACAGTGTTACAACAATCGTACAGACAACTAGCCTGGGTGTTAATTTATGCATAAACTTGAAGTAGTGAAATTTTAGCTGCTGCCCTGCAAAATTGACAACAGGTATGCGTATTCATGCATGTGTGTATGTGAATTATGGTAATGAAAATAATTAAAAGGAAGCCGTTATCAATAAAACGTAACCAAAATTGACAGAAATATGCCCAAATCTGAGAGAGGTTCACCAGATGTATCTATAAATTGTATATCAAGCAATCGAATTTGTGGTCGAAGGAAAAAGTCAAAAATATTACTTTTTATCAAAAATATTCATCCAGATTAGGGAATTGAAATTATCTGCATGAAATAAACAAATCTGAGAGAAATCCACCCATGGTACATCATACACTACAACAATAAGAAACGACGACGGCAAATCTTTACTATGACTAATAAAAAAGGTGGAAGGCGTCCTCTATTTTCGTGATTGTCACCAGTATACAAGGATATAAGAAGAAGCGGAACTAGTGCGCCCATATGAAGCCACGGGACTATGATAAACGATACGCCAAGCCTGTGTAAGAGGGGCGAATATTGGTTGGATGTATACTATAAAATTAGACAAGAGATGAAGCTTCAAATTTCAAATTTAATTTATAATAAATTTCATTTTAAAGAATATTAGTTGTACTTTCAAATTTCACCAACGCTCCAACTTTCATTAACGATGTTTTATTAAAAGAAATCAAGAAAACAAAAAAAGATTGACCGCGTTTATGAATTCTGAGCTATGTTTACAGTTTTAGGGGCACAATTGGATGTGCGGCGTGTTTAGAATTTGCCATGCAGTTATCCAAAGACCACGAACCAGAGCGGGGTAACGATTTAGTTGGGTATCGTTGGAGCCTTCATCCATGTCCTTTTATACATGAGACACCATCAGATTACCTTGCCCATACATGCTAGATGAACAGTTTATTGTTTGTTTTTTTTCGCATAAACAAACACAACTGCTATATTTTTCACGTTATGTAAGTATCCGCAGAGAATTACATATTTTCGGCGATAAAACATAATTCGTATACATCAATGTATCATTTCATTAAAACAATTAAACATTGAAAGATGGTGTCCTATCCAGACTTACAGCATATGTCGTGAGATTCAAACCACATGCATCACAATCACTGATTGATAATGGCGTGACTGAAAGCTCAAAATACTCACAGATTTTCGGTAGTGACGACACCCAAATCGAGGCTATTTAACCGTTCGTTCTTTCGTGGAGTACACGGAACGCCAGTCCAAGCATACAGAACCACAGTTGGGCAATGTACAATAATAAATTGTATGTCTAATCTTATATGCTGGTACAGCTGGCATTTCGTGTGTGAAAATAGATCCTACATTTTTATAAATACATAAAATATCTGTTGGGAGAATATCTGTTGCTCTTTCAAATGTCGTCGAATAAATCAAGACAACTAAACAGACTGATTCAATTTACGAATTCTGAGTGGTGTGTGGGGTACAGTTAGTGGAGTGGCCTATTTAGAATTTATCACGCACCAATCACAAGACTAGTTACAAAGCAAAGTGAAGTCACGAATCAATAAAACTGGCTACTCTTGGAAGTCCTACTAATAAGTGTAAGTTTATTTCCAAGTGTTGAACTTGGCCATCCTCGTTTTCATTAGTATTATCTTGTGTTCGCCAAAACAGGTATTTCATGTAAATAGTCCTATAAAAAAAATGATGTTTCTTTTTAGCTACGAAATTGGAAATGGATGTTTGTCACCTGGATTCAATATTCCTTTCCACGTCTACCACACATGTGATGCCTTGACTTTCATTACAGAGATTATAGCCATCATGAGGTGACATTGTGTTGCAGGTTTACTACAAAAAATGATTACCCTCATTATTTTAACATTCAGATGTATCTATTAGTAACTTCTAATCAAAAGACCCAGATTTAGTGATTATTTTCCAATTATCTATCCAGCTGAATTTAAGAGATAAAACATAATCTATTTTTCATATAAACCTGTGCCTTGCATATGACTCTAAGGTACGCTTTCTACCAAATTTTGGCAAAAAACATGATTTTTATTTTACCATTGCTTGGGAATATACTAGTAATACTTGTGTAGACTTCTTTAAAGGACGTTGTCTTCATTTGTTTATTGAAGAGCGACTGGCAGGTATAGTGAACTTGTGGTAAATGAAATATTTGCCAAAAATCTCAATGTTAGCATGGTTGTTAGGATTATTCCTTTTTACTGTGTTTTCATCTGCTTAGCGTTCTAGTACTAATGATTTCTTATCTAAAGTTGTGTATGTTAATTCCGCTTTTTCTTTGTGCAATTCCTCTTTTCCTGGGATTGATTATCTTGCTTTGACAGGAATTATTCTGGTGTTACTAAAATTGCTTTTAGTAGTACACTTTGAAAAATTAGTTACAGTCAACATAGTTAATTATCAGATAAGAAAAGATGAGACAAAATAAAGGTTTAAGGTAGAGATGCAGGTTCGGTGACTATATTTTTAATTGCCTCTAATTACTGTAATTACACGAGTAAAATATAACTTTTACCAATCAAGTTATATATCATTTGGAACAGTTTAATTTAAACGTTCGAGTTTTATGGTTTACAATAATGTACTATGATACCATATTAAGTGGTGTTGATTTTGGTGAAAGTGTACTTAAAACTTTCACATTTTATAAATCGTTCACAATTAACAGAGCCGCTAATTGGTAACTCTATTGTTTCCGTTACAGTGAAGACAATGAATTGATACAAAGCATTTACTTGGGATAGACTCGAATAATCACCCCTGAAAATTTCATTGAAAACAAATGAACAATCTAGATGTTAAATAGTTTTAAAGTTGAAATTTTGAGTAAAAAATTAAACTGAGATAATCGCCATTTTGTAAAAAAAAAAAAAAGTGATAAAACGAATAATTCGCTTCATATGTGTAAAAGAAACTCATAGAAATACACCATACACCGAAACTTGCTGATGTTAAATCGTAGGGTAAAAAAATAAAATAAAAATATTTACAATTCGAGAGAAACGAACGAAAAATCGTCCACAAAGTCACAACCTTGCATGACAACTGTCTAACCAATCCCACTGAGGGAGGGACACAATGGATTACGTAAAGCCGATGAGATATTTATACTGTTATATAAACATAGCGATCGCCATTGGGTGGGTTGAGTCTAAAATACCTTCCCTCAAACCTTTAAAAAAATGCTTTGTATGACACAGTTTCCGCGATCCCCGGTGAAATGAACCCTAGTATTTGACTACTCAGCGGCTATTCACAGTTTTTAATACTCAGTCACCAAAACGCCGGTGAAAACATTGCATTGGAAGGGAAACTATAGTAAATCAAGGCAGGTTTCATTCAACTACAGTCAAGACGGGTCGATGAAAATTAAACGAACTATGACCTCTGGAAATACCTCATACCTGCAAGCAAGTCTACCGGTGCATGGTAGCTGACAAGAGGGTTTCCGATTAAGGTAACTAAAATGGCATCGCAGAGTGCGTGATTTTCCCGCGGTGTTTAAAAACAGCCTCTCGTTGCCGATTTTTCAGAAATGTCCAGGGTATTTTTATTTTTTAATTAACCGAGCATTTTACGTTTGTGCATTTTGAAAAGTTAGTTATCGATGACAGCAACAGCAGTGGTGTTTGTCCTTTGCACGGCAATGCATAGTACGGTGATCATTACAGCGAAACGAAAAATGTTTACTTCAGTGTTAAAATGCCTTTAGAGTAAAAAAATATGTGGAAACATTTTTAGTTTTACCCACAACGCAAAAAATTAAATCCCGCTATCGGGCCTTCCTTTTTTATGAAAATAAATAAAAAATGGAATTATTTAACAGTATACCACTGGAAGCTGCCAGTCGAGAAGTTGTTGACATATTGCGAGATAAGGGTGGAAAAGTTTACCTATCATTTACTACTGTATGTTTTGTTTCATTAAGCTTGCATGCTGGAAGCATCTACGTCTTGTCTGTTTTTTTGTGTAGTTTGCAAGGCTAGTTGATCGCGCTAGGACAGGAAGTTACACACTGCCGCTCTGTAACGTGAGGCCAGCAACTCACTTGCATACAACATTAAAAGTGACTTGTCCATCAAAGAGCAACACAAACAAACTTTCGGGACTTTTAATCACATACGCGTGCCTGGGTTCCCTATATTTTAAAATCGATTTTTGAGTATGATCCAACATAGACAAAGCTCCGAAATTTGAACACAATCTAGCCAAGACTGTCTGAGCAAGAAAAAGCAAAAACAAAACAATTCACTCAGAATGCCCACGGACCTGCTTTTGTTGTTACCATAATCATGTCTATCGCTGGTACATATGGGTATACATACAGTGTAATTTGTAAACTATAATACTAAAGAACATACGCCAGTGTGTATTTGGTAATTGTAATATAACTATGATTAATCATTCTTCTCTCAACCAGAGCCATTATTGGCCATGACTTATCTATAGAGGGGTATTCCCACTTCATGTATTGTAATTATTAATCTATAAGAATTATATCAATTTCTTATTCTCAGAGACTTGTTTTGTTCAGCTTTACCTTGGTCTTACACATACTCATGTACCTTAGAAGTACTTGGATGTGAGAACAAGGTTTATTTTCTGTCATTTCGTGATATCAAAGTTTTTTCGTTGTGGTGAGTATTGAGTATTTGCACATGCATTAGCGCATAATCACACAATGTTTATAGATGCACGATACGTGCGAATGGGTAAATAGACGATATACAACCGGGACCAGAAACGCATCACAGAATATATTATGTAGTGTACCTAATGTGTCGGCTGGCTTCCTGGATGTTCATTTGTCTATAAGTGGAGCTAGTAAAGATTATGTTGATAAATTCAAAGACTTGATCTACACACAGTTATTCCTCTACAAAAGTTAACTCTCACAGTTGATTGGAATAATAAACAGGTTATTGATACAATCTGCAGTAGATACATCAAAACGTGCATTGGAACTCAATACTTCATAGTATCAGTGGTCAATCCAAAATTATACAATACACCTCAAAAGTATAAACAAACAATCACATAGAGACATAGAATAAATGCTGTAGCCATGGGAACAAATAAGGCATTTTCCCATCATAATAGCGCCATTTTATTCACAGAAAATGATAACATTAACCAATAAAAGCGATTAAGAAAAGATATCCTCATTAACATGACATGACAATATTCGATTTATGGTTGATCGCACAAAACATAATTTATGGTTTTATATCAAGCCAAATATAGACAAATATGTATTGACTTACACACGAAATATTATTAAGTTGTGTATTGAAAAAGATGTACTCAATGCAGTGATTTGATTTACATCGACGCAGGTCTTGGAAGAGATAATTTAAATGGTTGACTAAACCCAAACTATAAAATTATATCTAAAAACTATAAAACTATAATTATAACTGCCAGGTGTTTTTTTATTACACTCTCTGATTTATCTAACAAAAAACATAGAATACGTATACTCCTTATTATCAGTTTATCTGGTAATATTGGTCTTGTGTTATGTAAAAAGTAAAATGTAATAATCTTTCTCCAGGAGCAATATCGATGAGTTTTTACATTTTACAATCAAAAGATGGATACCATGGTTTGACAACCTGCTTTGTAGGTTAGTACAATCTTTCATATAATAAGGTCTGGGTTGACATATTTGTTCATCTCTCTAATCATGATTGGATGAAGTCGCAGTTTGTTTTAAGTGAGGCACACCATGGTAAACGACATAAAAAACATTAGACTTGAAAGTAAAATATTTATGAACCAATACTATATGCTTATATTTGTTATATATTTTCCTTTTCTATACAGTATATTTGTTTATTTTAAGAAATGCTACATTTAATAATACACAAAAAGGAAATACAACATGCAACATGCAAATTCAAACTAAGATGTCACGTACTGACATAATATATTTAAGTAGTGTACCCATGCTTGCTTCCCTCCACTGTTTTAACACTATTTTCATTCATGCTCTACAACAACAGAAAAACTGCAGGTTGCATAGTATCCTGAAATACCAGTGGCTGTGCATGTAACTGTTGTCACTCCATATGGGAAACGCGACCCGCTGTTGGGTGAGCAGATCATCCGCGGGTATGCACTTGAATCATCAACAACAACATCCGGCCATGATACTCTGGTAAGACGATACTTAGCTTCAACGGTGATATCATCAGGACATTGGATAGATAATGGGGTGTTATCTGAAGCTGAAAAAAAAGTATAAATATTGAATGACGTCATATTACGTAAAATAGCATAGTGGTATCGTTTCTATGATGTGATTCTTTGCAACTAAACTATGTAGCTTGTCACTGAAAAGCACGTTTACACCAATTTTTCATACCTTGTTGATGGGTCCATGCTGATAGATCGATACCCTCAATGTCATTACACGTAACCAATCCACCACTAACATCTGGGATTAAAAAGACGTCACGCTGAACTTGATCTATATCTGTATTATCACATATTATGCGGGCAAGTGAAGCTTTCTTTATCTCAGCTAGTTGTGCCTGTGAGAAGTATCCAGGTTTCTCATACCAAAACCTGTAACATATTTAAATAATCTCTACAATATGATATTATGATACTTGATTAAATTTTGAAAATGCGTTTGTTGTAAACAGAGTAAGACAAAAATTACGATTGCATTATAAAGTATAAAAGTGATACTCTACCTATCACCATTTCTTGTGTTCTTGAATTGCCTAGACAGTATACAGTTAAAGGTGGGACCCACCACACTACCTTCTATGGGATCTTCTGCCAAACCACCAATATACAGATCAATATTATCTACATGACCATACAGGGTTTGGAGTTTACCACGCACATTATTACTTGATATTAGGTTCTTCAAGTGTTTAAATTCAGTGATTCTATGTCGACCTTCATTGCACAATTCAACCCATTCAGTATAACCAGGTAAGGCATGGTCACGACCTCTTTGAATATTAAGGGACATTAAATCCAATGCAATTGTGTTGGAAAGCTCAAATAAGTGTTCAGTCATCTCTTCTGTAATCATCTCACCAGGATTGAGATCCTTAGCAGCTGTGGCAAAAAATCCTCTGATAACGGGGTCTATACCACCTTGTTCAACGATTCTCCAAGGTTGAAAAAAGATTTGATGAAGTCGAAGATGACCATCTACGATTTCCGTGAAATTTGCATCGAGTCTGGTAAGAATTGGTTTTACTGTTGCATGACCAAATCTAAATGCAGCAGTGGAAAATACATTAGCAATAGCGGCATTAGTGTCTGGGTCATAGCCGTTGTACACACTCATGGATTCCATACCAACGTCACCGATAATCTTTGGTAAATAGTGATCATATGTAATATGCTGTAATGAAGCACCAACGATTTTACGTGCTTCCTGATATAGTTGTTCATCGTCACAGTGTGGATTGATCTGTGATAAGATATTACTAATGCGATTGTGTTCACGCAGAAAGAGGGTGTGCATAGAAGTGAGACCAGTCAGTTCATTGGCTCGCACATCACCAGCGAGAAAACATGGCACCTCATTCATGCTATCTTCACTCAGACATGCCATTGGAGAATTAGGGTCAAAAGGCAGCAGTGGTCGTCCAGTTGCTGCCTCATTATCTCCAACTCTCAGGCCCCCTTTACCATCAAAAGCTCTCAAATTGTCAGCCTTGTCCTGTTCGCTTCCATAAACTTGTGATGCATCAATATAGGATGTGATTGCGTTTGTCTGTTCTCTTGGATGTTCAAGACTTCCTGTACCGCACACTGCACTGGATCGAATAAACTCAGTACATGTTTCATCATGAATGCGTGGATCATCATCAGGGACAGGAATAGGGAAACACGGTGGATCGTTGGCACATATGTCGCTACATGGAGTACCGTCTCTAAATGTAACAGAACTTGGACTCTGTGGTGTCAGATCCAGGTCATGATCTAGAAATTGTCCATACAGTGTGACCAAGTCAGTTAACTTAGGATCGTCAGTAATAGTGTTAGTTGAACCAATTTTGTTTGAGACATCTCGCGGACTCGGTTTAGGAAACCCATTGTACAGCCTACCAATATTCCATCCAACTGGCTCATTCAAATCATTTTCATAAATCGGATCCAGCATACGAGCAAATGCTGTTAAGGCGGCACCCTGTGTTGAATTTTCAAAATTATTACAGGTGCCATCGGCGGTACGGTATTTGGAATGAAAACACATGTCCTCGCATGTTATTGGAGGCTGCTCACATCCTGACAGACTTAACACAGCTTCAACTACTTCTGCAGTCATATCAGGAGCTGAAAATCAATTTGCCAATATTCTTCAAAAAACAATATATGTGTTACAATTGGTATGATGTTATGTTTAGTTCATGAATACGATGTGTAATTGCTTTTGTATTGAAAAATGTATTTAAATTTTGTTCACCCAGTTCATGGTCTTTCATAATCTCGACTGTCGTTTCAAAGACCTCCTCATGTCTGGAAACATCTACTATAGATTGTGATGGAAATCTGAATAATCTCAATAACTGTGCCGGATTTTGGGGGTTTCGGTTCTGTTGAATAGCTTGAACAGTTTCAGAAATAGCTCGATCAACATCATTGGCAGCTTCATGGTAGGATGACTGTAGAACAGGGTTGTCCATGATGTCTCCAAAAACTGCAGCTGAAAATTAAATGTTTCGATATTATTGATCTGTGGAAAATTGTTATATGTATTGTCTCGTTGTTAATGTATAATATGTTTTAATTTTGGTCATGTAATATGTATTTCCTGAAATTTAATGACCTAGTAATATGTCATCAATATAAATACTTTCCTTATTTATTTTACCAGAATGATGATAATCAATTCATGACAGTTTGTCTCTGATCGTATCACGAAAATTAAAAAACTTACAATTAAAACAGCAATGTACCATTTTGGTGAGTTCAAATAATAAATTGTCATTGTAGGTTAAGTTAGCCTAAAACAAATTTGAAATTCTCATGTTCTGTTCTAATATAAAACACAGACAAGTACATTTTTAATTACTATTCAGTGACCCGTCAGCTAAAACATTTACCTGCAACTTGAAAATATGTTCGCTAGTTGAAAAATAGGGCGCATGTTACTTAAGGCAGTGCCCCGTCCTAGCACTAAACTACATCAAATTGCACAATACATACGTTAAATCTAAAACGGTCGCAATCACAATCTTTACTTGTGTTTTGAAAAGCTATCTGACCACTGAGAAAATCAAACTAGTTGCACAATAAACAATAGGTGTTAATGATCTGTGCGTTTTTAAAGTCGCAGTCTCGAATCGTATCCCTCTTCCGGAAAAATTAATCCATGCAATCCCAGAACAGTAATGTTGCGTTGTCGAACTGAATGTACTACTATTGTGTTTAAGGTATAAATGCAGGCTCATGCGCAATAACTCCGTTTGTGTTTTCTGGTTGGTCGGAGATATTGAAATATAAATGTTTACACTATTTCGAAGACTTCTGATGACGAACAAAAAGACGTCTAGTCTTATTTTTAAAGCTTTCTATTTTCGGACAATGACATCTGAAGTGTGAAATACTGACCAGGATTGAATGTACGACAAACATTCTGCTTGACAACTTTATAACATCAAAACAAAACACGCCTTTATACACCTGGACGTCGATTTGTTAATAAACAATTGACGAACATAGTGTGAAAGTTTCAGATGAAATAAACAACAATTGTTCAAGCGATTTAGATTTGAACGTCCCGAGCAAACTGAAAAACCCAAGTGGAAATAATGGCACAACCATTCATTCTGAAGAAATATTACTCTACATAATTAAAATTGCTGTTAAAGATTCCATCATCATTTTTATTTTACTATGTTTCCTTTTATTTTTTATGTACAGTACAACCTTATAAATCTTGCTAAGCGTTCGAAAGAGATAATGTTTATGCATATTTACTACTTTACTACATATTTAGCCGTGTAAGAAAAATCATAAAATTCATTGCCCACGAGCCTGTCTCTACATATACGTTTTATTTGACTGAATTAGTTCGCATTGTTTTCTCCACCCGGGTTATTACCAGCTGCGTTTGTGTAGTGGTTCATATATCTGACCACCTGTTTCTGTATTTTCCAGAATGTACTGTGTGCTACAGCCATCTACAAAATGCATTTTTATAAATTTCCATGGTTTTCATAATGCCTATGCTTTCGTTCATCTTCTGTGTTATTATATATTTAGCATCATATTTTAATGTTAATATCAATGTAAAAGAAACTACAGTGTAAGTGTGTAAAATATTAAAATAGAATGCAAATAAGAAAAAATTCTTAATGTTTTTGGCGTGTGTCGTTCCTCGGAGTACCATGCATCTCCGATATTACCCGCGAGTTACTTCCTAATCATTTGTGCAACAGCGGCACGCTGCGTTGACAGTACGACTTATAAAACCAGTATAGTAATGTACATGCTGTTTTACTTCAAGGTCATATCTGCAAATCAAATATTGCTTCTGTTTGTTTAAAGTATTTTTTACTTTTATGGTACAGAATATCGCTGTTTATGAAAAATATAAAATCTGACGGGTTTGGGGCCCTGTGTTAAGGTGTGGCACTATCTGTATTATTTAGTTTCACACATTCAGTAAACATCTTTGCATTAATGAAAAAAAAAATAGAAAAGTATGCTGATCTTACCAAGAACGTAGATGGTCCATATTACAAACAACTCGGTTTGTTCCAACAGATACATTGTGTCTGAAAAATGAAATGATCCAATTATTGGTTGTATTACTCGGCCAAGTCATGGTATCACGTGAACATTCACATAACAACACAAAACACGAGATTTATGAATACCGAGGCCAATCAAACTCCTGACTGAAAGAATGAGGTTTCGGACTGCAACCACATGGCTGGGAACGCATTTAATTAAAATTTGTCGATCAAATGATAGACAGAGTACGATGTTTTAAATTTCAGAAAATCTTGCATTTATGTAAATCAAAAAATGACAAAGCAAGAACAGAGGCTATGGCAAATATGCTGTTACAAGGGGAGGGGAAACAAATGTGTGTTCTGTTAAGTAAATCTCGAGTAATAAATGTCACCAGCCAACAAATGTCAGAGACTCTAGTGCTAAAATGTGTACGTTTTAAAGAACGTTACCCAAAGCTTCTCTGTAGCAAACATAAAGAATATGTGATATACGCGATGAATCGCATTAATTGTCATTAGATGGTTGTCATAGTAAATAAGTTGGAGGAAGCCGTAGGAAAACTGGACAAGGGAAAAAATGGAATATTATGTTTGCTAATCAGATTATATCAGGATAATTTATGCTTTCCTTGTTTCTTTGTGAACGGTTATTTGCCAGCCCTGTTGATACTGTTACTGTGATTTCAAAAACATTTGTGTTATTATTGTAAACCGTATAGGAAGGCCAGCGATTTTCAATTTCAAATACATATGTGTGTTTTGTGAAATAACAATTTAAATCTACATTTGCGAAAACAGTAAGTTAGTAATTCCTCAAACCATGTTTAAAGCATTTTCGTTTGGGGAATATATCACAAGATAACACGCACTAATGCAATTTGGCTATTGTTTCCTTGTAGGCGTGCTGGCCACAATTGTGTGATTTTGTTTTAATTTATCCACTTTGCAGTCTCTGTACAATGTTAAGCAACGTTTTGAGTCACCTTGACTCGAGTTTTAGATCGCCTGCATTTTGTTAAGATCTTTCATTGATCGCCGACTTTTCTCCATCTCTTCACTTTTTATAATAGAGATTTTTTAATCGTACATTATTCGGGTGAGGCATTTACCCGTGTACAGTTTGTTTGAGTTGCGTGACACTCTCCGGTAGTGACATCTGATGCAGTGGGAAACTAGTATAATAAAATATTGATGTTTGGTGCTTTTGCCACTGAGTCGAACAATAACGTAGTAAACGATACTGATTAATTAACATTAATTTAAAACGAAATAGTCCATGTATGTATACTGATCGCTGTTTTTATTCCGTGTCTTTGCGTGATAGAGCAACAAAATATAGACTTTCAATATCAGATAGGAATATGTGTCTGACTTCATTACAGAAATAAACATGATGTGCAATTTCTAAAACTTATCAGGTGTTTAGCCCTTACAGTAATGAACATAACATATATATCATTAAAGCCAAAATAGAAAAAAGATTGACAAAAGCAGACGTGAAAGAAACAGCTGATGTATGCAGTTGTAAAAAGTACAGGGAAATGTTAACGCAGTGATATATGTGAACACAATTTGCATATACAAAACTAACTTACCTTCTCTCCGTGTTGCTTTCCAAATACGACTTGGCGTATGGTGCTTAACATATATTAAGGCATATTACAGGGGGTGTCACACCTAACCGAATAACACTAATATTCAAAACACAGTGAATACTGACATATTGATGAATTTGTGAAAACACACTATGTAGCGTAATAATAATTATAGTAAATAAGTTCGATGTATTGATTAATTCTAGACTTATGTACTGTAAAATGACTAATTTTCACTGGGTTTAAATTTCACTGATTTATCATTTCAGGCATATTCAGTGGGTTTTAAATTCACGGTTTCATCATTTAGATAATGTGTTGTATGCTACATTTTACTTATTCACTGGGCTTTAATTTAGCGCATTACCAAGTCAACGAAATAAGCAAAATTAAAATTCGGTGAATAATTAAGCCCTTTGCAGTATGCTCCGTGATAAACGTTCAGCATATGGGACATATATATATATATATATATATATATATATATATATATATATATATATATATATATATATATATATATATATATATATATATATATATATATATATATATATATATATATATATATATATATATATATATATATATATATATATTGAGAGAAGTAGAAAGATTGTTATAGATACGTATGTCCTTTCTAAAAGACAATACATCAACGCTTCTAAATATAAAAATACGTAATTTTCGAGGTTTACACTTCAACATTCATAGGATGTTTCGATAGATACAATGAGCTTGTAATTGAATACAATAACACTGTTATCACTGTTGTCAGTTTTTGTTTTGTTCATGCAGATTTTCTTTTTCAATTAGTCAGTTGTTCTATGTTTTTGGAGTTGTAAATTTCCCTATATGACACTATAGTTGGGTGTGTTATTTCTACTTTACTTCACCATTCCGCAATAGTCATCACATTTCATTTCACACAATTGTTCAATCGGAAACGATATATCATTTTTCCATCCTATGTCACAGAGAGATTAGACGATTTTAAATATCGTAAAATCATGACTTTTTACTCCGTTCTGTACATAGTTTATGATTGGCACCAGGCTGTACAATATGTTACATTCCTTATGTATTAAGCGCAGATACACGATCTGCCATTAAATGTTAATGTAGACCATTACAACACAAAATAACGAGCATTTTTACAATGAATGATGCCACCAAAAATGCTATTACATGCCACAATCAATCAATAGGTAATACTTTATATTCAGAAATGTTAGAATTTAGAATTCATATACTGTTATTGAATAATGTGATCTGTAAATTCCAGAGTTATGAATATCAGAATTTCCCTTATTCTAGTATATCATAGCAGTTAAATGTCATAATTTTCCACATCTCTTCTCCATGTAATATAACACTGCTGGCATCATGGTTGACATATGTTATAGTTTTACACAAGATTTGTTGATTTATTATTAATTCTAACACTTCGTCTAATATATGACTTGTTTTGTCTTGAATACGGGCTTATAAATTGCGATCACAGTGCTAGTTGTTAGCCTTTAGAAGCCGTGAAAAGTACATATGGGATAAGCAGGGTATCAAAATTGTGAGTCTCCAAAATGTAAATCACCACACTCATTTAATAAATCGGTCTGTTGCACGCAACATATGGAGCAGTATCTGACCTTTCGAATATTCTGACTTTACCACTAAGATAAATCCCTTGAGATTATCGAAAGTAGATAATAATTTAACAATATTGAGTTAGTGGCGGCGACACAAGGGGTGACAGGGGGACGGTCGCCTCCTCGAAAAAATGTTGGGGGCGTCGCCCTTTCCAAAATCAAGCTAAAACCCTTTGTGTCAGCCAAATGTGCCCCTCAAAATGCAGGAAATAGCATTTCAGAGGGTCTATATTGCAAATTTGTTAAGGGGGTACATGCCCCCGGACCCCTAGTAAGGTCGCGCCTTCGACGCAAGGTTGGTGAGCAGACTCCCCCCCCCCCCAATGCAACATTTCCTGCCGCCGCCTCTGTGAGTGTCGATTAAACTGCATGGCGTTATCTCCATTGTAACAAATCTGATAATTAAAACAAACGTGGAGTCATTTAACAATAGCAGTAATTGTTCTTGTAGTACGAAACAAAATGTCCTGATATAATATATATGATAAAACAATAAGAAGATTCATAATGTAACTGCGATGTAAATCAGAGACACGCATATGTTCTGTACAAGACTGTGAACGATCTTCATATATCCCATCAGATTGGGTGGTCAGCCTAACCCAATTTTGATAATAGTTTCAGCCGAGTGTTGGGCACCACATTTGACAATGGATTTACCCAAATTAGATTTGTGGCTTGCGATTGGTTGAGATAATTTAGACAGGTGGAAGTTAGACTATTGTGAAAAAGATTGTGCTTTCTATAGTATGTGTTTTCAATTAGGAGTAGTGCAGAACTAAGACAATTATCGTTGATAATAATAATTTTATTTAAAATTTTATGATAACAGGAAAGGACACAATAAATCGACTGCACACCGTTTTCATGGTCTTCCACAGTTCTCTTTAAAAATTTATCCATTTTCGAATGATGGACTACGTCTATCAAGATGGATGTATCCTGTAAATAAAACCTAATATCATCACAGAAAATGTCAGTGGCAACATACCGTGAAGAGAATATAAGGCATTCGTTGAGGACTGGGCGTTGGTAAATAATTGGGATCTGGTACCCAAGTCCAGATATTTAGCAGTGAGTTTATTAGGCTTAGCACAGTAAGTTTTGACCCAGGAGTCAGATGGTGGAGAGATACAATATGGAAAGTTGGTAGTAAGTTTTGACAGGTGATCAGGTACGACGGGCAGGCATATACCTGGATACCTATGCAGCAGTGCTGCTGAGTAGACATCAGAAGGGAGGCGAGACTTTACAAAAGTTGGGTTACATTATGGTTATGCCCCAATTTGCATGGTGATTGTGGCATACTTAACAATGCACTGGTCAGGACTTTGCATACATGGAAATGACTTCATTCACCCGATTCCCCTAATTTAAATTGGCATAGCTTCGATAGTTAATTAGTTATTTCAATGTTAGAAATCCTCAGTCAGAAACTTTACCTAACTTGAACCATGATGGTTGCAGTTATCAAATAAACCTTGTCTGGTTCTTAGATGGGTCTAGTCTAGTTTTCTTCGATATACCTTGTCTGGTTCATACATCGGTCTGGGTCAGTTCTAAGATAGACCTGGTCCGGTTCTCAGATGGGCATATTTTTTAACAATAATCTGTGGTATTTAATTGAAGCAATGTCTTCAGTATGAACAATATTTTTTGCGCTAACTTCAATTAACACACTTAAATAGATCGTGTTCTTGGCAGATTATTAATGGCCAATTCAAAATTAAACAAATCCACATGTCTGTCACATTGGCTGAGGGTACATGATGTTTCATGTTCTATCCAATACAAAATTCAAACCCAGGACCTGCCGACACACATAATACTTTGACAGGCGATTTGAATATTGATTTTGAATAAACTATTTGCCTATGCATTTGTAACACACGCAATCATATCGAAAATGGCAAAAGGGTGTACACAGATTTCGTAGATACGTTTTCCACAGAATGAAAAACTGTAGCCAAATCTTCCCAGTGTTATATTTATAGCATTCCTTTATTTCAATTCATATATTAACCTGTTAAATCCATACACCAAAGATTGCAAATAACAAAAAATAAGTGACTACGCAAAATTAATCCAACAATCCTTTCAAATGAAATATAGCTATGTACTTAATAACTTAATAATCTAGCTTATACACGAAGTGTCATTAAGAAAGATGTACTTGATGCAGTGATTTGATTGTCTCTATACTGCTGTATCGATATCACATACTAGTATTCGAATATTCGAAGTATCGAATATTTGCTTAATGTAAGAAAGGCTTTGTTAGGATAGAAACTTAATTTTAATAACGACATTAAAATAAATAACAACTAAGAAACAACACACTTTGTCTCAATGAATGTACTTATATATTAAAACATATGAGACATATTGAAGTAGTCTACCAATTATCATGCTTATCCCACAAAATTGCTATACCACCCACGCTCCCATTCTCTACCCCCTCCCCGACTATGTTTATACAGCCAATATTTTCAAAGTCGTTTCTGGTCCACTTTAATCTTGACCATTGTTGTCTCATCTTAAGCTGCAAGAAATGGGGAAATTGACTAGTGACCTGCAAGAAATGGGGAAATTGACTAGTGACTTTACGTTAAAATTCGTATAACGCTTTTAAATGCTAATGCGTATGTGTATACATGGAAATAATAAACCTAATAGTAAATATTTAGACAAAAGTTGTATATGGTTCGATAGTATCAATCTTTCTGAGTCATAAACAAATGGCATCTGTTTGAAATCTGAGATTGTTGACAAATATATCCTCCAAACTCGACAAATATGTTGTCAATACGAAATTCATGTATACTGATAATGGCACCTCCAGTGTGGAAGAAATACATCCGTCTTGTTCTTAACAAGGTAAGTGAAATAGTATCTTATACAACCACTAAATATTTGTGTCACTAGAACGATTTTTTATTTTAAAAATGCTTTTGGAAGTTATCTTGATTTCATTTTTTTTAAAGTTTATTGGAATGTTTTAATATCCACATTTGATTTATACCACTTCTAAAAAAAGGGTATCACAGTATTTTGATAGTAGATTTCACTCTATTGTTGGGAGCTTTGTTTAGAGGGAAGACAGCATATCCACAATGGTGATTAGACAGAAAATGGAGTGCGTCACAATCTTTAAATACAGAATTTGGTCGTCTGTGGACTTAGCACTCCAGTCTATGAATACAACAACTGCTCTTCTGAACTTGTATAATTTATATAAATCGTCACTAAACCTGAAAATCACCTCTGTTGTGTACAGTTATATGGCATTGTGGGCTGCGTGCTTCAAATACTGTAGATAAATATATGTCATATCTACATTTCCAAGGAAGGTAAACACAGAAAACACTAGCCTAAACAGTCATGGGGCTTTTAGGCGAGAACAATGAGCTTGTGGTTGAATATGATAAAAACGTTACACAGATGACATAAATGCTACTGAAATAATATAATAAATAATGCCACCATGAAAGCATTGATCCTGACACTGAATGACATATGGAAGATGTCACGTGCAAGTGTCTTTCTCTATAAAACTTCTGACAACAATTCACGTACTGTAAAATATCTTATTTTCACTGGGTTAAATTTTCCATTTCATGCATATTCAATGGGTTTTAAATTCACGGTTTTATTATTTAGATATCATTTAGATAATCAGTTCTACGCTAAATTTGACATATTCACTGGATTTTAATTTAGCGCATTTTCCAGTTAGCGAAATAAGCAAAATTAAAACCCAGTGAATAGTTAATCCTTAAGTAAGTTTAATTTTCTGATTTGACTATGTACTTTTAATTAGTGTACCTGTTTTGAACTTGTGGATTGACTCTTTCGATTGTCAATCATTTGTTTTGTGTTATTGAACTTATTTCCCTATACAACTTATCATGCGTTCAATGCACGTCACTTATTGACTGTACTCAGACTATCCTAATTCATCGATATGTTGAAAGTAGCCAAAATCTATTTTAACTTACGCTCTACAATAACAGAAAAACTACAGGATGCACAATATCCTGATTCATCAGTAGCTGTGCATGTCACTGTTGTCACTCCATGTGAAAAACGTGAGCCGCTTTTGTGTGAGCAAATCATACGCGGGTAGGCACTTGAATCATCATTTACAGCGACATCTGGCCATGTTACTCTGGTAAGACGATGATTAGCTTCAATGGTGATATCATCAGGACATTGAATAGATAATGGGGTGTTATCTGAAGCCAAACAGAAGAGCATAATTATTAAATGACGTCATATTACGTAAAAGAGAAAATCATAGGTTTCTGATATACTCTTTGATGAACAGATGTTAATCAGAGTGATTGTTGAATGAAAAACTAAAGCCTGTTGGGTGTAAATGAAAAACATGTATACACCATTTATTCATACCATGTTGATGGGTCCATGCTGATAGATCGATACCCTCAATGTCGTTACACGTAACTAATCCACCACTAACATCTGGGATTAAAAAGACGTCACGCTGAACTTGATCTATGTCTGTATTATCACATATTATGCGGGCAAGTGAAGTTTTCTTTATCTCAGCTAGTTGTGCCTCTAAGAAGTATCCAGGTTTCTCATACCAAAACCTGTAACATATTTAAATAATTTAATGACATTCCAAGTTCGAATTATTTATGCTGCATTTTTTATTTTTGAAGTATACAAACGCTAACTTGAATTGAACTAAATGTAAGTGACTTGTTTGTTGTCATTATTTGTTTATACAAATATCAAATACAATTGCATTACAAAGTATAAAAAAGATACTATACCTATCACCATTTCTTGTGTTCTTGAATTGCCTAGACAGTATACAGTTGAACGTGGGACCCACCACACTGCCTTCTATGGGATCTTCTGCCATGCCACCAATATACAGATCGATATTATCTACATGACCATACAGGGTTTGGAGTTCTGCACGCAAATCATTGCTTGATATTAGGTTCTTTAAGTGTTTAAATTCAGTGATTCTATGTCGGCCTTCATTGCACAATTCAACCCATTCTGTATAGCCAGGTAGGGCATGGTCACGACCTCTTTGAATATTAAGGGACATCAGATCCAATGCAATTGTGTGTGAAAGCTCAAATAAGTGTTCTGTCAATTCATCTGTCAGCATTTCGCTAGGATGGAGATCTTTAGCAGCTGTGGCAAAGAGTCCTCTGATAACGGGGTCTATACCACCTTGTTCAACGATTCTCCAAGGTTGAAAAAATGCTAGATGAAGTGGGAGATGACCGTCTGGGATTTCATGGAAAGTTGCATTGAGTCTGACTAGAATTGGTTTCACTGTACCATGACCAAATCTAAATGCAGCAGTGGAAAAAACATTGTTCACAGCCGCATTGGTGCGTGGATCATGACGACTGTAAACACCAATAGACTCCATACCAACGTCACCAAGAATCTTTGGTAAATAGTGATCATATGTAATATGTTGTAATGTAGCACCCACGAGTTTACGTGTTTCCTGATATAGTTGTTCATCGTCCCAGTGTGGATTGATCTGTGATAACATATTACTGATGCGATTGTGTTCACGCAGAAAGAGGGTGTGAATAGCAGTAAGACCAATTTGTTCATTGGCTCGTACATCACCAGCGAGAAAGCATGGCACTTCATTCATGCTATCGTCACTCAGACATGCCATTGGAGAGTCATCGTCAAAGGGCAGCAGTGGTCGTCCAGTTGCTGTCTCATTATCCCCAACTCTCAGGCCCCCTTTACCATTAGAATCTCTCAGTTCTTCAGCTTCGGTCTGATTACTTCCATAAACTTGTGATGCATCAATATAGGATGTGATTGCGTTCGTCTGTTCTCTTGGATGTTGAAGACTGCCTGTTCCACACACTGCACTGGATCGGATAAACTCCGTACATTCTGCATCGTGGATGCGTGGATCATCATCAGGGACAGGAATAGGGAAACACGGTGGATCGTTGGCACATATGTCGCTACAAGGAGTACCATCTCTAAATGTAACAGAACTTGGACTCTGTGGTGTTATATCCAAATCATGGTCTAGAAACTGTCCAAACTGAGTGACAAGGCCAGTTAATTTAGGATCTTCTGAGGAAATGTATGTTGAACCAATTTTGTTTGAGACATCTCGCGGACTTGGTTTAGGAAACCCATTGTACAGCCTACCAATATTCCATCCAACTGGCTCATTCAAATCATTTTCATAAATCGGTTCTCTCATACGGGAAAAAGCGGTCATGGCAGCTCCTTGTGTCGGATTTTCAAAATTATTACAGGTGCCATCGACGGTACGATACTTATAATGAAAACACATATCCTCGCATGTTATTGGGGGCTTCTCACAACCTGACAGACTTAACACAGCTTCAACTAGTTCTGGAGTTAGATCAGGAGCTGAAAATAATTGTTCAAATAGTCTTTACAATACAATATTCACGTTACAATAACTATGTTTAAATCATTGATTAATAACTACGATGTCTATATTGTTATATTCAATTCCTGATTCCCGAATAGATAGCGTTATTATCGTATATGTGATTGCAATTATTGCGTACCCTAAAGTCAACAAACCGGAAGATTTGGAATGTTCCAAATGCGCAAAATCGCAGTTCACCGCTCATGTCATGTTCATATTTACTCAGCGAAATACACACGTACCATCGCGAGCTGTCACTGTTGTACCAACCAACGCTCTCTCCCTTATATTTTAAAAACTGTTTTAAAGTTTCCACTGTTTTCCGGGGTTTCTGTCCTGTCCTGTCCTGTTGTCTGGTAGGTTATACATGCACAAATATAATTAATTCGGGAATTTGGAATTGCTTTTGTATTGAGAAATTTATTAAAGTTAAATATGTTTTGTTTACCTTGTTCATGGTCTTTCATAATCTCAACTGTTGTTTCAAAGACCTCCTCATGTCTGGAAACATCTACTATAGATTGTGATGGAAATCTGAATAGTCTCAATAACTGTGCCGGATTTTGGGGGTTTCGATTCTGTTGAATAGCTTGAAGAGTTTTATAGATAGCTCGATCAACATCATTGGCAGCTTCATGGTAGGATGACTGTAGAACAGGATTGTCCATGATGTCTCCATAAACCGGAGCTAAAAATTGAATATTTTGCTTAATATTTATTAATCTATGTAAATCTGTTACATGCATTATCTCTTTGATAATCTATACTCTGTTCTGACTTGAATGTAGATAACTAACCTTTAAACAAATTTATCTGGTTATATCACAAACATTAAAACAACGTTACCTCTTTTAGAAATGCTCACATTTTACTATTGATTTTACACAATAAAATACATATTTATAACATACACTGATAATTTGTTTATTTTATCATTTCTTACACGTTATTATTTGGTCATTTTTACACTGTTTTAGTTTTGTATTGTTATTATTTGGTAATCAGCGCTAAAGATGTTTATATTTTGAAACCGGGTGTGTGATCTTGTATTTCACATTGTGCTGGGTGTCATTAAGACACCTAGTAATACAGACACAAAATGCTACAAACATTGCCAAACAATAACATAATAATAGAACAAATGTAAAAAAAAAATATCAGATAATGCAGGACAAACAAATTATCAAATACTAACATTACAAGGCGAAAGCAGTATGAATATATTATAATTAATATAATTTTTAATTATTTACGCTTGGTCAAAAAAACTAAAGAGTGACATAACGTTAGATTAACAAAATAATGATATAAAAATGCAAAATAATTATGGGATTCAACACTTTAAACATGATGTAATAATGATTAGACACACACAGTTCATATAATCAAACAATATAAACATGGTCAAGTAGTAACATAACAATAATAATAATAAAAAAAATAAAAGAATTACCGAAAAAGTTTAAAAGTTTAAATATTATCATAGAGTGACATAATAATTAAAAATTAATGTCAAATATTGATAAACTCAGAACTAATCTCACCCTATATATTTGTAATGATAAATTTGTATGTATTGGTGTATTAAGTTTTTAGTATTAGGTTTACAAGTAAATGAGTGCAAGTACTCTAGCACTATACTACTATAAATTACACATTTTTGCGTGTTTTTGTATTGGTACAAGTTGTTTATATCCGCTGATTATTGGCTAGTATATTCCTTGGCATGATTGAGTTTCAAGCAAGTTCATTAAATATGGTACTAGAGTAACTATTCTTTTAATTCTAAGCAGAAATTAACTGGACAGCACCTGTTTCGCATACAGATTTGCATACAAGACTTAGCTCAGTCGGGAAAGAATGATTGCGGTTGATTAAGATTTTGAATTTAAAATTGGATTTGATTAATCATTAAAATATTTCATGAACATTTGAATGTACTAAGTGGGTGATAGTTAATAATATTTGTGTAAGGGGCTGTTTTAATGTGATTCACTATATGAATACTTGAACTCAACATTTATAATTAAATGCTGGTGACTAGCATTGTTTAAACAAACCATAAACGGGTACGTGTTCGAACTACAAATACCAGTGTTCCAATGGCTTGTATTTATGTATGTTTTCATGTATAGAGGTCCTGTGTCCACAGAAAATAAACAGACGGACATGTGTTGTCCTCAATGATTATTTATCGATGTTTGTCTCAAATATCTAATGGTGTTTTTTTTTGTCAAACAAACTTCTTTCTGAAAAAAATAATGCCTGAATTTACAGCGCCGTGATGCACAAAGTTGTTTGCAAGCTGGCTGCATTATTGTACTCAGTATAACTGATCACATGGGAGTATTGTAACCGCTACCTATGTTGTTGAGTGTCGCCCTCTAGCGGTTATTATAGCTCATTGAAACATATTATAGAGTTTTAGTTTTTTAATATCATCATCCAAACCTCATTCTGACATCACATAAGCTAATTTGCATATCTGTATATAAAGACATTAGACAAGCTTGAGATTTTATTAACTAAACTAATTTTCAAGGTTAGACTTAAACTTTAATTATTGTAGAGTGGCCCGTGTTACAGCCACATTATTTGTATAGTATATGTTGTTGAACTAAAGGAAGTACGTGGACTACATTAATTTGTATTGTTATTCCTCATCTGATTTATTATCTAACCAGCTGTTCCTGTATTTCCCAGAATGCATTGTTTTATACATTGAGAAAAGTGCTATTCCGCTTCCTTTAAAAGACTGATAAAACATTGTTTAAATATGTGATATCATCAGTTGAAGCTTGGCAACAGACAGAGCATTTCTTGTTGTTCAGTCACTTAAACCCTTATAAAAGCTTACATTTTTCAACCAACACAATTGTTTATCTATATACAAAGGGATATATTTATAAATATTGAAAGAGAAAAAGTGAAGTAAATTTGATTCTCTAACACGAATTACAAGACAAGAAATAACATTTACAAAGCTCGGTAGGTAAAATCTATACTAAGCACATTACAAGCCACATTACATAACTCAGGGTCAAACAACTCTGCAAAACATAATATTGACGCCTTTTCTCTTTTTTATCAATATACACAAGCCGCAAATTACTCTGTATTGTTGCGTGTTAATACTTTATAATGGTATCCTAAAATTCGATGAGTAAATGGAGGAAAGGGCAGAATATTTACTGATTTGTCACCTTGGATTTTACAAACAAAAATGTCAAATAGATAAAAGGCAAGACATTATAGACAGAAGCATAACAAAACCAAAAATATAGTAATACATTGACATAAAGGTGAAGGAAGTATTCATATATATCCACTTTATTGTGTTATTTCAGCATTTATGAGTTCGATAGAAGACGATAATTTGTTGTCAAAATATGTACCAACAGTTATTAACATTTCCCCCAGCATGCTCTGCAAATTATAAATTTTACCGTATTTTGTGGTGAAACGAACATTTCTACGTATGTTTTTTATTACTGGGTTCTCATAAATATAATCCCACATAATACAGATATTGATGTAAACACAGGTTGTACAAATTACATATTTCAGAGGTTGTTACCTGGGTGATGGCTTGGAGGCGACTGAGTGATTAGTAATCGATGGCTACCGTGTTTAACAGTATTGTCAATCTTTAAATGTTGTTAAAAACAGTTATTGTCTCTGTGTTTGACCGACTCTTTACTACCCGGTGGTTACTATTATTATTTTTGCCACGTGCTGTTCCTGTATTTTTTCCAGTGTTATGTACATTGACCTAACATATGCTATTCTGTTTTATGTATAAATTGTTTATCAAATTGATTGCGTCCGGGTATACATGTTTGTTTAGTATAATAGTTTGACCATCTGTTCACCCCGGGGATTCATTTCTGTGACTAAGCTGTTATTCTATATTTTTTTCTGAATGCACTGTTGAGACAACAATTAATATACTATTTTTTTTTCATGTATGTTTTTACTTTATTAACTAAGGACAATCTATAATACTAAGCCCGGACTAGAATAACAAAAACCGTGCTTAACAACGGTGTAATTAGGTTTTGTTAATCCGTAATTGTTTGGATTTGTGTAATTAAATCTTAATCAATTGAATTATTAATTTCATGTGTGTAATTTGATTTTGCGTCATGTCGACTGTTATTTATTTTATTTCATGGCACGTGATCAGATATGGCGAAAAATAAGTTGTTGTTTGTTTAACATCCTTGCTTGATACTACTTGTTGATAATCAAATTAGGTTATGATTGTTATTGTAAACTAAAAAACATATACTGACCAGTGAGGCTAAAGCACCCATAGAAATGTCAATAATAACTGTTAATGCAACACTTTTATAGCAAATGTTTAACTTTCTTTCATCTTTCAGGTTCTTCCTCTTAACCTGTTCACCACCAGTTCCCTTTTTTTCATCATAAATTTACAAAATAGAACCGTTCGTAGTCTGCAATTTTCCTGCAGAAGATTTGGACACAAATAGCCATATGTTTTGAGTAAAAACTGAAAATTTAATCAAATTTTGTCAATTGACTCTCAAATTAGGGTTGATTCCCAGAAACATTGAAAAATATATATTTCAAAAATTGAAGAAAAAAATAGTCAAGAAAATCTGGTGGTGAAAAGATTTAGAAAACACACTTTTGCTTTGTTAAATTGATAAATGTACGAACACACATACGTTCTATGAAATATTAATCTCTGTAATAAAACGAAAGAACTGCATAATATAGGATTATTTCTATAGTTGTATTTTAATAAAGCAATATACACATTATAATAACAGTGGCATGACGAGCTCAGCGTTTACAGCCAGTTAGTCATCTACAATTTTGTTTAATGTTTATGGTTTTCATATTGCACTTGCTTTGTTTTTTTGCACATGTTTTTTTCTTACGATATTTTTATTATTACCGTATCCTAATATTGATATCGACATTTACGAATTCCTTCTTTAAGTGAGAAGCAACAATATTTGTTTTACTCCCATATGTGTCGTCACAAATAATGACAAACGGCAATGGTCGGCAAGGAACTCCCGCTTTGCATTGTGGGTAGAAAAGTGTTTATAATATTTCGAGTCCATAACACGAGATAAATGTCAATATACCTTCGAGCAATGCCACACTTCATCTCCGGTACTATCCGCGAATTATTTCTTTACCATATGTGTCATATCTGCATATATAATGTTACCTCTGGCGTTTTTTTAGTCACGTTCGGCCGAATTTCGAAAACGGTGACATATAATTCGGTCTCCGTCCGTCCATGAATGCAGGAGTGTAGTCAATCGATTTATGGTAGCCGACTGGCAGCCATTTTTTTTAGTATAAACATTATACATGTTAAGATACATGTTCATGATGATTCGTTTTGTGACCTGATCAAATAATACTGACTGGCAGCCATCTTGGTTTTTGAAAATGCATTGAATGAATAATCTCTTTACCATATGTGTCTTATCTGCAAGTGGAACGTTACCTCTGGCGTTTTGTTTAGTCACGTTCGGTCGAATTTCGAAAACGGGGACATATAATGCGGTCTCCGTCAGTCCATGAATGCAGTGGTTTAGTCATTCAGTGATCTAGTCCATTGTGGCCAACTGGCAGCCATTTTATTATTTTTAGTAAATACTTTATACATGTTAGGATACTTGTTCATGACGATTCGTTTGGAAACCTGATGAAAGATGACTGACTGGCAGCCATCTTGGTTTTTGAAAAGGTATATTTAGCAATCTTTTTCAGTTTGTGTTCAAATACATACATTAAACATGTTTGGAAACATGTCCATGACAATTCGTTTCACGTTCGAATGGTGGCCAACTTGCTTTTTGGTCATGCTGAAACGCCCTATGGACCATTTTCATTCATAAATGGTACATACACCCTATATGTTGGAACACTTGTCCATGTACATATTAATAACAACATTAATAAATATGAAAACAAATGTACATAGATCATTCAGGATTACATGAGTGAGTCCGGTTTGCAAATACATTCATGAATGACAAGTGACATGATACATATTTATGTTTGACTTATGATTCGTTATCATCAATTTGTAAAGTACCTAAATTTGTGCCCGCCATAAAACATTGTTAGAAAGTGTGTTACTGGTAACGCCATAACAAAGTTGACGCATGCTCACTTGAGACATGCACTTTACTTGAGTTTAATACAAAAATTGCATAAATATGACAGATAGCAAATAAAAATATACAGTTCGTGACCATATATTGAATTGTAATTTTAGAAGTTATTTAATAAATCTGATACATTACAATTTCCGAAACAATTTAACTGGTCACATGTCCAATGATGTCTAATTTGTTTGCGGATATTTGGCAAGTAGCAAGACAATTTGTGATCAATTAAAAGACAACAGACTTGCAGCCATTTTGCCCATATTATAATTGCAACAGAGACTATGCCATTGTTATGTAGTGAACCGATCTTCATGTAGCGGACTATGTATGTACGGGTCATCGTATAAAGGTTATGCATACTTTACAGGATGGCAAGTTTGGGTTCTTGAATGAGCATGTTACACTCCGTGTATTGTTCAATTTCACTCAAGTATAACTACTCAGTGAACATCCGGGCAATAACGAGAAAATTATTGTAGAGTAATATCATGCTGATCTTACCAAAAGTGTAGATGATCCATATTACATACAACTTGGTTCCTCCCAACAGATTCATCGTGTCTGAAAAATTAAGCATTTAAATATCATTTCGTGAAATGACCATTATTTTCATTTTTTACTAGTCGTGTTCAAGCTACAGCAAGTACGGACTAACATTTAAGCTAATCGCCTATTGTGTCTGAAAAATGAAGCGTTGCAAATATTTTTTTTTATTACTCGAACATGTATTGCGTGAAAGTAATTTATATTAAGGGGTGGTAGTCGTCGCGCTGCGCATGTGCGACAATTGTGTTGATAATCATTGATTTTCGCACAATCCAATGCGCTCTTCTGGAAATTACAAGTATGAGGTTTGACCTGGGCGCGACTTGCTCTAATTACCGCCATTGACTCTTTCAATACCTTCATATCATCTAAAATATACCTAATTAAAGCTTAGTAACGTCTCACTTTGTACTCGTTCCGCACGACAGTCACAGTCGCCATCTTTGTTTATATGCGACCCGTATATCTCGCGCATGCGTGGCGCTACTACTACCGCCCTTTAACTGAAACATATGTAATTTATAAGCGATATAAATTGAAGAGATCGTCCATTCCCCCCCCCCATATAGACATATATAGTATTTATGTTTATGTATATTCTGCAACCTAACACATCTGTGTATGCTTTATGTGTTATTTTAATATATATTTTGTTGACAATGTTGAGCAATTTGTTACTATACCAATGATGGTACCAACTAACCGTTTCATATGTGATTTGTTAAAAATAATATTTAGGAGGGAACATTTAGGTTATGTGTGAAGCAACCATCTGACTGGTATTCTGGTAATTTTGTTATATTCACTGATGTATATTAATTATGTTATGATGCACATTTTTCATGATATCATATGTTATGATATAAAAACAAAATAGTATGCTAAACATTATGTTTTCATGCTGTGTTTTCATCATGCTATCTCGTACATTCATTTTCTCATCTTGTTATGATATACCTTCAACATGTTATGGTGTGCATTCACATTGGTGTGATACGTACACATTCATCTTGTGTTGGTGTGCTTTCATTGTGCATAAAGTATAGAGCGTACTGTTTAGCCGATCATGCACACAGTCGAATAATCGCAAGCGAGCGGTTGTCAGTCATTCAGGCACTTGAATCGATGAATTTGACAGTAAACGGAAGTTTATACTGATGTGAGGACAGAATTGTACCGTTAAAGACGGATATTGAGTTAGGTCACCTGGGCAGTCCGACAGGGTCAGATTGAAGGAGCGCTGAGCGAACACACAGGTGTACTTATGTAAAGTAGCATTATGAAGCTCATGAACGCTATCCAGGATAATGATATTTCGGAACTTTTTGGAATTGAGTGGACGCTATGTAAAATAAAATATATATCACGACCTATGTTTTTTTTCTATGTCAGTTATGTACGTATATGCAATAAGTGCAGATTGCAGATAGGCATGAAATAATACATCTTTTTTTTTTTTTCTCGAGAATAATTTCTCTGGCTGTACTCAAGTTGACTGTCATGTCGGATATAGCATACGGAAATGAATAAAATATCGAGAAAGAGTAACATGCTACGTTTGGTATAGCCGTGCTTTCATGACGTTTTGGCCCGGGTAGGGCTTCGTCTGGCTGTATACACGGTATCGTCGAATTTGCTACCTAAAACGAAAAATAGCTAACTGATACTCAAGCAATGAATATACAGAGGTGTGACCAACTGAGTTATTAGTCTAAATATGTGTCGATTATTTGTACGTGTATCCCACCTTGGGCTAGCAATCTTGCAAAACTGTACTTTCATGCGCACGTGTGCCACTATCAAGCCGGCGTTAGTGAAATAATATAATCTAGTATTAAAGTAACACCCGGTTATGTTTTAATTATGTAAAATACAAACCAGTTGGCAAATATGCATGGATTAAATTAACACACCGTTCTAAAAGCTGCGTAATATCCATTGAAATCTACATGAGAAACTAACAATTGAGAAAAATGTCTTTCCATTGAATCGAACAAAGACTCGTGTCAGATTGAAGAGGCCCCGAGACGAACACACGAGTTTATTTGTGTGAAGTACCGTATGAACGTTGTCCAGGCAAATGATATTTCGGATCATTCTGGAATTGAGTGAAGGTTATGGAAAAAAAAAAGTTATATAACTTTCTTGAATAGAGGTGGATTTCATTAGTCGTGTTCAGGCTATACCAAGTATGAAGTTTTTAGATAATCCCATATGTTTGCATATCGGTTATACCCAAATGCGTTCACGTATGGGACAGAACATTCAAACTTGTTAGGAATATATAAATCTTCAGTCCATTTAATTATTATGATTACTTTATGAATATAATAGTAAATCTTCCAAGTGGCCTATGAATGAAGTGGTGTTTAGATTTCTCGACTTTTGCTGTTTTCACCGGCAGTTCGACCGGCGTTCCACAGCAACTCACGCATAGCCCATAGAAATACGTTCCATGACGTAGCTCCGTCTTCCGAAAATTGGGAGTAAAATCAAGTTAGAATCCATGTTAGACGAAAGATGAGAAAAAACAAATATTTGAAACCAACACTTTAACCCCAACCGTAAAACCCAAATGTATAGTAAGTGGGTTCTTCACAATTCCTGGGACGCACAGTGTCCGCTCCTCAGTAAATGCCTTATCATTTCACTAAGTCTCAAATCTGACATTAGTACTTCAGTGGATAATAAGTGTCTTAAAATCCAGAATATTATGGTTTTCTATACGTTTGTCTATTTGTGGTGTGTTTCATCATTTATGTTTGTGTTATTATATAGTTTCGATGCAGTAGATTATATAATAAGATAACCAAACGTTGCGTGATATTAACAATATTTATAGTAGCACCGTTGTTGTACACAGTGAAACAAAACAAGACAGTGTGTGAGGGTCAGACTAATGTACAAATATTGATTCGTGTTGCATGAGTGCATTTTTTGGATCTAATGTCCGAGCCTTCAAAATAATGGCGTTCATATGTGTAGAGAAGTTCAGATTGTGGATGATATTGACACCCTTGTCCATAACCGATATGCCCGACTCGTTAGAGATTATTAATGATTCTGTTTGTTTGTGAAAGATAATGACACGTCAGATGTTACGAACAAACGAGATTCCAACTGTGACCCTTGGAGGACACCAGGTGCTACAAGCAAAAGAGTTCCCGACTGACATCCTCGGGGCACAAGATGTTATGTTGCACCGAGGAGAACCGCCTATGTTCATGCAAGGGCTTGGTTATAGTCGTGTTAACCAATTTTAGAATACATGTATATTATAAATATACCCTTAATGGAATAGTATGTGTTAGAGCAGACCGAATTAAACGTCTTGTTAAAGTTTACGTAAATGAAGACAACTTGGCCAAGATATTTGATAACAATAAATCAGCATGGTACACAAGTTCAGTGACATGTTAACATAAAATATATTGAATTTCAATTCGTCTGTCGATACACCTACCAACATGACCACGGTTAAGTTGTATTGTAACTTGTTTCCAACCAAGGCGTACTGTAAAACATGTTGCCATAACTACATGGCATTTTAGCGAATTTGATAATACATGAATTAATAGAATCCTAATTGAGTTTTAAGTACCAACAATGGAATTGATATAATATACCTATATTTTAATATAGTTACATCTGAAACTAGCAAAATTGAAATGTTAAAATTGATAAGTTAAAAAGACATGTTTTAGAATAAATATAAATTTATCTTCCATGTCAATAATATCTATTTGACATCACATATAAATACGCCTGAATTTCAAATGTCATAAACAAATTATTTTCCGCAACTTTGATTATTGTTAATTCATAATCACGTATATTTATTAAATGCAATATAATAAGACTACTTATAAGTACGACAGAATGACGTGCCGTGAATTGTCGACGCACAGCGTTAAAAAATGTAATATGGTAGATATCATGTCATAAATATGTATGTGGAATCTGTTACTATAATATAATCTAGTATTATAGTAACATCCGGCTATGTTTTAATTATGTATAATACAAACCAGTTGGTAAATATGCATGGATTAAATTCTCTGTCATCATAACATACAGTTCTAAAACCTGTGTAATATCCATTTAAATCTATCTGGGTAAGAAAGTAACAATTAAGAAAATTGAAGATTAACTGGAGCTGAAGCTTGTCCAGTCATTTTTTTTCATATACAATCTTAATCATACATGAATTAAGTCCACCCATGTAAAACTTGCTTGATCTGTTTTTTTTTTTACATGATTACGTGTGTCTTTGTACTCGAGGGAAAGATGATGCAATATATCAAATGCAACGAGACAGTATACAGTGTCCCACCCGAATTTGACAAAGAAAATATTGACAATGTTCATATTATATTTGGCGGTCTTTCTATTGAATCGAACAATAACGTAGTTATTAATACTAATTAATTTACACTAATTTGAAGTGAACAACTTTATATATGTATACTGATAACTGCTTTTGTTCAGTGTCTTTGCAAGATTTTACAAATAAATCATTTTGATTATGAATAAAAAAAAAACATCCGGGGCAAGGGATATACTTTCAAGTTAGATATCAGGTAAGAATATGTGACTGTCTTCTGTACAGAAATGAACATGACATGGAATTTATATACACAATGCATGCACACAATATGAACACAATTTGGAAATACAAACTAACTTACCTACTCTCCGAGTTGCTTTCCCAATATGACTTGGTGCTTGTTTTTTTTATCATATTAAGGCGTATTACAGGGGGTGTCACACCTAACCTAATATCATTTTAAACAACACATATTGACATGTTATAAAATACTGTAGGCAGCGTTGTCTTAATTACCCTTGATTAACATATATACCATATATACCATGAAGATTTCATGTTTTTGATTTGTTACCAAAAAACATGGTACACCACGAAAAAACACCACTGTTGCGACTAGTGTAGCGTAGTAATATTGTTATAATTATGGTGAAGAAGCTATGTGTGTTGGATGTATTCATCAATTCAAGACTT